>NC_046225.1:16860455-17161387 GCF_009819885.2 Catharus ustulatus | reverse complement strand
GGGATGTTTTTGCATTAGCATGATGCAGATTGGAAGAAAGCAGCTCTTCAGTGGCTGTGCCAGACAAGGCCCTGCCACACACAGCTTGACTGTGCTGATACTAAATGCTCTGATTCTCCTCCTAAATAACAGTGCTAAATAAAACAGCAAGGTGAAGTTTCTCATTACACAGGCAAGAGGAGGTAGGAAACGTGAGGCATCTTACTGGGTGGGCTTTACTATTTGCACCCCTTTCTCTTTTTCTGGATTTGAGTTTTAAAATGGGTTATATTTTGCCTGCAGCAATTTCTTTTAATAACTGCAATTATTCTCTTCCATTGTTCTGACTCTTACAAGCAAATTAGGGAAATTCAAAGGCAATTTTCATGATTGTTTGTTGTCAGGGGCTTATGAATGGCTCTTCTGCTTCAGTGGGATGTTTCATTAAATAAATAATGAGTGTGGCACAAGAGTCATAAACAGTCAGATAGGGATCAGTTAGTTTTAGGGACAGATGCTGCTTGGTGCTTGGGTGAGCATGGAGGAGACACAGCAGGACTCCCTCCAGCTACATATATTTAACAGCTTCCATGTTGAAGAAGGGGCAATTTTGCTCTCCTCACATGTGACTGTGCATCTTTAAAGATCTCACTTCGCACGTTTCTCACACCCTACTCAGAAACCCATGAAAAGAGGGGTAGTGTGGGAGGTTTCACATCCCCTCTTCTCTCAGTGCTTGCATAGCAGGCAGAGAGAAGTTGCAGGCCACAGCAAAGGGCAACCTGCATAAATAACACCAGGACTTTGTGCCATACTATGTGGGAAACAGCATTCACAATGTGAGCTTACAACAACAGCAAGACTACATTTCTGGAAAAAATCCAAAGTCAAAGCCTCCAAAAAAGACTCAAGCATCCATTTATCCTGCTCAAAATATCATGCAAATATGTCACTAAGTGGCATTCATCAATGACAGAGGATCAAGAACACATGCCAAATCATTTCATGTTCAATCTGGCTGGAGTGAAGTGGATGTACAAGGCAAACTTAAGCTAATAACTCCCAAATGCTTCCCCATCTCTGAGTTTTTTAGCATAAACCAGGACTAATTCCCACTGCAATTAATATGCATATATTCCTCTGCTAGATCACTGTAGAGACAAGCCAGGTATAAAAGACAAGCCTAATGTTTTTAGCCCTGTTTAGTATTTTAAACCTCTGATAAACTGTAATCATATCCAGTGAAGTGAGAGAAATCTCAGTCTAAGTTACATAAAATTAAATTGGATTCAATACATCCAGCACTGTGCTGATGTCCTAGTGGACTGTAGAGGCTCAACAGCATCAGGTATCTTTATAAATGTTCCCAGTGGGCACTCATAATTAGCCATGAGTCAGGCATCTGCATGATCCTGAACTTAAAGCAGTTCTTGCTGAATTACTTTACTACATTTTAATGTTGATGAACGCAGAGAAATGAGAAGTCTCAGCAAAATACTTGTCACCGGGCTAACAATTCATATGCAGAATCTTCTCTGCTTTTCTAATATCATTTATGCATCACAGATTTTGTGCAACCCACCTTGGCTACAGACAGAAATCAAACCATTCGCCTCCTGAATGACTCAGCAGGGAGAAAGTCAGAGACAGTGCTAAAATATCTATCAAACCCTGTGTTCATAAGGTGCTCTGAAGAGGTCCTGCTTCATAGACACAGCTTGGCAACCCGTATAATAAAGAGCTTCTTCTCAAGGATCTATGCTTATGAGAATTTCTAGAAGCCCAGAGGCAAAACACTAGCTCCAGACAGAAGGAAATTAGAAAAACTCTCCACTATCTTCTTATCCCAAGGCAACTTGAGCCTACTTCTGGAAATATTATTCTATTCTCAGCAGGTCTTGTCACATAAAGACTGTGGTCCATAACCTAAATAACCACTCTTTATAACTTTTACTCCAGTATTCAGAATTTTTGTTATTGAGTGCCTTTGCAAGAGGCAACCATGCCCATCTTGTTCTATAAACTTGTTCAGCCTCATCTTCTCCTGAACTCTCCAGGACTAAGAAAAATTTGCTTTTTACACATTGGGAATAAAGGGAAAAGTTCTGTTCAGAAAAGAGCTATATATGTGCTCACTCAAAATAGTATATAGGTTACTGATATCTCTACAAAAACAAAGACCATTTGCACAAAAAGGAAAACTGATCTTGTGACTCTTGAATTTTAGCTATGAGGGTTTGAATCCTTCCTTGTAGCAGTATCTTATCACATCTTCTCCAGCTCCAGAGACCACAAAGACCCTACTGCTCACAGACTGAAAAGGTAAAAGAGCCCTTTGCACCCTGTCTCTCCTACACAGCCATGTTAAGAGAAAGGTGACTGTTCATCAGGGATCCTTAAACTTTTTGCCACAAAATTTCCAGCCCTGTCTTTTTCTTCAAGATGGTTGCCTATTTCTCTGTCTTATTAAAAAAAAAAAAAATGCAGAAGAAAATAAGCAAGTGAACTGGTTTTACATTTATTCAGATTTTTGCCCCTAAAAATCTAAGCCTACATGAAGCAGAAGAGAAAACCCTAGACAAAAAAAAAATCTGTAAAGCTACCCAGGAACATTTCAACCATTCCATATCTTTGTTTTCTTATTCTCTGGCTAACTGAATATGTTAACTGAAGGGAAGGCATAAAAATAATCAATGCTTTCTAGAACCATTATTGGAAACACCTAATGAGAAACAACTCTATTAGTAAACAAAACCCACAAGTCTTAACACTGTAGCCTTCTGCATTCTTATGTTGGCTTTCCTGTCCCTGGTCAATAGAAGCTTAGGTTATGATAATTTTTAAAAATTACAGTGTTTAGTAAGGAATCATAATCAGTGGTAGAACAGATAGAAAAAATAGGGCTGTGGAGCTAAGGAGAAATAATGATTGTAAGCAGCCTGGACATAACCCTTCTTCATTCCAAATGAGATTGTTGCCTGTTAAGCACAATTTTAAATAGCACATGCTCGCCATCCCAATACGTAACATCTGATCTATTAAAATGATGTTTTCAATACAGAGTTTTATCTAGCAAAGGGTCTGATCCAGAGCCACTTTATGTAAGGAACTTTTCCTTCTGATTGGAACAAATGGAGCCATGAAACAAGGACAACCATTACAAGTAAGCAGAAAACGAAGAGGAGATATAACAGTGGTAATCATTTACATAAAAGGTTGCAGGAAAAAGGAAGGAGGCAATCTATTCTCCACTTCCAGGGAAGAAAAGATAAAAATAACAGGCTTAAGTTACAAAAAAAACCCCCTACATTTCACAAAAGAAACCCCTCAACCCCCCCCCCCCCCACCCCCCCGTCCCCAAAAAAACCCCAAAAAACCCAATTTGTTAGTGCTAGAGCACTGGACTTTACAACAAGATGAAGAAGCAGTCTCTTTCCCCCACTTCAGAACAGCTCCCAGACAGTTCTGAGGAGTGGCTGTGACACATCTGGTTCTGCTTGGGCACTGGAAGATCCCTACCTGCCTCAGTTCTGGCAATTCTTCCAGAATTCCAGAGTATTGCTAATTGCAGCAGTTGGTTGCAGGATGAGAAACCCCAAATCCTTCCATGGTCACCCTAAGCCTCCTCTGTTTCACAAGCAAAGGCATGGGAGATCATGCAGTTATTAGCATTACTCTTATCTTGGAGTGTAGGAAGAGGATGGTCATTATGGAAAGGTACTGGAATCAGAGACAAGTGGGGTCCTTGCCACCCCTGCAGCTCCCCCACTACACCCATTGCTGCTTCTGGTAAAGCAGACACACACACAAACATTGCAGGAAAAGCTGTGGGCTTAAAATGGTCATTTGGTTAACAGTAAATGAAACAGACAGCAACATATTCAACACAATTCAGGAGATTTAGAGGACTAATCCTGACTGGAAATGAAGCAGTGACTGCATAGTGCCACTTCTGAAAACAAGACCTGAATCTCAGGTGACATAGGAGCCCTTACAAATCCTATTGCACATTTAAACTAAATAAGAGCCAGTATACTGCCATTCATAAGGAAATTTTACGTCTCTTTTTACAGTCCTACTTGTCACTTGGGTGCCAAACACACATATTTCATAAAGAGTTGATAAAGAGTTAATGTGCATGTTAGTATATAGTAAATCAGTTGTTACAGAGTCCAGCCATTTTGCAGGTTGCTTCCAAGTTTGGCCTGCAGCCATCTATGGCACCTTCAGCTGATGAGCTAATAACCTCTGTAATACTCACCATCCACTACTTGAACCTCCTATGCTTGCAATCTATCATTTATTACCTTTCCTAAACTATAGATAGACCCTTAATATAAAGAATGACCATTTTATGTTTGCTTGCCTGAATATATACGAGCACTCAGCCACATCATTAAAATAATTTTACTGCTAAGGCATACCTAATATTCCAAACAGATAGAGCAGAATTTAAATTAGGGGGAAAAAAAGAGACAGTGATTCCTTACAGAAAGGTTTGGAGATGTGACAGGAAAGAAGAAAATGGATTTGTACAAAATAACAAGTCCATAAAAATCTGAACTTTACTGGAGAGCTTTGACAGACTCTCAGTTTGCTTTTAGCTTTAATTATGGTTTTTCATTATTCTTGCAATTTCTGTGTTCTCCTGGCCATGGGAGAAAAAGTATTGAAATACCACCACTAACATACCAGGTGTTTTTATGTCAATGCCAAAGCTTTAAAAAGTTAGGTTTCTATTCCAGAAGAAAGTACATGCTTCCTACCATCCTAAACTGCATTGGATCAGTGAGAACAGGTAATTACAGCAACTGGGAACAAAAGAGGAAGAAGAAGGTTATGTTAAAAATCCTAACCAATTACATGCATGTACCTTTAATTTTTGTAAAGGCTCAGGTCTGGAGTCATGGCAGACGAGAGGGAAACCTCCTTTGTTTTCTACAAATACATCTCTCATTTCATTAGAAAGAGTGGTCCAAATCCATGACTCAAAGGGAATAAAAACAGTTCAATGTCCTCAATACTTTAAAATGGCCTTCCACAAACATGGTGCATAAATATTTGAGTAGGCAAGCTTTGCAAACAGGCACAGAGAAATGAGAACATGGAAGGCTACTAATGCTCAGAGAAACAAAGGACCCATTTTTTGAGTCTCTCTTTACCCACCTCAACATAAATAGTCCTTCATTGCAGCTGGGATATTACTCCTTATTCATTACACTTTTCACTTCAATTCAGCTGCATGCTAAACAAACACAGCATTTGTCCCCAAGCACTTAAAGTTTTACATCTTACCTGAAGACCAGCCCACCAAATTCCTTTTGTTGGGTGGCATAGTGGTGGTGGACATCCAGCTATCCTCTGGTGGGGAAAGTGAAGCTCTCTCCTTTCACCTCTGGCAGTGGGAAACTCAGTTCTGGCAATTTGACTTACTCTCTTCTGTGACCCCCTTGCAGCTGGAGAAGTGCCAAGCCTGGAAAAGAAAGACAAAAAACGTTATTTTGAGAAGGTGAGAGACACTGGAGCTGCCTCGGAAGCCCTTGGTGGGGGCTTGCACACCAAGTATGAGATTTGACAGTATTTCCCCTTTGCCCTTCAGTTTACCACCTGCTCTGCTCTGCTGGAAGGATTCAATTCTTTTGCAAAACACAAAGCTGTGAAACTTCAGAAATTAAATCCATGCAATGAGATCCTCTTGCCTCCTTTTTCACAAAGCTGTCAAAATAATGATGTATTCATGGTGTTTTACTTGATGTGTGAAATTTCCAGCTCACAGATATGAATCAAAGCATTCTGTGCTATTTATCCTCTCAAAAGGATTTTGAGCTGCTTTCTTTTAATAGATAGAACTATAATTTTAGAAGGTGGGTAGTGAAACTTCTTTTTACACTTGAATGGACAGCTCAAGGTGATAAGGGAAGTGCTTGGGAAGCACAGCAAGCAAAAATGTTTTATGTCCTGTTACACCACGGCCATTCCACATCTTTTCTGATTTAAGGGAGAAGAATTTGAGGTGGAAGAATGCAGAGGATAAGTGCATACAGCCATTATATCTAGCTTTATTTTCCTCTGGGAGATGCCCACTAATTGCAGAGCAGGGAAGTAGCAAATCTGTGCCACTATTGTGTGTCCTTGTCTCTGCCAGATGTGGCACCACAAGCTCAGCTGTGCTGCCCAGCTTTATTGCAGTGAAGCAGCCACCTTCTTCAAAACAGTGGCTTTGGGATACCTTTAAGTCGCAGCAAATGTTAAGCAAAAAATACTTAAGCCTGACCTGGTTAGTAATGTTCCTCAATGACCTTTAAAACACATCAAAAACCAGTTAAGAGTTACAGTGGCTTTGTACAGGAAACACATTATTTCTTAATTTATTTATGCCAGATGAAAGTGGAAAAACATCAGGCCATGCATACAAAATGCATGATGAATTGCAAAGTTGGGCCAAAGTTCTCACCTGGGTCAACTGGCACAGACATTTTGACTTTTTGGACTTAGATGGATTTATAGCCAGCTCAAGACCAGACTGTATTGCCACAGAGATTAGAAGCCATGGGAACGCTTTTCCTTTTGCATTTGCTCTTCTGCTGCAGCTCATCACCACTGCCAGCCATATGTGGGACTGCGTAATGCAGGTGTCATTTAAAGAGCATTTCTTAAAACTCAGATGAAGCTGGGCTGAGGTTTTGGGTACCAGTCATATATGGATTTGTATTACAGGACTGAATAATCAAACAAATAAAAATGTACTCAGAACCCATAGAAATCAATCAAGCAGCTTCTTTGTTGGGTTGAACTTGTTTTTTTTTTAATGTCTTTTATAGAATTTGGACTTCTTCAATAATGATGGAAAAGACTACAGCATCAATGATTTTAAAAATACCTGTTGTGACTTTTGTACAAACTACTTATAAATGTAAATATTTTTGCAAATGTGGAATTCTTATCAACAATTTATTTGCTAGTCCAGAAAAATCTTTTAACACAGCTGCAGAAGATGCAATGCTTTTTCTTGAGATTTCAAACCTCATGAGCAACCAATTATGTTGATTGAAAATTGGTTGTTTCCTTCACCAATTTCCCACCAATCAGGATAACATCACTGCACAGGTTCCTAATCAGGATTCATTCAGGTGGAGGAAAAAAGGTTTATGAGGTCTTCTCTTGGATTACTTTGCGCTATTCCTTAGGATAAGAGGCTTGACTTTCAAAAAGCAAAATAAATCAGCTCATAAGAGCAAATTATATAGGAATGATATAGAGAAAAAAAGTAATTGCACTTACAGGAATAGTTACCCAAGGATGGAATCTTCTACAAAGCACCTATGTCCTTAGTGCAACCTTCTACAGAACAGTCCTGTAAAACTGAAAACAAAAAAAAAATCTTCAAAGGACTTCTCAGTCGCATTACATCCTTTAAGAACTACATTCCACCTATAGAATTTTACACACAACAAAAACATACCCAGTCATTTCCCCTAATTAACTCTGTTGGCTTTGTATTAATTTAAATAGGACCTTAATGAATGTCATGAAAAATCTTATGTATTTCCTCAGAGACTTGAGTTTAACAGAAAAGCCTAGCATAACATTTAACTTCAGACACAAGGGAAACTACTGAAATGACTCTCAGCTTCTACCTGAATTTATTGGTGCTCTTTCAAATGCCAGTGCTGACGGCTATTTTTCTTTCTTAAAAGATGGGGCAAATATCTTGACATGCTGCTGGAACTGGTAAGCAGCTCCCAGGCATGCCTACAGCAGCAGACCAAGTTAATTCTGTGCCTGTCAGCAGACTTTGCAAAATTGGATGTCATGTGCTGAAGCAAGTTATGGCATCTGCAGGGCATTTTCCTGCTGGAGATTGTGTCTTGCAGCAATGTGACATGAGACACACTGGGAGTTATCCCCAGTCTGCACCTCTGCTTTTCAGACCCTCTCTTTCTGCAGCTCCTCGTATAGACCCTTCAGTATATCCATAAGCCCATATGACCTTGAAATTTTTGTAGGTTCAGTTCTCCAAGTATTCCCTCTCTACCAAGATTAAGGTCCAGGCACTGAGTGTAGCAGTCTGCCATTTTCTGCTGTTATTAACTGCAAAATACTCAGTTGTTTTTTTTTTATTCTTTCACTTCTCTGTAAGACTACCCAAAACCAGCAGTAAACTTTGACAGGACAGGAATTACTCTTCTTGGAAGGCACATGAAATGGACATGGAGTAAAATTAATTATAATGAAGATTTCCCCAGTAGAAAATATATTTATTTATTTATTTATTAAGCAAACTGTCTATATAAAAAAATTCCATAGGAATGCTTTAATGATGAACCACTTTGATTCATGCAGTGCATTTTTTAATAAGATCTTCTCATATTTGATAGTGGTTCTTCTCTACACTTTCTGTTTCTAGTCAGGCTATTGCATGTTCTCTTTTTTCTTTTTTCTCAACTTTAATTAACTTGGCAATCCTTTTTTTTTTTTTTTTTTTTTTTTTTGTGTTATGAAATCTGTCCCTTTCCTGTGAAAGCTGATTAACAAAATACAACTTGAGAAGTTAAAGACATAATCTAAGAAGTAGATCACAGGTATGAAAAGTATCCAGACAAGCGCACACACACTGACAGAAAATTAAAAAAAGATTAAAGAAAGTATTTATTATCCCTTGGATGCCAGGTATTATAGTTAAAGTACCAACAGCATAACTGGCCTCTGATTATCAATGAGAAGACAGCTCTTCTTCTCATTTTAAGCATATTTATCAGACTATTCTTTATTCAGTGTTGAAAAGCAAGGTATGAATAAATGTATGGGTGTACATCAGTGCAGGCATGTCAACACTAAATCATTTTCAGCATGACAGAAATAGTATAGCCACAGAGCCATCCCCTGCTTTGGTTGGCATGACAAATTTTGAAAGACTGAATTTCAGGGTTTAATAAGAAAAGAGAAACTGTAAGAGAGGAGAGGATGAAAAAAAGTGAAAAAAACCACCTCCAAACCCAGTAACTCTCCCTCGCTGTAGAAGCAGTTTTATAATCACGCATTTTCTAATCACATGAACACCTCCTGAGGAGCAATGAGTATACATGCTTTCTTTTCTTTTTTTCAGCTGGAACATTCTGAGGCTCATATTGAGAACACAACCCTGAAGCTGTCAGCTGACTCCTTCCACGCAGCACAGTCCCAACACTCTGCAGATTTACAGAGGCTATCACTGCAAGCTTACATTGTTGATTAGTAGGGACAATTTAGGCTGATAATCTTACTTCATTGCATTCATAAGGACTGAGTCATGGGGGTCTTTTCATCTGCTTTTCATTTCCAAGAACCTTAGAAATTTTACCACATTCAGCGACTTAATAGCTGATGTGGCTTAGAACTACATTCCACAACAGCAGAGCACCCTGGAGATACACTCACTTGTCATAATATATAAAGCTTCTTCCAAATCCATTGTGCGTGGCTTTACACTGCTCAGTGCAGACCTTGAAGGAAGAAAAGACTCTTTTCTTGTCTCATTGCTCCCATGATGACGTTTGAAAGCCAGCAATGAAATATTGGAAAGGAGTCTTGGAGTTCTGTTATATATTTGTTTTTTTCTAAGAAACAGAGTGGAAAATAGCTTCACAGAAAGTTACTTCAGAGCAGAATTATGAATGCTATTTACAGAATACCCTAGGCATTAATATTTGACTTGTACAGGTATGCTTGCTAGAAAAGAAAGGTACACATCTCTTGTACAATGTTAATCAATACAACATACCAAGATATGAAGTTGCAGAGTCAGACACCTGTGCAGAAATAAAGAGAAGCTCAGCTACCAATTTCAACTGCAACAAGAAACAGATCCATGACAGCCTGGCTGTCCAGCTTTTGTGCCTCAACATCAGGCACTCACATGAGTTTTAAATGATCTGTAAGCAGGTATGCAGTACTAGCTATACATAATCTCTTTTCAGGGAAAAGAAATTAGTGAAGATTTTTCTCCTTGGCCACTTGCATTTTCATCAGTCTTGGTTTTTTGGCCATATCATTAGAAAACTCAAAAAGAACATTTTTAAGAAGATAATTTTTTGGAAGTGAAAGGAAAGAAACAGCTCTTTCTCATGTGTTTTCACACACATTCAGCACGCAAAATTAGGGGTGTTGTCTCTGTCTTTTTTGGTTTCATTACTATAAATATCAAGAAATGAAAATGCCCTATGTAGCAGCAGCATGAAACTTCTGAGTGCTGTTGCTGCTGCAAGGAACCTCCTTCACTTATGATTGAATGATATACATAGATTTAACCTCCATAAATGGTAACGCAGAGGTTGAGTGACATTTTCATTTTATATCTGTGAAATTCGACAAGAGAGGCTCAAGCTAGTCTACATATGTTCTCAATGTACTTAACTTGGTCTTTTAAAGAATGCAAAATTTCCCTTATCTTTAGGATTTCAGAGAGCATCTCATATGAATCCCCAGTATTAAAGCCTGCTCTTCCTTTCTCTGTGAATGCAACCATTAATATTATATGACAGCAGTGGTTAGGAACAGACAGGGGAATTAATGTCACTCAGGTGATGTTATCACCTGAACACTGTTTCACTTCTCAATACTCAACGTGCAATCTCTGCTTTTTCACATTTTCACTTCCATTCATATCTGGTGTATATGTGTGCATAAGTCTGATATTATAAAAGTGTAAACTGATCTCTCCTCCCAGCCCAGAATCTTAGAATGGGGGACCCCACTGACATTGATAAACACAGCTGGATGGCTGGAATACAGACTGCCATGAGAATAACAGGGAATAGACAAATCCACAAGTGATACCCAAGAATTTCAGGTGTCATACCCCTGCTCAGGGTGTGGCAGTATGACAGCCCTCCTCATCTTCTCCCAGCTAGTTAAAATACCAATATATGGAATAAAGAGCACAAGCAGGAAACCAAGAGCACCAGTTTGTCCTGTTGCACACTTAGCTCAGATCTCAACTGGCAATGTAAAGGTGGGGTCTCCAAGGAACCTCACATCTCCTGCCTCTGTATGACTCTGTCATGTCTCTGAGAAATATCTGCTCCCTAGTTATCAGACAAGGGAGGATATTTTGAAAGCAGCCTGTAGGCTTGGCAGGATTAATTCTGAAACAGCAGATGAGCAGCCCTCTGTTCTCCCCAGCCAAGAGACTTACTTTGGTCAGGGCCTTACACAATCTCACCTTCTTTCACACACCCCAAAACTGGTTGCCATGCTTCTGCCTCTTGGAGTCACTCCCAATTGTGAACATAACCAGAAAATGCTTTGGTTCTTAGATGCCAACTAGAGGCATTTCCATCCCCATGTATATGTTACAGACCATCATCTACCAAACTAAAGGTCACAATCACTGTGTTTTCACAAACACCCTCATTTTGTTGTAGAACTTGTAATTTGAAAAATGTCATTCTAAAATATTACAACACACATAAAGAGTAATCAATTAAAAAAAAAAAGCTATAAAAGTAATAATATGTCACAATACTCCTATTTTAATTGGATTCATTCAGGGTTTGTAAGTAACCTGAGAAGCAAAATCCTTAAAAATCTGATGATTGCTTTTCCAGAAATCAATTAATTAGGGAAAAAAATAATAAAACCTGTACAGAACCCTTCAAGCCAGCAAACAGACCAGTGAGCTGCACAAAGGCACCACTGTGCTCCATCTCCAGCACACTGTTACAACCTGTGCCACAATTCCATGGGTGCATTGGTTTCCACACATGGAAACAGACACATACACTTGAGCTAAACACAAACTGCAAACACACATGAGAACACACCCCCAAACACACAGAAGTTCCCTCTCTCCTATTTTCCTCCTCTTGTAATTATTTTCAGAGAGAGCACTGGTGTATGTGTGCAGTGTGTATGACATGGTAACATTTGCTTTTAACAGCATGAGACTTTTGTTCTCATTTTGCTTACCTGTCACTTCCTCTTAATCATGCAACTGATGCAGTTATAACCTAATACAACTAGAAGGCACTGCCAAATGCTTAATAATTTGCAGACTTCCCTTCCTTCGCTGCAGTCTTGGAGTGCAAGTGGCACAGAAGAAGCATGCTTGAACTCTCTTGACCTGGACAGCTGCTTGAATAATGGCTCAAAAATTAACACCAACTAAAAAGAAAAGTGTTGAAGGCAAACTTTTGGCATGTGTCCTTCTTTGTTCCTTTGCAGATTTTGAATATCTTCTTAAGAAAATTAATATAAATAGAGTAGACTAAAATGTAAAGATCAGGAAAAAAAGCCCAAAATTGTGTATAAACAAACTCCTTTTGTACAATGCATTCACAGATGAAAAAGACTTATTTGATGCTAAGATAATTTTGAGGTTCTGAGTAATGTTCAAACAGGAATAAACACAGGTCAGAGTGGTTACTGGATTGCCTTTAGCTCTGGAGTACCAAATAATTTCCCAGTGTGACTGAGCCAAGCAATGACAAACAAAAAAATCCTCTTTTGTTCCAGACTTACTTGCACTTAACTCTGCCCAGAAAATTATAAGCAGCTCAGTTTCTTCTGATTAAAATACACCATAACTAAAGCTGCTCCCAAAATTATTAGTTCAAAATTTTCCAAGTCTGAAACTCCCACCCAAGCACCTAATTCTATACCTGCAAAATGTCTGGAAAGCTGTGGCCCCCCAGTGCCAGTGGGTGACACACCAAACCTAATACCACAGTAGGGCCACTCCAATGCTTTGAGCCTGCCAGTGGATAATAAAGCACAGGAACGCTCCACACGTTTTCCCAAGCTTTTTGTTTCTTTTCTACAGATAATGAGGATACCAATGATAAATTCAGAACCTGCTTTCTGTAGCAAGGAAATGTCAGAGATAGTCCTTTGTGTGGTATCCTCAGAGCATTCTTAAACCCCAATCCACTGCCTGTACAATGAGCTTAGGCACACAATAAGACATGCCTCACAGAGGATATGATCCCATGGGAGAATGAATATAAGGCCAGATGTCTAGAAGGGTCAGGACAGGTACAATAGAGCACATTTCAAAAGTGTCTATTCACTTATGAATGTTACTAGGCACATCACTGCATTTAAATACAATCTCAGTCTCCTAGTCAAAGCTGGATGTCAAATTTTCTTCTCCCAGGAAGCCGGACCTCTTCAAAGCAAGGAATCAAGCAAGTGGCACCATGCAGTCAGGGACCCTGCAGCAGTGGAGGCTGCACAGAGACTCAGATCACCCAAGCACTTGGTAAAATTTCTCTTTTTTTTTACATGCCAGTTTGAGCTTCCAGTAGAGGAGAATCAATGCCCTGTTAAAGCCACATCTGAAAGTATGCTAAATGCTGGAGAGCTGGAGGGGACACAGCTAACTCCAAATTAAAGGTTAAAGGTGCCATGGCACCTATCACTCATGTCCATATGCAATTGCTGATATCAATGTCCACTGAAAACTGGCTGCAGAGCAACACAGGTGACATTTCCAGCTGCAGTTGGTACCGTCAGCCTTGTCTGGCTTGCTGCAATACCTTTAGGAAGGCAGGGAGTACAACTGCATAAAGGTGACTGCTTATGTCATTTTATCAGCCTTAAAACGTGGTCTAGGTAATCACACTAACAGGGAAAGTAAAGAGATGGAAGAATGATCAGACTTTCACAAAAAATGTGTGTGCCTCCTCCACAAGCCAAGCCATCATCAGGCAGTTTGAGAGGGATCAAACACAGCTACTGCCCTTCTGCCATGAACCTTGGCAAAAACGGGATCAAATTACTTCTTTGTAAAGCAAAATCTCTTTCCTTTACTTTCCACTGTTTTTTATCCTTCTTTGCCATGCTCTCTTTTATAATCCATTACTTTCCAATTAAAAATACTTCCTGTTCCAAGCAGAAGGACGAGGGACAAGTCCCACCAGACAAGACACAATGCCCAGAGTGTGGCAGCAAGGCTCAAACAGGGCAGTGCTGGAGTGCTGGTGACTGGAAGCCAGACACAGGCTTAGACTGGGGCTAGAAAAGCAGTGTGCTTCATCCCAGCCCATGCTGAACCTTCACCTGGCCCTTTCTGTTTTGGACAAATCTTGCTTCTTATGCTGATAGTGGTTATGGGACTCTGAGCAAAACCAAATAAGCAGCTGTACAGCTTCCCTCTTAATAAACCTGACTCCCTTTTCTTGCTATTCTGATGCCACCCAAACGCAGGCATGGTTATATATCACAGGGAAATGTGCTATTAATCAAGGAGCAAGGATGCTCTACATGAAGAATGGCCATTCACAGGTAGAATAGCCTCTTGTTTTATTTGTAGCTGCTTCCTCATAAAGAGGACAAGTGAAAGGAGAAACTTACAGTGGGTGAGTGCTAAATCCCAGCCCCAGACTTTTCTGGTTTTTGCTCTCTAGCACAGAAATGGAGCATTGTCTTGGTTTGAAATACAGGTGTCTGCTAAGGAAGGCAGGACCCTCTCTTGAAATGGGAAATGTAAACCGCCTCCCTCCAAATTACTATAATTTTGAAATAAAGGAGCTCTTGGACAAAGATATGGGGATAGGAATAACAGTTCTTTACTAGGAAAATAAAAATAAAAATACAGGAATACAAAACAACAAACCACTGAGTCAGAATACAACCTGACAAGTTGTCAGGCAGGGCGTTGGTAGCGGTCCCATTCAATGGTGGCTGCATCCTCCTGGAGTGACAGATGTGATTCAGTTGGAGCAGTGCTCCTGTACAAGGTGCAGTTTTCCTCTGAAGGTCCAGTGATGATGTGGAAAGGTCTGGTTTTCCTCTCTCTGAAATCCAGTGGAAAAACAGCTGCTTTGGTGTTCTAAATCTCAGTTTTTATCTCGGTAGGAAAGGCTTGGCTCCTGCCCCTGGCTAGAGCATGTTCCAATGGGATGAAGTAATTTTATCAGTCACATAGTGGGACTCAATGGCTCATTAACAGAAGATAACTCCCTGGAGGAAGGATGGCTCATGGAAAAGATAAAGAACACTGCCCCACCTGGTTTTAACAGATGGTGATAGAATATTTTGGTTACAGAATACATGCTTTTTGGTTGTAGAATACATTCTACAGCCCAAGACAAGCATACAGGAGCACTTTTCCCACCACTGATAGCTGTCACTGACTAGTAGCTCTTATATCTCATTAAGGGTGGAGGCATGCAGTGATTCACACATACCTGGAAGGCCCTTTTACGTGATTCTATTGACATAAAGGACTGTGGCTCATCCAAAAGCAAAGCTGTAAGCAAAGTATTCTCTGAAAGACAGAGATTTGTATCTGTGTGTGTGCATTGCACGTGACTCTACATTTAATTGCAAACACTTTTCTTTTTAAAATATGTTTCAAAAAAAAAAAAATTAGTGGTACTTTAGATCAGAACCTTGAAGCTACCAAGGCATTTTAATGGCAAAGCCATCTAAAAGCAACTTACTTTATATCACTCTCTAAAGTGCACCTTTCTATTTTGTTGTCAATTATTTCCTTCTGCTTCTTTGAAGACGAATAAATGGCTTTGGTGATTTATTCCTGAAGGCATTTATAAAACCTGTCCTGGTAGTAATCAACTAAACAGGTATTTTCTGATGTCAGCATATGCTTATACTTATGAAAGGCCCAGGAATATATTTGCCAATTTTTTTATTCAGAAGTATTAAAAACTATACTATTACTATTATTTTTATTTCATATAATTATTCCTACAATATCTAATGTTTAGATGTCTGTCAAACAACTGAAAGGTAATTTTTCATTTCTTGATGGGGAAAGCATTTCATACTCGGTTTAAATATATTCACATGGATGTGACGTAATTTTCATATTAATCCTTGCAACTGCTTCTGAAATACTTTTTGTCTCCTCACTTGACAAAGAAGCCAGAATATGGTTACATGATAAATTTTCCTGGCATTTACCTTTAAATCTTTCTGAGCAAATTCTAATAAAGCTATTTGTTATGAGGTGGTTTACTTTGCAAGAAATTTCATATCTAGTTGTATATCTTTCTGATACTGGCCAAAAAATTTGAAGCTTCACATGGATCTTTAATATAGACTCAGTGATAGTCTAATTCAATAAATATTTAGACTGTAGTTATTTTTTCACAGATTCTCTCTGCCATTGGAAGATTATATTCAGAAAAATGTTAAAATATGACTGACATTTCAAAGAATCCTTAAAAATATATTCATCTATATTAGCTGCATTAAGACAAGAAATGAGCTCATGGCAAGTGGCAAATTCACCATCCTCTACAACAAATAATTACAGTAGTGTGGAGCATATACAGAAAATCACATACCCTACAGCAAAGCAGGATATTAGATTTGCCTGGTTATAAGTAAGCCATCAGCTGGCTTATGGCTACACTATTTATGAGTTATGCTGCCTTTCAAGATACAACTCACATTTTGCTTAATGCCAAATGACACACTCAATTTAAATCAAGATATGGCAGAGAAAAAAAAACTGTCCCTAATAAGTGACTCAAGTATTTAATGATTTTTTTGTTTTTTTGGGCAGTGGGGCTCTTATTCTGAGTATGGGGAAATTAAAGGCAGTTCAGAATCTTTCATTTTGTACATCTGAGATTTCTTTACTTAGGGTGAAAGAAAATCACATCACTGTAAATCTCTCGAGATGAACTATCAGATCTGCAAGCAGCCAGGGGAAGGATTTATTTTTAAAACAGGGATGATTATGGCTGATATCTGAGCTACAACTGTGGAAAAATATTTAGGGATGTGCTCACTTGTAGCACTCTCATTACCTCTCCATCTCTGTTCCTGGTCCAACAGCATCAAGGCTTGTCACCAGCCCATCTAAAGAAGGACACTAGACTAGAAAAGAGGGATAGCAAAAATAATCAAGACTGCCTGATTTTAGAAGAGACTACAGATACAGACAGTTGAGCTTGAAGGGAAGATGGCAGAGGGGTATTTTAGCAGAGGTCTGTAAGAACAACAAGTATGAAACTGCTTTTGTTTGCTGCTTTTCCTGTCAGTGAGATGGAGGCATCCAGGAAAATGACAATGCAGCAGGTCCAAAAGAAACAAGAAGTACTCCTTGCATGCAGCAAAATAGGATATTACAAAAGCTGAAAAACAAATTAAAAAATGGATCAGCCAAATTTCTGGAGTCCAGGTTGATTAGGTACTAGTAAACACATTGGCCTGGTTGTAACCCCTGATCTAGGCAGTCCCTTCACCAGAGACTGCCAGAAGCTGGGAAAATATCCAAGGGATGGGTCATTCACAACATACTCTGCCTGTTAAATTCCCTCCCTCAGCATCTGCAAGGGGACCTTGCTTTCAGGTTTTTCTGTCCTCTGAATGTGCTCCAGATGGTCTGCTGGGGCATAAACTGAGATGTGCATCTGTCCTCCTTGCACATACCTTTAGTGTTTTCCATAATAAAAAAAAACATTTCTAAATCTGCTTTAAGGAAGCAACTGGCCCTACTTCTGTGCAAACCATTCTCACACTTGTGTTTTTAGTTATTAAAGCAAAAAATCCATGGAAATATACTGCCTACATGAGCTCAAGAGTCACGAAACTGTCCAGGTGGCCTATTGCTAAAGTCACAGCTGTGCTAAACCAAACCTGAAAAATGCTGCAAGAAAAGCAACTCTGGCTGAAATTTGCTGAAATTCGAGTGATCTGATGAAATTACCATAAGACTCCCAATGAACTTCAGCATACAAGTAAAAAGGAAAAATTAAGTAAGAAATACAGAGGAAGACATTTTCAGTGTTTCTGTAGTCACTGAGGTTTGTCACAATTACACCTTAAATTCAAACTAGACAATAGGGAGAAATCTTCCACTTTGTATCAAGACTGAATCAAAAGCCATCCAGATTTATTTTTTTATAATGTTACACATCCCTTTCAGAGTTTTAAGCCTATCAGCCATCTGCTAGTGTTGGATAGGATGAGTAGGCAAATAAATATTTTAGTACAAATTCAATTAGTGGCTTGTTTTACCCAGGCAGAATAAAATTTCTTTATAATACTATGAAATACAGTCAGTTGCAATAGGCACTGAGTAAATACGTGCACTTAAGGGATTGTGGCTCAATTCCATTATCTGCCAGAACAAAGCTCCTGCAGAGGAAGGAAACACACACGGACACAAAAACCAACCAAACAAAAAGCCCCCCAAAAAAGTCAGGAAGGGAGGGAGGGAGGAAGGAAGGAAGCGAGGAAGGAAGGGAGGAGAGGAAGAGAAAAAGAAAGAGAGAAAGAGAGAAGAAAGAAAAAGAAAGAAAGAAAGAAAGAAAGAAAGAAAGAAAGAAAGAAAGAAAGAAAGAAAGAAAGAAAGAAAGAAAGAAAGAAAGAAAGAAAGAAAGAAAGAAAGAAAGAAAGAAAGAAAGAAAGAAAGAAAGAAAGAAAGAAAGAAAGAAAGAAAGAAAGAAAGAAAGAAAGAAAGAAAGAAAGAAAGAAAGAAGAGAGAAGAAAGAAAGAAGAGAGAAGAAAGAAAGAGAGAAAGAGTTGCAAAGCATAGAGCTGAAGCTTGCCTTAGCAGTGAAAGGAGATTCCAAACATTACCTTGAAGGAATAATACACGATTACTAACACATCAAAAGCCCAATCTGCTTGAAAGGAGAGAACAAAGATAATCAAAAATAGTCTGAGAAATGCATTTTCTAAAAGCAACCATGAAATAAGTCCATTGGTAAGCTATTCCAATATATCTACCAGGCACTTAGTGGAGTACATTAGTGACAGAAACACATTCACAAAAGAATATAGGTAAGAAGAGGTCAAACCTTAAATCAGTGCCAGTACATTGACTTTGGAGGAACATCACTGATATTTATCATGATGAGGGCTGACCCAGAAAAGCTCAGTAATAGCCTTCCATAGCCTCCATAAAAATGAAAAAGATCAGGTATTGCCTATAGAAAATGTGTGTTCAAGAACACAGGGCACACATGGAAACCACCAACTCCATCAGGCACATGCAGCTTGCACAGGGAGCACTGGCTCAGGAAGATGTACAATCACCAAACATCCACTTGTGTGCATGTAACACATACAGAGGATGCAGCCTGCACCTTTGGATTCTGTGTGAAAATGACAGATGTGTGCTTCCCATATTCTCCAATGCATGCACTGACAGGCATTTTCCATGGACAACACATTCACTTTAAGCCTACTCATCTAATGCTTTCTTCCTTCTGTTCCCCTTTGCAGATCTTCAGACAGGGTACAGATCCTCAAAGAGATGGACATAACAGGAGGAATACTGTCAATGTTTCATATGGGGAAAATGGATGTGACCAGCAACTTCCACCTCTTTTGGTTAGAACCACCTCTTCCTACCCACAGTGTCATCCTAGCAGTGTTGCATTCCACCAGAAATCATCTTTTCCTTACAGGCACCAAAGCAGCTTGAAAGAATAGGTTTGCTAAGTTAGCCACTGTTCTCTCAGCTCTTTCTGCACTTCCATGCAGGTCAGAAAGTCTCAGCCACTAACAATTTCATGTAAGCCCTTAGTTACCATATATTTTTTCGTGACAAGAAAACCAAAAAGAAGACAGGATATCCATAACTGAGAGCTGCTCTGTCTTGAAAGGCACCCCTCACTCCTGGTAAAAGTGATATTGAGCACATCTTGTGTTAAAATCCATGTGTGTCTAATAAAAATACAACAGTTGCACAGTTCATTTTACGGCACAATTGATAAATCGATCAAAACGTTTCCTGCAGAGCTAATAGTGCCACACACACCTTCTCCAAACTTTTCAAGAGAAAGTGCTGATGGCACCTTATCTGCTCAAGGAGAGGACTAAATAAGTTTGCCAATAAACCTGGACAACCCAAAGAAAATTCCAGCAGCAGACAAGATCCTCAAGGAAGCTTTAGCCAAGTGGATGTGCTTGCTGGACCTTGTAGGAATCTGGGTCTCATTCCTGGCTCTGCTGTAAACTTTCTTTGTGCCCTTGGCTAAGCTTCCTCAGCTCCTGTCTTCTCACTTGGTAAAGAGACACTGAAATAGGAGGCTGAAAGTCTGTTGTGACATGATCTTGCTTGCAAAGCAGGGAAGAAGAATGAGAAAACATTTTCTGCCTGGAGTATCCAACTGTACCATGAACTATCCCTTGCAATGTGTAGCACAGAACACATGTTGAGGCTTTGATGCTGGTCATGGTCCACTGACTGTATTTTATTACAAACAATAATGAGCAAAAAACATTTTTCAAAGATCCTTTTTCTGGCTGAGGGTAAAAATTACAAATGCAGTAGACAAACCCTCAGTGTTCTTTAAACATAACTATAAAATTACTTTGAAGCAGGAGAGAATGGTTTATTATTTCAAAGTGGTGCAGCCTTAAACACTGGGAAAATATTCCCCCTTTTCCCCTCATTCTCTATACAATGGCAACGAATGTCATAAATCTCATTTTAAATCTAGTGCTATGTACACATAAAAAGCGTTATGTTCATTCTGAAACCACAAAAGATTGCTCTGAATGAATCTCAGGCTAAATATATTTATATGCAGTGATAAAGCCTTATTCTACATTAAAATCACTCTGACAGTTTATGAATTCAAGGTTTCACCAATGTAAATAAAAGAAAGTCCTGTTATGATAAAAATGGAATTGAAAATAGAGCAATGATGGAATAAAACTTTGAGGTAAATTAAAGACTCGATAAAAGTCTTCCATTCTCAATGAAAGGTACAGTGACAGCAGTGAGATTGTAAGTCACTTCATGTGGCTACATTTCCTGAGAAAGTTTTTTAATGAATTATCCTTTGAGAGTCACAGTGAAGCACACATACATAGGAAAAGATTATATTAAAGAGGAAGGTAACAGGGTGTTGCTTTTCAGTATTGCTGCTCATGGTTTTTCCTGTAAGATTCCTACCAAACAAAAGAGCCACACTGCTCGGATCTCTTTCAGCTCTGAAAGGTGCTGGTGTGATCCTAACAAGCTCATCTGACAGTGGCAGGCTGCCAAGGATGCTTGGCCAGCAACACAGCCCATGGTGGGAAGGGCTTCAAGATCTCAGCAGGCTGCCTTTCTCCTTCTCCCTTAGCCCATCCCCTAAGCCCTGAAGTGCATAGGATAGAAAATCACACCAAGTCACACTGACACAGAGCCTGAAGCATTGCCAAGCAGTCCCTGCATGCAGTTTCCATTTCCAGCCCTTCCCAGGCACAATTCTTTTCTACCCCTTATGCCACAGCAACTTATTTCCACTTCCAGTGCTCTGACCCAGCCCTTACTTAATTGTCTATCTCCATTTTCCCTTATAATGAGTCTTGATTGATCCACTGCTGGGTCTGCTCAGGCATCCCCATTCTCAGACACTTTCTCTCCCTCCTCTTTTCTTCTTGAGCTCTGTTTCTTCACTACTCTCTGCCCTGCCCAGCCTCATGATCTGAGCTACTGTTCTGGCCCCTTCTTTGACTGTGATGACTGCAAGGGTTTTAGCCTCCAGCTCTCTCTTCTTTCCCTCTCAGTAGAAATCCCCTTCCTACACACTCCTATTCCTACTGGAAAAGAATAAGTCCCCTAGACTCACATAGGACAGAGAAAAGATTATGGGTTCCCCTGAGCTTGGGCTAATCCTTATCTGATCCTTCCTAAGAAACACCTGCCTATGCACAGGGAATAGGGGAAGGGAACTCTCTACTCTCTAATCTGGTATTTGCTTCTTCTACACTTCGGGAAGAGAAGGCACAATCAAAAACATATTTCCTTTGGAAAATAAAAGAGCTAAAGACTTCAGAGTAGCAGGTAGCCCAGTGAATAATTTATTATTACTCCATGGTGCCCTTGTTTCACATGAATTCCCAAACTATGATTTGTATGGCCTAGAGTTTTTTGGCCTTCAACTATCCTTTAATAATTTATAGAATGTGAAACTCTAACAAGAAATCATGACCAGAATAATGAAAATCAGGTGACCACAGCTGGAACCAAGGTCTCTTAAACCACGTGTGCTGGTATCAACGGAACACTTTTTTTTTTTTTTTTTTTAATGCCTTCTTACTGAAAAAGCCAATGGAACCAACATGCTTCTGGATTAGAAAAAAGGCCCAGAACTGTCTGTGACCCACAGGCAAAAGCTGCAAAGAGTGAGCTGGATTTTCTTTTCTGCTATCTTTACAGCCACCACATCATCTCCATGCTGAGGGATTCAGGCAATGGAGCAGAGCATCAGAAATGTCTTCAAAAGAAGTGTGAAAAGACACATAAAGAAGAGAGGAGAAAGTAGAGAAAAAGTAAGAGCAAGAAAAGTGGGTGGGAGAAAGAAGTCAAAAATGAAGACAAAGAACTGCAAGAACAATGCAAAAACAGGCAGATAAAGGGAAAGAGGAGAGGAGCAAGACACAAAATCCATCTTGCCAGAAACAAAATTTTCTTATCAGTTATAGGAAAGTGGTACCTCTGCAAAATCCAATTTCAAATGTCAGAAAAGAAGTGACAGAGAAGGACTGAATCACCTACATAAAGGTACAAGTTCCTTAATGATTGAAATTCAACACTGGGAGGTGCAGAGAAGTCTGAAATTCATGGGGTTTTGAAATGGAGATGGGGATAGCATTAGGAATGGGAAACCTTTCATCACTTGAGGTAAGGTAGTGAGTAGACTCAGCAGCTCTGATGCTCCATTCATACCTCCCCAGGTCATGCAGCTGTAGTCTGTCAGTGACACTCACAGGTATTTTTACATGCAAGAAGCAGATTAGTGACCTCAGATTAACACTAAGCGAAGTCCCACCTTGCTGGCTTAGAAAAGCCAACACCTATTACTCCTGTTGCTTCAACAGGAAAATTTGGCAAATGTCATATTCCAGGGGATCTGGATTCAGCTCATCCCCTGTACCTGGTCTCTGAAAGGAGAAAAAGCTCAAAATTAGGTTCTAATTAAGGCCCTTAAAAATGGTACTCAAGGGCTTCCCTAAGGCTAGGATTCCATTTCAGCATTTTCAGGTTATTTCTTGTGCACAATGATTACAGCTGTATAGACAGTACACCACTACCTGAAAAGGGATGAATATTAATAGGGAGTAGAGAAAAAGAGAGACAGCCTAACAATAGTCACTGAAATCCTTTGTTACCCAAGGCAGGGAAAGCAGACCTTCTCTAGTGAGCTCTACACACAAGAAAAACAAATACCAGAAAATATCAGCACAGATAATCAGTGGCATACAGTAACTGTATACAAAACCATCAAATAATAAATAGGATCTTAATACACAATTTATCCAATAACAGAGGTTGTGTTTTGGGTTGTTTTTTTCTTTACAAAGGAAATAAGACTGCAGTTTTATGTCTCATTTGAATCTAGATGAGAAAAGGAAGGCATTCTGAATGGAAATCACCCCTTATAGAATCAATCTGCATGAACATTTTAAGGCAGCAGGTAACAGTTACTTGAGACTCAGCTTCTCAACCAGCTATAGGACCAAAATATCACCATGTAAGAGAGATTAAGGCTTCATACTGACTGCCTATACTTCAGATTTCATAACAGCAGCAGTGTGGAGTTTGCTTCCCCTCTCCCCTTAAACTAGTTGGTTTTTTTGTTTTTTTTTTTTTCCTTGAAATAAGCAAAACACCAGAAAAAATCTACATGTGGCAAAAATCCATGTCACCACAGCATAGATTGCTGAATGGCAGCTAACTGGCCGCCTGCCGTTCAGAATAAATGCATGCACCATCTGCAAGATGCTGGAATATCTCTTCTGGCCTAATTTTTGGAAGATGCCTAAAAAAAAGGGACAGCACAACTTGGAACAAACTCTCTGTCCTGTCCGAATGGGATTTTGCCTGCGGGGAAATTCTGTGCTCAGCAGCACAGAAAACTTTTGGCTGCTCGACAGACACCAGCAGGGCAGTGTTACAAAGATGACAGCCAACTGTGCCCTCTAATTGCTAGGCCATCATGTAACACACTTTCTCTGTGTTATTTAAAGCATACACAAAACACAACTAACACAGAGCTTCTAGAGATACTGATGAAATAGCATTTGTTCCTTTCAAAGCTTCTTTGACAAGACAAGAATACTTCATGATGGGGAGGCTGTCACTATGGGATCATGGCTTTCCAGAAGTGTAAAATTCCCATTTCAGAAACTGCAGACCTGTCACATACCATGTGAAATTTCATGGCAGTTTGTGCATTTTTTTTCTTGTTTTAAGGAACAGAGTTGTTGTTCTTTCTTTGCTAAATCCAATCTAAGATTTAAAAAACTTGTATTTTTCACTTAAGACCCAAGACTGTCTATTGTGAGTTTTGATAAATAAAGCAGATGTTTTTCTGCCAGGCTGAAAGGGGATCATTATTTTCCGGGCTTTTAACTAGAAAGAAGAAAACTACTAAACAAAACAAACATTGTTTTAAGTTACCCAAGTTAGACTGAGCTTCCAAAAGTTGTCAGTATCTCCTTTGGTCAGACTGGAATAATCGGGGAAATTAAGCTGTGAATAGTCACCAGTTTGGATTAATGTCTCCTACTCAAAATGACCATAGTGCTTGCATTTTACTTGCAGTGGGACTAAAGCTCTGCAGTACCACTGGATCAATTCAAATCACTGAGAATGCTCACTCTTACTGTGTATACAAGCAGCTACCATTCATAAACTAGGGGAAGAGCCCACACTTGAAAGCAGACAGAAGGCAGGGGCATTTCTCAGGAAACACAGCCTCATCTAATCCATTTGATGCCCTATTTTTCAGTCTCCAAGCTTGCAAGCAAGTGACAGGAACCATAAAAACATGTGACAGATTACCAGAATGGAATGTGGGCTTTGCTGAGTGTTACGACACAATAAACAGGTTATTTTAAAGCTGTAGTTTTAATATTAACTGAATAAACTTATTAAAAACACTTCTCTAGCTCAGTCTTCAGTCTCTGTACACCTTATTGATACCTGCAAGACACAGTGCAGCTGGTGGTTTAACAAAGCATCAGCTGGCTGAGGAATGATTTATGCTTCTATCAAAACTCTATTTTAGAAATAGCTTCCCATGTGATGATTATGAGATTAGGTGAACCAAAGGTAGCATTGGCAAAGGAATTCCCTTCAAGAGGATACCAAACCAGAGCATGTGCACTTCCCTTCTAATACATGTTCTTCCTACAGGACTCCAATAAGAGCTCCAGAGAAAATTACAGTAATTTCAAGATTATAAGCCGCACCTGAGTATAAGCCACACTTCCGGGTGTTGGCAACTTTTTCGTTCTTTGTCCATATATAAGCCACACCTGATTATAAGCCGCATGTTACAATACAGAGTGTGATAAAAGGTATCTATTCTATCACCGTATGTTGAGGGGGGGGGCAGTGATCCTTATCTCCATGGCAGATAATCTGCTAATGGGCCATCTATTGAAACCAGGCAGGGCATTGTTCTTTATCTTTTCACAACCCATCCTTCCTCCAGCCAGTCATTGTCTGCTAATGGCCCATTGAGTCCCACTGTGGGACTGATAAAATTACTGCATCCCGTTGGGAGTTGCTCCAGCCAGGGGGAAGAGCCCAACATTTCTTACCAAGATAAAAACAGAGGTTTTGGGACACTAAGGTAGCCCCTTTCTCCACTGGACTCCAGAGGAAAGCCAGACCTTTCCACATCACCACTGAAACTCCAGAGGGAAACTGCACCTTCTACAGGACCACTGCTCCAACTGAATCACATCTGTCACTGCAGGAGGATGCAGCCACCATTTAATGGGACTGCTACCAACACCCTGCCTGGTGGGATGTCAGGTTGTACTCTGACTTTGTCAGGGTTTGGAGTTTGTTTCTTTGTAGTACTGTATTTCTATTGTAATTTCCCTAGAAAAGAACTGTTATTCCTAATTCCCAAATCTTTGCCTGAAAGCCCCTTGATTTCAAAATTATAATAACTTGGAGGGAGGGGGTTTACATTCTCCATTTCAAAGAGAAGTTCTTGCCTTTCTCAGCAGACACCTGTCCTCCAAATTAAAACAGCAACTTTTTGTTCTTTGTCTGTATATAAGCCACACCTGATTATAAGCCGCACTTTGGGTTCGGACCAAAATTTTAGTCAAAATGGTGCGGATTATAATCGTGAAATTACTGTAATCAAACAAAAGTCAAGGAAGGTCTCAGTGATTTAGCCTTGACACAGAATCTGCACCTCACAGCTCAGGGAATATGTCCTGCCCTGGCTCAGCCGTTGTGGTAGAAGTTTCCACTAAAACAAAAGCAAGTGAGTAGCATCAAACTAGTGAGGTGTTCAGTGGAAAAACCACTTTGCTGCAGCAAGAGAATGAAGTCCTATGAACTTCTTAGCCCTGATGCTGCCTATAGCCCAAGATATTAGTTCTATAGAGGTGCCTTGAAATTCTTACAAGGTCAGAGAAACTTGGCCCAAGAGCTACTACTGCTGCTACTTTGCCAATAAAAATAACTATTTTCTAGTACGAGTGCAGTCCTGCAGTTCAGGTTTCCAAATCCTGCAATCATTGAGTTTCTAAACAATACTATAATCCCTTGAGAGTGCCTGCAGGGACCAATATCTGAATACTTTGAAGCAGAAAATTTCTCTTTAGCCACTTTCTAAGCTTTCTGAACAATAAAAAAAAAAAAAAAAAAAAGCTCTGGCACTCAGTGACTGAGGAAAGCATTTTGCCTCTGGCTAATCCAGTTTAGAGAAAAGATGGACTCTTTTTGATCCCAACTTCTCCCATGGATTTGTTACACTAGCCTTTTATTTTCTTTCACTTTGGCAGAGTGAAACTATAGAATTATTCTTCAGGCTACTGATAAAGTTAACTTCTCCTTCTTCTCACTGACTGATCACTGTAGCTAATGGCTCTCTAATCATTTTAAAGACACTCCTTGTCATAGCAAATACTGTCATAAAGAATTGTCCCATGATTTTTTTTCTACTGGGAAGTGAAATTATAACCTAGAGGAATGATTAAATCTTCTCCCTTCCTAGACAGCTTAAGGTAATACCATAAAGAGATACCCTAAGCTAGGTATCTGTTCAACCTCTCAGAGTAAACAAAGCAGCACTTATTTTACCTAACAGATCTAGAAAAGCAACATATTTCTCTTTGGTTGTCTCTTTGGGTTTCTTGTTTTCATCACAATACTTGTCAAATTATTCCAGGGTGCCACAAGTACACGACTGAGCACACAGAATTCCTGGGGGTCAATTCAGAAGCTGTAACACAGGGCAGAATGACTGAGGGAGATTCTGTTCTTGTATAAATTAGTCTAGGTTCCTTCAGTAGGGACTGGAGACACAGGCATCTCATCCAATCCTAGCTTAGGGTCAACTTCCTTCTGGAAGTCTTTCTCTTGTTTCAGCCCACAGAGGGCACACAGGGTTAGACAAAGCACACACCTCACAGAACTAATCTTAAACTAGATAGATCTTCATTTTACAGCTCAGCTAGATTGTAGAGCCAATGATTGGCTTAGCCAAGAAATGGCATGCCCAAGAGATGGAAGCAGAGATGAGCAGCATGAACCAGAGCATCAAGGGCCCTTTGTGTTTATTAAAAAGCTATGTTTGTTTCAAAAACAGCAATGGAACTTCAAAAAGCTCTTCTTTCAGTACATCAGCTGGAAGTGAATTTCAGTACTTCTACCCTCTGCTGTTTAGTCTTCAGTCTCTAAGAAGCTTGGTTTAAGAATCAAAATTGCAAGCATTTCTATTCCTACATTCAGAGAAACTTTAAAGTAAAATAAGCATCTTCTTAATAACAGTTTACAGACAGTATTCAGTGTGAATATCAGGGACACTCTAAATGTCAGGGAACAGAAATATAATAAACTCATCTTTACAGGGAGAGAATGGAGAGACACCAGATCGAAATCTGAGTTGGACTGGTAGATATTCAGAAAATCTCAATTATTTTTTATCAGGATATATTAAGTATGTAGACTT
Organism: Catharus ustulatus; assembly: GCF_009819885.2. Classification (NCBI taxonomy): domain Eukaryota; kingdom Metazoa; phylum Chordata; class Aves; order Passeriformes; family Turdidae; genus Catharus; species Catharus ustulatus. The sequence continues at coordinate 17,133,527 of NC_046225.1, read as the reverse complement.
TTTCTACTCATGCTGGGGTTGGTGGCTTTAGGGAGAGGAATTGGGTTTGCTTTCTTCAAATTAGGAGTTTCCTTCAATCTGGAGTAGACAAAAACTGAAATAGCTTGTAATTTCAGAAAATTGGAAACCCTAAAGGGTGGCAAGAAAAGTACTTCCATAGATTGACAGTTTTTCCGACTTCTTGGGTGTAGGGAAGTCACTAAAACACCTTTGTCAGAAACACGTGGAGGAACTTCGGGATTTGGGGAAAATTAACACTTCTATCTTTAGTAAAAATAAAAACTTGAAAGAAACAATTGTGAAAGACCTTAGACAATAGCAAGACAATAGCAAGACCCTAGATAGAAAAATAACAGTGGGTTTGGAGACCAAAGTATTGGCCTTAATTTCTCATGTGCTTCTGAGTGACACATCTAGAATGAGACAGAGCAAGAATGTGACACCTGGGAGAAGGTATTCTACTGCCACAAATTTGTTCAGGCTATTAGAGAAAGACTGAAAGAAAGTCTTCCCATGTGTAAAAAAAACTTCAGCCTGTTATTCAGAATAAAAGTAGACACCCAATACTGCCCATAAAACCCCAGAAGTTTAAATAAGAAAGATTTCAGTTGGGGGTGGGGAGGGAGTTAAGGAAGAAACAGAGAAAGAAAAATCAAGATCGGTTTTTGGTTTGGTGGGATTTGTTGCAGTAATTCCAAATCTTCCTGCAATGGGCTTTATAAAAATACAGGATTTTAGCAGGAAATTTCCTACCAACTGAAGTGTGATCAAAGATAAGCACCATTTTACAGATAAAGTCCACATTAACAAAACAGTTGGGAGAGATTGTGAAACCAGAGGCCATGAACATGAGTGATGTGGGGAACTATTTTTGAACTCTCAAAAAGAAATAATGAGGAAAAGCTCTCTGATGAGATTGAGACAACCAGTGTAAAAACTAACTTCCAGGGAAAACATATTGACAGTGAGCTGAGATACCTTTGTTTTCTCCAGCTTGATAGCCCCAGATGAGCACATCTTGGCAATTTCCCAAAGTCCACATTGAGAACACGATCTGCTAGCAGCTAGCAGGCTCAACTACACCTTTTAATCTGTTAAGAACTGCTTCAAGACCTCCAGTTAAGCTGTGGATGATCCATCACGTGGTGCATGTAACACTGCAAAGAATAAGATTTAAGAAGCACTATAGAGAGAACAATCCTACACTAAGAGGGGTGAAGGATGGGGCAGTGAATAAATCCTTTCCCTCTGTAACTTCTGTAATTAAGCAGAACACATTGCTCATTCTTATGATTCAGACATAATCCTGCTGTTGTCTTGACTGTACAGGATTTGGAGATTCTAACTGTTTTAATGATAATGCACCAAAGAAAGCTTTTTCTTTGCTTTCACAGACAAATCCAGAATCCACATCAGGAGCGAAAGAATCCAGTGGTGTGTGAGGGGTTTTGGCCTTATAATTATCTTTCCAATTCTGACATATGCCTTTATTTGAGTTTTAGTTAAACAGCTTTAAAGCCAGAGCTAATGTGGAGGGGAGGAATAAGGGGGATGGAGGAAAGGAGAACACACTGCATTTTCTGCTTCAGAGAGAGATGCAGGAAACTCTCATACCATGCAGGTTCACTAACTCCAGTATTTACTTGCAGAGATCCATGCATCTATTAGAAAGTAGGGATAAAACCAGAGAATGGCAATAGTCTGCCTTTTGCTAATGAGTATTTACATGTTTTAGCCTTTTCTAACAGATGTTTGTAGTATCCAAGCAAAGCCCTGAAAAGACACCTACCATCACATTGATGGTTGTCCTGAACTCATTTTGTCTAACTTTTCAAGATCTGGATGAATTCTGTTCTTTCCTCTTCTCCCGAACTTTCAAATGAGCCAAGTATACAGTAGTTTCACGAATACAAGCCGCACGGATTATAAGCCGCACCCCCGGTGCCTCGACAATGTTGCTGTCTTTGTCAATAGATAAGCCGCACCCCGAATATTAGCCGCACTTTCGTTCGTCGCGAGAATCCGTGCGCAGCTTTCACAAATTGGCCAATTAGTAACAGGATCGCGGCATAGCGGGCTTTACTGGCTCGGGGCGGGGCCAGGCAGGCTCGGCCCGCTCATGGTTGCCGACGGGGCCGGGTGGCCCAGCTCAGCGCCACGGCTCGGCGGGGCTGGCCGGGTGGTGCTGCCGCCGCCGCCGGGCTCGCTGGTCCCCCTCTCCCGTCAGCACCGCCCCGCTGCCGTGTTCGCTCGCCCGGCTGGCAGGGCTGCCGCCGCCGGGCTCGCCGCCCGCCCCGCTGCCGCTTTCGCTCGCCCCGCTGCCGCTTTCGCTCGCCCCGCGCCGCGCCTCGCGAGCGCCGCACCCGCCCCGTGCCGCGCCCGCCCCGCGGCGCTTTCGCTCGCGGCGGCGCTTTCGCGAGCGGCGCTTTCGCTCGCGGCGCTTTCGCGAGCGGTGGCGCTTTCGCTCGCCGAGCGGCGCTTTCGCGAGCGCCGCTTTCGCTCGCCCCGCCGGCAGGGCTGCCGCCGCCGCCACCAGGCTTGCCGGCCGCCCCCTCCCGTCTGCACCGCCGCCGCGTTTCCTCGCCCTGGCCGGCACTGCAGGCCCCCGCACCGCCGGGCTCCCCCACGCTGCTGGCCCCGATTATGCTGGGCTTCCCCCGCTGCCAGGCAGCCCCACCCGCCGGCCTTCCTGCTTCTGCCATGCTCCCCTGCACTGCTAGCCCCAGTTCTCCCGGGCTCCCCCGCCCTGCTGGCTCAGGCTCTGCCGCCCGCCCCCCACACTGCTGGCCCCGCCTCTGCCAGGCTTTCCCACCTCTGCCGGGGCCGGCCGGGCTCCAGCTTGGCTTGGGGCTGCCGCGGGCTCTCACTTCCGTGTTGGCAGCTTTTAGAATTTTGTTAATAGATTAGCCGCCCCGGAATATTAGCCGCACTTCCGGGTTTCCACCAAAATTTTGGTCAAATTGGTGCGGCTTGTATTCGTGAAATTACTGTACATGTTCCTTTGTTGTTTTGAGGATTTTAATAGTCAATGTGCTTTAACACCTTCTGTGGATTCCTGCAGATTTCTCTCACTACACCGACATAAATTGTAAGATCTGTTTATTGGGAATTCCACTTATAGGATTGCCTGTATTTGATAAGTCCCATAATCCACAGTCAGAAGAGAAAATTGTCTTCATGCTTACCATCTATTCTCTAGTGGAAGTGCAGAAATAAGGACTTCCCGTTATATTTCTCCTTTTTGCTATACTACAGAGATGGCAAATCTTCTCCTTAACAAGAGCCTTCTAACACCTTTGGCCAAACACATTTTAATGCCCCTGATTGTGTAGATCAGCTACAGCTTAGAAAACTAAATTGTTATAGGCCATATACAAGTGGATGGCAGGCTGCTCCTGGGGCATAGACCAGGAATTCTCCATCTTTGCTAATTTATAAGGCAGCTGAGGACTTGCCGTAATGGAAAACACTGTTTTGCTTCTAAAAAATATCAATAGAAAATGAAAGATTTGATACCTTTGAGAACCAAGGAGTTTGCTCATTGAGGTTCAGTTGTTTAGCAGCTGCACAAACACCTTAAGTAAAATGTATGGCATTATCTTCTCTTTTGAAAATTGGCTTAATCTGATCAATAAACTATCACAGTTATGATTCACAGAAAAAAAAATTCTCTTGAGGCAATATCACAAAATGATAGGCTCTTTTAAGATCTTATCCCAGATTCTTCACGACTCCATGTAAATGCAGGCTGAAGGCAAATACTGATACCAGTAAAAATGCTTTAGACAGTCAGTGATCCTTCCACTTGAAAGGTACATGGAAAGAGTTTCTGCTTAGAGAGAGCTATTAGGGAGCCTCCAGCTTTAGGTGACTTGGCTTGAGACAGCTGTATGCAATTTTTGGAAGCACTGAGGAAGTGGCTAGCTGTGGAAAGAGAAACATGTCTCCTCTTGTGATGGCTCAGCTGCCAGCAGCCTGTGAGGTAGAAATTCTTACTATTCCAAGAAGGGTTTCCCTCTGGGAACATCAGTGCCCTCAAGCTTGAGATGGGCAGGGCTTTTGCCCCACTTCCAGTGCGAGCCAGCACCTGGCAGTACTTCCTGTAAAGACTGCTGAAATAACATTTGGGAGGCTCTGGAAAAATGCACAGAGTTGAGGAAACACCTGTTTCTTTAGCACAGATGGTACTAAAAGAAAAAGGGATCTTGCACTGTTGTTTTTTTTCCAATGGTTGCACCAAAAGCCTCCAAGCCCACTGCTCTGAGCCTTTTTCTGTTCCTCAGGGCAGAGTAAATGGCGCACACTCCTCACGCAATGCCACTGCACGAACTCATGAGTCATCTTCTGAAGATACCAAGGCATTTTATGTGCTGACTGCAGCCTAAACTGTATTTCCCTTCTCTTGTGCCAGCTGCTGATTCCAAATCTCCCCAGCCACACAAGGTAACATCTCACCTGAAGCTTTTCCTACGGGAATGCTGAGGACCGCCATGGAGCACAGGGACTCCCAGGTACTCCCACCCAGCACTGCTTTACCCATTTCCTCCCTTCCAGCTCAAGAAATATCATCTGGAGACGAGAGATTACAAACTCCCCTTACCTGTAATACCCTTGGTGTGTGTTCACACAGCACCTAACACCTCAGACCTCACTGGTGTTCTTTCATTATAACTACCACTCAAAGTTTGGCTGATGGACTGCGGAAAACCGAAAGTTACCTTCTCTTCACCTGAAAATATCCTAAATCCCATGCAAATGAGGGACAGATATATTTGTTTATCTACACAAGCAAGGACTTTAAATTCAAAGAAAGTGACAGTAATTCAGATAATACACAACCACCATCCAAAATTATGTGTTGAGTTACTGCCATTACTCTTTCACTAATCTGCAATATGCAGAAACTGTGAATTTAATGAGCTTCATAATTATTTTGTTCTCAAAATTCCTTCCTTTTTGGTAATGACATTATTTCAAATGAAATTTTTTACTCTATGCCCCTAGTCAATCATGTCAATTCTCTGAAAGATGTATCTCTAGTGAAATAGTAAAATCCAGAGAGAGGATGAGAAGTTGATTTATCTCAAGGACTTTGCACCTTAAATAGTCAGTAAAATATTAAACATGCCTATCAATAACAAGTGGACTGTATTATAAGCTTCCTCATAACTGGAGTTCTTAGGAACAAATTGACATCTTCCTGAAAAGGTGTCAAGAATTTCATTTAATCCTTTTTAAAGCGGTGACCATCAATCTATCTTAATGTTTATTGGAGAGAAAATAATTGTCTTTTTTTTTGGCAATGGTATTTCATTATACGCACTAGGATAAATAACTACAATTCAAAGCAATATAAGATGAAAATGTCCCTGTATTTTTTCCCGTTGGCTTCTTTTCTTCTTCTTGTTTAATTTCATGATGAAAAAGATTATAATTAAATTAAGCTTGATTCTTATTTAAATGCGCATCTTAAAGTGAAAGCAGAGAAATTACTTTCTTTTTCAAAGTTGTTATATCCCAATTGATCTTCCACACATTGGCATTATTATCTGATTGTGAAGATATATGCATTTATCAAAAGCTAAAGCCATCTGTCTCAATTCTATGTAATTTCATTACATATTCATCATTTATCTAGTCTGAGTATGTGACATGAGACCCTACTGACTAGAAATTCTATACTTATTATCATTTCATACTGCTTTTGGATGGACACAAGGCTGTCGACTTCCATTAATCTACTTTTGATGTAAAAATCATCATCTTGGGATAAGCCTCAGAGCTCCTGCATAATCAGGCCACGCTACTGTGCAAGTGTAGAGGCACTAACACTTTTATAAAAAACCCTGCAGCATTTATTCCTGCTTGTCTTTCACAGCATGCAGATGTCACCCTGCAGATGTGTCAGGGGAATTGAAGTATAAATCCCAGCAGAGCACACACCTGAATGTGCAGGCATACACTGCCCAAAGGTGACTGTCATTCTGCCAAGCATTAATATGGAATGGGAAGGAGTTGATGGATGCAAGGAAAGATTTTCTAGCTTCAGTCACAGTTCTGGAAGGTCCAGCATAATTAGAGAAGAGGGGCTGAACCATCCCTTTGAAAAGCCAAAGGTGCTTAATTTCAGCCTATCACAGTAGTGCCAAACTGCCTGGTCCTTTTGGAATGGACTTTGCAGAACCTGCTGCCTGTGCAACAATATTTTGGAAGCTTGACAATGTAACCAGCCATCTTCTTCACCTTTCTGGTCACATAATGCAGCCATTCCCTTTGCTCCCTGTGTCCTTCCAAGTGGACAGACATGCTGCGAGCCAGCTTCTCCCTGGGCACAAACAGCTGGCACCAGCTGATACCCTGGATAATGCTCCTCATCTACTACACTGAAACAAAGAGATGGCAGAGATAACAAAGGCAGTTCATTACTCACATGGACATGAACTTAGATTTTGAAAATTAGATAAATTGATGGTAACCACTGCACAGGCAATTATTTGTCTACTCCACATGAATTTACTTTGACTGTATCCAATTCCAGGATGCCAACTATTTCTGTGAATGTTGTAGTGAACAAACTATCAGGCAAGAGTATGTGCTTAAACGTACAGATATTGCAAAATCCTAAGATGGAGTTTGGCTTTGTGAACATGAATATTCTCTGGAAATCTCATTTTAGAAAGAATCAGGCTCAGCCTATCTGGAAACACAAAGATAGGCTATGATTTGTCTGTCAAAAGGATATATATCAAAACATATCTTAAACTCCACATTAGGCTCACTTGAAATTTATGAGGCATCCACAGGGATGTAAGAGACAAGATTTTATTCCCAATGGCTAACTCTCAGCTCTGCTGCTTCTCAAAAATTGGTTTTCATTGCTGTTTTCCCATCAGTTAAATGGGGATGAGAGCACTCACCTTCATCTGCAAACTGCTCTGATCTCTACCAGACAAAAAAGTTCTGTATCACAAATCAACAGCAGTAACAGCCAGCTCAGTTACACAAGTGACAAAGACTGATTAACTCATGAGCAGGAAAAAAGAGCTGCAGTTGACAAATGCACCTTGTCACTAACCAGAGGTCTGCTTAAGCAGTTCAGTGCACTGAGAAGGAGCCTAAACTCCCAGGACAGCTGTTGAACCCACTGGTCAAATAGTCATGCTGATGCAGGGATTTGCACATAGAAAGAGAGTGCCCAAGTTCAAATGTGGCAAATTCATATCTCAGTATGATGTAGAATCACCATCTTCATGCACGGAACTCATGCTGCCATCTTCTTACCCAAGGGATCAGAATATTTTAAGTTAAAAGGGACCCACCAGGATCATCTAAGTCAAACTCCTGGCCCTGCACAGATCAGCCCTAAAAATCTCACCATGTGTCCTGGGGCATTATCCAAGTACTTGTTGAACTGTAACAGGCTGGTGCTGTGACCAATTCCCTGGGGAGCCTGTTCCAGTGCTCAGCCACCCTCTGGGTGAAGAATCTTCTCCTAGTATCCAAACTAAACCTCCCCTGACACAACTTCAGGCCATTCCCTCAGGTCCTGTCACTGGTCACCAGAGAGAAGAGATCAGTCCTCTCTGCTTCCCCTCCTTCCAAGGCAGCACAACACATTTAATATGTGGAAATCAGGACCAGGAAAATCTAAGTGATCCCGAAAAGAGTGATGGAGCCTGTTCCCAACCACAGTGTGGGAAGTCACATTTCAGCCTCCTGAAAGCATTAGGTCAGCAGTAAAAGCAAAATCCCATCACCACCTATACTAGATGGATCCAAAAACTAGGACTAGAGTGTCATGGAGAAGCATTACCTGATCATGGACAAGTTGGCTGCATGTGGTGGCATGTGATCTGACTTGATAGGAACCAGTATGAGGTGTCTCATCCCAGAGCTCAGTCACAGAAGACAGAGCTACAGGGTGAAAAGCAGCACCATGCCCAAAGCAGATGGATTATTCCTGTGGGAAGCAGCGCAGGGTTGTGTACAGTCCTCAAGATCTGAGCCTGTGAATACATCTTCACATGTTGAGGGTCTCAGGGCTCTCCAGATCTATAGAGCCCTGCCAAGAGACCTCAGCTGTGCATTCAGCTCTGGCAGCAGAGCAGACGATGCCAGCCTGGGGCTTCTCAGCACCACGATGCACTGTGCAGCCTACAAATGCTGTAAATCACTAGGATGCTTTGGATGGGTAAGTTTTCTCACCCACAATCTTTCTAAAACCAACTTCCTGACCACTGGAAGCCATTAAACACCCCATTACATCTCAAATTAACTGTAACAGTGTGTTCAAGTGCTAGTTTGGATAACTAAAGTACTTTTCCTTTCCTAACTGTATGGGGAAAATGTTCCTTTCTGTGTTTTCTCAGTCTGATGCAGGTCCACTGAATGGCCCTATTCTTTCAAATAATAGTTGCCTTTACCTCAGCTCTTTAGGTAAATTCTCATGACTGAGCAATTTCTCCCCTGCTCAGGAGGGGCTCCACTATCTTTGCAAAGTACTTCACAGTTCTGACTGTGAATAAAGCATATTCTAACATTTAAATTATTTAACTCAATGATCTGGTTCACTTCAGTCTATCCCACTTGTGCCTGTGAATACACACTGCATATAAAATGTCCTTCCTGTACCAAAGGCAGAGATTCTGGCAGTGAACCCTCCTGTAACTGTGAGGTTTTGTCACATGTCGGTCAGAAGCAGGAAAGGAACGTGTGCCAAGCACCATCAGAAAGTTGGTAATTTGTGACTGCTGCTGCTACTTCTTGTCTTCAACTTAATTGCAACCCAAGGATTTCTTTTTCCCCTTTGCCAAGTGTCCCTGTTAGTTCTGATAATTATAGTGAATACTTCCTAAAAATTAAGTCACCTACACAAATCTGTCCCCAAAATAAGTTCTGGAAGCACATTATAACTTATCCTTGTCACTTCATGGGTATCTGTATCATCACTAGATTTATGTTCTAATGCTACATTATTGCCTATTACCATAGTTGTTAAAACCTTACTTTTCATGCTAATGAAAATGATGAAAGACAGGGGGTTTGACATAAATACTGTAATAAGAACCATATTAATGTGACAGACGATTGCTCCTCTGTGACAGACTATGAAATCCTGTGCAAGAGTTACAGAAGGTTCATTTACATGTCTGCTCATCTATCTCTCCCTACAGGGAAGCAAGGGACTCATGCTCAACACTGGAACAGAATGAGAATCAGAAGATGGCAAAAAGGCAGAAATGGTCATCCTAAAAATAAATGCATCCCATAGCATATTCTTCCTTTCTCAGGTGGCCATAAGCACAAAATGTAAATTACAGGACCTAAGGTCAGACACCTAAGACCTCTTTTCAGGCATGTAATTACACTCCTCCAGGCAAAACTTCCAAAATTTAGGACAGAAGCAGCACTACCAGCAAAATGGGATTTGTGCTTCTAATTCTGTTTCGAAGTTGCAGCATTTTTCTTTCACTAATTTGACACAAGTGCTACTATCTTCCAGTCCTTCTACCACTCCAATTCTTTCCACAGCTTCACAGGTTGCATGAGTGCTCTCCTTCTGAGGAATATGTGTGTACTATCCTCAGAGAGAGAGCTGGGTAACAGGCAGAAAGGGAGCCAAGGCAGTCTTACATTCCCAAGAGCAGATGATCAGGAGAAGGGCACTGAAAGGCAAAGTGCAGCCACCCACTGCCCATCTGCCTCTTGGAGCACTTGCTGTAGTCACACAACACACACACAGATCATCGTGTCATATGTCAGTGGCTCCCTTTTTGCTGATCACACTCAACTTTTTGGTCAGTTGTGACCCCACACTGATTTCGACCCAGCAATTTACTTGGATTAGAAGATTGTAGTTTTATTCCAACTCACAGTGCTCCCGGATCTGCTAATGCCACAGTAGCTGTGACAATGATGCCAAATTCACACTACTCTATCATTAGACAACAATTCTCCCTATCCATTTAAAAAAACCCAAAAAACTCCACAGAAATCCAAAACCCCATAAATTAAAGACAATAATAACCCAGACTTGTTTCTATTTGCTGTCCACTAGTGAAACATTTTAGTTGCAGAAATACTTATTTTCTTTTTAGAGCCTCTCTCCTTGCAAAGGGAAAAAAATAGCAATCAAATAGATAATTTATTATTAAAACTCTCATTTACTGATAACATGTAGGCAAAGATTGCTTTCTCCATTTTTAACAAAGTAAACACAGTATCTGTTAGAGGGACTCTCTGAAGGCTCCTTGTCTTTTCACATCTTTGCTGTCTCTCTATTCCCTCTTGCTTAATTTAGATTACCTTTCTTCAAACTTGGCCATATTAGCATACTTTTTCACACTTCAAATGTTTGTTTGTTTGTTCTTTGGTCCTTCTTGAGCAAGTGCCTAGGACTGATTTCTAATTCATCTTGAAAGGTGAATTTACTATTTTTCTCAGTGAGGAAAGTCACTAGAAAGAAAGAAAAAAAAAGATTTTCTTTCATCTGTTTCTTATCCTTGAAAAAAACGAATGAAGTGAAATTTCTAAGGCTGATTGTGGCATCACCTTTCACTCTACATTTTAGCACATTTTGCTTTAGCAGCAGTTCAAAAGATCACTATCCTACATCTGATGCCTTCTGCTCGCTACAAATGTCTGCAGTACAGCAAGAAGTTAAAAACATTAAAATATTGCAGCACACAGGAACCCCCAGACCCCATAAAGTCTGCACTAGCATGCTTAAGCTCAAACAGCATCACAGAAAATTCCCACATTCCATTTTCTGTATGTGGGAATTTAACATGATCAGTTAAAGCTGAAATTTAAGCTTTTCTGGTTTTCATCTAGTTTCCCCAAATGTGTCTGTATTTTAAAGCAGGGTGCTCTACAGGGTGCCAGGTCTGAAATTTCAATGTTTGTGAAAAGGGGTGAAGGCAAAATATTTAGCAATAAACTAGCATCCTCTGAGGTTCTAGCAAAACACTCAAAAATATCACTGGAGTTATGAGATGCCATACAGTGGTAAACACTGAGAGACAAAATTGGCCCCAAAGCTGTCAGAAAAAAAAATGGGGTTTTTTTCAGTATGGCTTACTAGCATAATCTGCATGATTAAAAGCACACAGGTAGGAAAGTCTAATACCAAGGGCCTGCTCTTTACTCCAAGCAGCAGCAACTCTGTCATGAAACAAGAATGGAAACTGAGCTAAGATTACAGGAATCTGCTTGCTCAAGGTCACAGAGCACATCCTCACATTTTGGCCACCCAGCTCATTCTGCAGTGCTCAGCCCATCAGCTCACATGCCCTGCAAAAGGATCTCTCTGCCCCTGTTAAATGCTGTATTTGTGAGGCACCTTTGTTTCCAGTCTATTTTTACCGAGTACAGAAGACACCATTTTCCATGTCATGAGCTTCCCTTCTCTGTGGGATGCTGCAAAGTCAGCAAGCCTTGATAAAGCTGTGAAGTAAGGACCTTTGCATGACTGCAGGGTTAGTTTGGGACTCCTGACTCTTGTGCACTGGGGAACAGAGCCCTGACAATGATTTATTTGTCAGTGCACTACACTGACAGCCAAATCAGCCAGGGAGCAAGTGAGAAATAAAAGGGTAGAGGGAAAATATTTGGGTTTGAAATGGTTCTGAAAATTCCTCATAAAAAAATCAATTACAACAAAAAAAAATATTCTGTAGTGGCTAAAGCTATGTACACTGGCCTACAGCAAGGAGCAAAGTCATTTATCTTCAAGGCAGTGATCACAGACAAAAATAGGAGTGCCCTTTCTTTTTCCCCCCTTGAAAATCATAAGCCAATTGAGTTGCTAATTTGATTTCACAACTTTCAAGAAAACACTTCAATTATTGTCCCTATAAATTTGTGATTCCAATTTTCAAACAGCTTGCAAAGATCTCTTCTCAGACAAATTCTGTGTCACGAGTTTGAAATTGCAAATAAAAAAAGTCCAAACCCAAAATCAGACACCACTCCCCCCAAACAAATAAAAACCCAACCCCCTCCAAAAAAACCCATCTGAAAAATAACTTTAGAAAATAGCAGAGAGGAAAACTGAGGCCACAGCAGTCTAAGGCTCAGCTGCTCTGAAATATTTAACAAAGCACTTTCTCAATTTTCAACCAGTCTGTGAGTCCTTTCTGGGAAAGTACTGACTGCTCTTTCAGACACAGATCTGACTCTCTGCTTATACAGATGGGGAAATTATGGCTGCTAGCACCCTCTTGAAAATTAGCAATAATAATATAACTTGTCTTTGTGAGGGAAGCAGCCCAGGCAATGCAACTGGTTGCAGACTTCATCTCTAAGTGTTTTTCAGTGTTTTCAGCCTTGCTGCTGAACCAAGCATGTGAAGGATGTTTCTGCCCAGTCAGCATGTTGCACATCTCTGCCAAACCCCTTAACCCCTGATAGCTCTGGTCTGGAGCTCTTTAGAAGGAAACAGAACTCTGAGTAATGATTTTCTAATTTTTAAAACAAAATATAAGTTCTCAAAAACTAATAATACTTACTAGGAGCCTTACACTATTTAACTTATAAAATAGTTGTCTTCTTAATTTTCAACCAGAAGACTATTAATGTGTAACTCAATGCAGCAGTTACATTTCTCATTACCAGTTCTTCTTAAGCTAAAACACCAACTGGCATGACCCAGTGTTTATCCTTTCAAAGCACAGGAGCTTAAGGCAGGAATGACCCATGCAAGAACCTTAAATGAGGATTTGCCCTGAAAAATAGTCACACATAATCAGGATCTTCTTATTCAACTGGCTCACCTCATGTATTCAGACACAGCTGCTCATTTCCTTATGAAAAATTGACTTTTTATCAGTATTCTCTGATTGGCACAACTCCCTGGGAATGAACTTCACAGTCTTTCCTAGAATAACATGAATCTTTTGTACTTTTCTATCCATCCCTGTGCTGCTGACTCTATGTATTCTAAAATTACAGGTTAGGTGGTAAAATTAGGAAACTTGCTTCACAAAAAACCCCAAACAACAATGAAAAAAAAAATCAACACAAAAACAAATATCAAACAAAAAACACCCCAAATTTTAAAGGTGCTGAGAAAAGAACAAAGTAAAGTCCTTCTTTCTTACCTTTTTTCCTTTTTTAAAAAATATTTATGTCCAATATAGAGGGATTTCCAAGCATCTCTTTGGGAGCTACAGACTTTGCTGATGTGATTCAGGAAGACATCGGTTTAGGAACCATGATCAGTCCCTAAGAGACGGGAACACCGTGCTCAGAGCAGTGGATCCCCAGAGAGGCCTGATCTGATCCTGAAGCTATATGTGAGCGTGGCACTGAACAGTACCTTTCAGAGCACACCTTTTGTAAAGGAAACCTGCTGCTGTGATGTGGCCTGTGAAAATGGATGAGCTAATACAACTTTTCAATGTAAAGGACTTGGTCTGGTATTTCCCACCTACAAATTTGCCAGGCTTAAATGATGCTGCAGGGACAATGAGCTATTTTTCCACTGAAATATAGTGCCTAAAATAGTAGTCCAGGCATTATACACCCAGCAGACCGTGGAGAAGAAACAGCATCTCCACAGGGTCAACTGGCTTTCAAGTGGCATCTGAATACTCTGCTTCCTGCTGTGAGCAGCAGACCTGGGGAGAAAGCAAGGTGGGATGGCTCCAAGCCTCATTGCTCTATAAATGCAATTTGTAGTAAATTCTACTGAAATAAACACAGCCAGGAGCTTTTACAGCAGGTTTTTCTGTGCATGGAAGTACTTTAAAATAAACCTTTTTTTAAATGTGAAAACTGTTTATATAAAAGGCAAAATTACTATGTTTATATCCAGGTCATGACAGAATAATGTATTTGACTAAAATAGTTACGGTAAATTTTTACTCCATAAAATGTTCTGCATATCAGACAGAAATGTAAGTTTCTTCCCTTTCATATTTGTGAATGCCAGTGTGGAAGCTAAAAAGCAAGCAATCTGAGCAGCTGTGGTGTTGATGGGACTCTGCTCATTCTACAATTTCACATTGTGCTATCACAAGTCAGCTGGGAGCCTAAAAAAACAGCCTTAAAGCCGAAATTCCTCCAGCATGCTGGTGTATGGCTACAGTTCTTGTGTCACTTTTCTTTCTTTTTTTTTTTCTTTAAATAGCAAAGTGTTAGTAATACATACACACATACAGAGAAAAACCCAAAGAGATGCAAAACTTTGAAGAGCAATATGAAATAATTTTTGTCCAAAGCATCAAGGAGCAATTTCAGTCACCCTGACATAAAAATAGGAAAAAAGTATAACCCCACTGAGTAGAGATATGGAAGTATCTCCATTCCTGGTGAAATAACAACAGTACTCTTTCCAGGCAGCAACAAAGCTTTCACATGACACTTCAGAATTTTAATAAAGATAAGCACAGCTAACCTGCACAACTATTTACAGTCATTTCATGAATACAAGCCGCACCATTTTGACTAAAATTTTGTTCCCACACCGGAAATGCGGCTAATACTCAGGAGCGGCTAATATGTGAATAATTTTCTGACATTTACAACCCCAGAAGTGGAAACCGAGGTGCCAAGTCGAGCAACTTGCCAGTAAAAGCCGGCATTTCGCGATTGTTACAAATTGTTACTCTGTTGCGCCACGGGTGGAGCCTAGATCCCTGCAGGCAGCACGGGGGGCGAAGAGAGAGGCGGGAGAGCTCTCTCCTTCCCTCCTCCGCCGCAGCCCGGGGGAGAGACGGGGGGGGCCCCGTGCCGCCATCCCCGCGGCCCGTGAGGTAAGCAGTGGGCTCCTGTCCCCGCCCGCCGCGGCAGGAGCAGGCAGGCTCCATCCCCACCCGCCACCGCGGGAGCGGGGGGCGCTCTGTGCCTGCCTGCCACCACAGGGCAGCGCTGGGCCGGGGTGACTGAGCCCAGTGGCAGCAGTGGCCGGCCCTGAGCAGCCCCACCGAGCGGCAGCGCCGGGCTGGGCCCCCTGGCCCCGTCGGCAGCCCCGAGTGGGCCGAGCCTGCACAGCCTTAGTTGAGCCAGTAAACCCCGCCCTGCCGCGGTTCTGTTACTATTTGGCACGCGGGTCCTCGCTGTGAACGACAGAGCGGCTTATACTCAGGTGTGGCTTATTTAGGGACAAAGAACAAAACGTTTGCCAACACCCAGAGATGCATCTTATAGTCCGTGCGGCTTGTATTCGTGAAATTATTGTACATTACATGGTACCTAAACTTTCCAACAGACAGCCTGATAGCCCAGTGCTGTCACCACCAAAATTTGGGACATGAACTTGCTACACTCTAATGGAAAATCTGGAAAATTCCAGAAAAGTGATTACTTGTCAGGATTCTTAGGTGGGCATTGCACTGATGGGAGTTTACAACTACCAGACAAGGAGAGATGGTGTAGGCGTGGTCCTCACCTCATTTCTAATTATTAGGGCCTTTGGTGACCTGTCTCATTTGCTTCCAATGAGCTGGAGGGAGAGAAATAGAAACAGACTTCACAAAACCCCAGAATGTTAAAATCAGTGTTAAACTATTCACTGTATAAAACAAGATGAAGTCTCAGAATAAAATCTGTGAAAACTATACTTTGGTTTGTAAAGCCTTATTATTGTAGGGTTAAGGAGGAATTCTCCATCTTAACATTTAATTAAACTTAATGGGAAATGTTTAATTAAATTAAGAAACGTGAGAAGATTCCCTTAGGCAAGAAGATCTGTGATTACAGTGTTGCAGTAAGCCTAAGCAAGGTTTAACATACTGTAGGGCACACAGGGCCAAGGCCTCTGGACTATTTTTAACATGTTGCAGAACATTGGTAATTACAAATAGGAAGTATTAAATACACTCATGCCAGGTCCACATGGGGAATCTCATCAAATAGTAATTGAAGAGTTTCCACTACTAGAGGGTGATGCTCAGATTTAGGAAAACACCAGCCTACATCATCAGCATCTGGATTCAGACTTTGGGAGACTGGAATTTCTGGACAGTAAGACCAAGAGCGCAGGCTTGCCATTGTTATGATCAAGACAGATCCAAAGAGAGAGTCCACTAGCTTCCCAACACTCAGGTCCATCTCTTACAGCTATGAAGGTTCTATATTTCAACTTCATGATTTCCTACAGTGAAGACTATAGAAGTAAAAATGCCTAATGAAAATGTGAGATGGAGAGAAAATTATGAAATGTTTGTGAAGCAGTTTAAGATCCAAAATCTAATGCAGTCATTAAAGTACCCATAAAATAAACCTAAGCAAGCATATTATAAACAGATATATATATAACAAAATCAACAGTAAACAGAAAATTTACAGATAAAAAGGTCTGACCAAAAACTCCTTATGTTCCCCTTGGGTCAAATAAATAAGTTTCCACTGATATAAGCTGATATAGTCTCACAAAACTGCAGCTTTCTGTCCTCAAGTCTTGTGGATTCCATACAGGGCAATCATTTATCACTCCTTTCACCAGAATTCTGCCTTCTCTGTCATTTCACAAGTCCTCATAAATCACCATAACATCAAACAAAACCCCAACTGTACTAAATGCAAAGATAATAAAAGGAAGAGAATTTTAATGAGACCCATAATTATGCCGTAGTGTAGAATTCCTGAAATTTCTTCTGACTTTTTTGCATTTGTTCATCTTCCTCCTGTGATCTGCTTGGGGATTTGGATTTGGTATTTTTGGCTGCTTCCCCTAAACAGTATGCTGGAAGGATCTCCCAACCCTGGGAACCACCTTTTCTGACACAGGAACCTGTTTAGCACCACTTCCTCAGCATGAGGCGCTAAGGGCATGAAGGCATCTGTGACAGTGCATGAAGGCACCCAACTCAAATGGAAAAATCTCCAAAATTCTGAGATCCTGACAGTTCCTTTTGGATGGATAAATAGAGGTGAAGCATGAGGAATAGCTGAAGACAGAAAAATATTTTGAAGTGTTTTTGATTATCTAGTTCTGTCTTCTTTTGTCATCTCTTTCTTTTACCTACTTGTTTTTTTTTTCTTGGTTTTCTACCTACTTGGTTTTTTCTTCAGTGCAGTATGTAAATGAAAGAGATGTTAAAGTAGGAAGGATACATTCAGTTTTCAAAAGTACTTCATTTAAAAAGCAGCAGATTGTCTTTGCAGGGGGAAAAATATCTGTCATCTTTAAACAAGAGTTTGCAACCATCATCTCTGGTTAAAAAGAGTTACTTGACTGTACAATAAGCAGGTACAGTTATTTTGCAACAATAAGAAGAGGGAGAATTAAATTTAATGCCTGCCTCCAGCAAAAAGATCCTAAAGTAGTACAATTTTCTGCAGAATTACAAAAGTTGCAGCACAAGCTGTGCTACTCAAAAGAACAGATTTGCTTTTTTTAGTTTTTAAATAAAAACATAATAATTTGTGCTCTTCACCTGGACAGAGGCTGTACTCCTCATTCTTTTGTCCTCACCCTAGACCACACTCAAATAGGAGGAAAAGTATAAAAGCCTCTTGAACTTGCGACAATGAGATATCAAGAACCCTGCAAAAGCCTGCTGGCTTTGAGTGTGCAGTAATACTTGAATGACAAATTCACATCACCCTCAGAAACTCTCTTTTAGCTATAAGCTCCCAGGAGAAAAAAGAAAGAAAAAAAAAAATAGCTGGCCCCTCAAGTGAATTAAGGATGTTTGGTATCTCCAGGTTCTTTGGGCTTGTAGGATCTCATCAAAACACACTGCACAAGGTGGCTGTGTCGAATCATCACTTACCTAAAGTCAAAACACTAAAACATTATAGTTTAGGCCCCCGAAGCTCTGCAGCCTCCTGTCCACATCATGGGTACTGTGTGTGTTTTTGGGGCGCAGTCAGACCCCCCAGACACAGTGCAGGGTTACGTGACACATAAAGCAGAACAAGTTCCCACAGGTTTCCACAGCACAAACCTGACTTTGCTGCCACAGTTTTCACCAGCCCTCTCTTTGACCCAAGTATTCCACCATCACATGTTGTGACTTGAAACATACCCTCCCACCAAAGCATAAACAAGTCAGGGGTGCAAGAATCGTGTGTTATAAATTTTCAGCCTCCATGTCCTTCCTGCCTTTTGCATGTCCTTCCTACCTATATGCCCTAGCTAAATGTCAGGTTTGAGACACTGTGCCAAAACTTAGGGAACTGATAAATTATTCTACTGAAACAGTATAAGACAGCCTTAATGGTTCAGGATACCTTTGGGGCATTGTGCTGGGTGGAAAATCATGACCCAGTCTCAGCTTTTAACTAATTTCATGTAATCTCCCCTGCATTAGCAAGTTTAAAATGCACTTATTGTTCCAGCTCTAACCAAGGAGAATTGCTGCTACCTCTTGTCACACAAACACTAAAGTCTAAGTCATGGTAGAGTCTAGTCCAAACACATCCCTCATTAAAATGCTCTTATTTCTATTAACTTTAATAGCTATCAAATAGATTTATGAATCTGTTAGATTAGATTATTAAATGTATTAGATTATTATGAATCTCTTCGAATCCAAAATAGATTTATGGGAGGGTGGGGTCTTGTCTCATGGCAGCGTGGGGCTTCTGAAAAGACAGGAGAAAGCAGCATCTTTGTAAGAGGAGAGGTCTGTGCCTTGCCTCATAAAACCTTGGGCTTCTAAAGCATTAACTTTCTTTGACAGTATATTTCCGGTTTGTGCGGCTTTAAGCTTAACTGTCTGTCAGAAAATTATATAAATCTGATTGCCCCTGTCACAGCCAGATCTGCTTTAGCTCTCAAGACTTCCCATAAATGATGCTACTTATCCTTTAGAGATGGAAGTGGTGCACTGGCAGTACAACCAGCATCTCATTATGGAGCCTGATGCAGTTCGTGCCAGCTTTGCATAGCACGGAATTCACTTGGGAGCACAATAACAGCACAAGAGGCAGAAGGAGACACCCAGCACTCAGGGGAGTGAACTTGTGTGTGGTCAGGAACCATGGAAGGCAGGGGGAGAGGTTGCTGAAAGGCCCAATTTGGCCAGACAGCTGTCATTGTAAACTCAGGAAAGCTCCATCTGCTTAAAAGGGGCAAATTCCTGGAGAAGGATCAGCTGGACCAAAGCACATTCCCATGGTGGCCATGACACAAACCTTTCCAGTGCTAGGCCTGGAAAAGCCTCCACATGTTGGCTGGCACAATTTCTGCTCCACAGCAGGATCAGATTGATGGGATATTTGTCTTTCCAGGAAAGGCAAGGCATGCTCGAGCACGGTTATACATCACACCGGGAGTGTGCCTTCCCCCTTTTTATTATGTTCTGCTCTGTGCTGGCAGTTCTTGGATACAGGAACCACTCAGTACCCAGCCCTTCACTTCCTCCCCATCCTCTTCACAAAAAAAGAGCAGGGCTCCAGGAAGGTCCAGTTAACTCTCCTGCCTCTGAGCCAAATGTTTATGTATCTTCTCACAGAAAAGGTCTCCAGCAGGGAACAGCCTTGTTCATATCATAAAGACAGTGTCAAGAGGGGAAAAATAGCAAGAGAAGATCTAGAGTAGATTCATGCAGAATTTTCCATTTGTTTCACCAAAACATACAACAAATGTTTCAATTCAGGTTCAAATTATTTTTTTCCAAAATGAGATCTTATTTAGGTCCTGTTGCACTTACACATTTTGACAGTCTTTAATGAAAGAACCAGACGTTACATTTCTACAGGGTCTCAAATACTACTTTATGTAGGCCCCACAAATTAAAAAATACTGGTAAAAACCTGTTTGAGTTATCTACATAAGTAGAATGATTAAATGCAAGATTTTTTTGACTGATGAATCTGTTTGAATTTGTTTTGAGGTTTGCCTTGTCAGAGGGGCCATCACATAGAAGAGTTCTTTAAACAAACCAGTAAATGGTGAGAATTCCAACACCAACAACCATTCTATGAAAGTTTCTTTCTAGGAATAAAAATAACAGTTTTTATCACATGCGGTGTTTTTATAGCTTAATTTTCCATCTTTGAGCAGTGACTTGGGTGTAAAATAAAACTGCTAATTTGCTACATTCCAGTTTTTACTCTCACAAACTTGCATTGAATCATATCTGCTGAAACCTGTATTTTGCATACGCCTCAGAAGTACTGCAAGGTATTAATGTACTGCTTCTGAGGGCTGTAAGTGCTCCAAAATGGTTAAGGTCCCCCAGTGACAAGCAATACCACATGAATTCTCCACATGCTGGCAAAGCATCTGCTAAAACCCATTAGGTCATTACTCAATTTCTCAATTTTTTTCTTTGAGAGAAAAAAAATATAAATCCTAAAAGTTTCCCATATCATTCCAATAAAGCCAACTCCTCTTGCACATAAACCCAGTGAAATTATTGGAATGAAGCCTGTGAACAAAACCTTTACATTAAAACAAGTAACATCACGATGGCATGTAGTTGAGAGAATGTTTCATCTCAAGACTACTCATTTTGAACAGGCTCTTGGACTCATTTTAGGCTGTATTTAATCTTGTAAGTCCTAGTGCATTTGAGTGTAATAACACTGAAACCTTGATTGTTATCTGCATCTCATTTCCCCACCTTAATTTAGGTCTAAAAATAATAGTTTAGAGTCTTAACAGCTCAAATATTTCCCCATTAGCAAAAAGCTAATTCCTGAGCTCATTCCAGGGGCAATTAAGCTGGAAAAGCAATTAAGGTTTCAGAAATCCTTGACAGTAGGAAAGGTTCAACCTAATATCCACAAGTAGATGAAAACAAAACATATTTTAGGGTTATTAGAAGAATATGGCCTCAGACTGTGGCCAAGAGCTCACAAAAGCAGATTTATTAATAGCCTTGCTGTGGGAAGCGCGTTTCCACCTCAGGTGTCATGTGGGTCCTGGAAAGCAAGCTGTCAGCTCATTGCAGAGTTAGCCCATGCCACAAGGTCAGCTGAGGAAATCTCTTACTCAAGAGCAAAAGCTTCTAAAATGCTTGTGCATTGCTTGGACCATCCATTGAGCTCAAGTTTTGCAACCTGCCCAAGAGCTCCCTTCCTTTTGCAACACTGCCCTACAGAGGTTCCCTTCTTCAAAAGGCCTTGAAAAATGGCAGAAGCTTTTGGTCCTCAGACCCATAATCATCACCAGCTAAGCTACATCGTGAAAATTTTGGGTTTTACCAGTTTTTGCCATTCTTCTTTACTCACATGCTCTTTCCCCCTGAGTAGGACGAAATAGGAGGGCCTGAGAAGAAGACTGGAACAGAAATGAGTGGGGTTTATGTCAGAAAAGTCAGCTGTGTTCCGATAATCATCTCCATGATCTAAGAGGTGGGGAGCAGAAATACAAGGTTTACAGTAAAGTCCTTGGGCACCTCACACAAAAAGAACTATTTTTCCCCCCTGAATTTTCCAACACCTACACACAAAGTAATTGACCTTCAACCTTGTGTAAACTTCCTCACCAGTCTGACTGAAGTAAATCTGAAGGCTGGAGACAGTTAAACCCCCTTTCCTTGAACCATGCAGTCAGCCTGAACTTTCAAGGTAAATTGAGATGGCCACGTGAGTGAGCTTTCTTGAAAGAATGTCAGTATTCCCATTAGCAGCCAGACTAAGAAGCCAGTGAAACATGCTCCACTCAGCACTTTTGCCCTTCTGTAGTAGGTTCCAGCCAGTCCCTGGAAGAGCAGATACAAACACCAACAAATCAAAACCAGAAAGAGGAGAGCAGTTTTGGACTTCAGCTGCAAGTGGTGAAACTGTTACAAAGCACAGGCTTTGCAATTGATTTTGGTGGTTTTTTTCTTTGGGATTTTAATTAACAGAAAAACCCAAGTCCCAAAACCCTTGCTGTTGCTCTCAATACTTGCTGGTGGTTGTCTCTGAAGAGCCTGACCCAAGCTGACCAGTATTTTTCCTGGATGCCAAGCTGCAGCAATTTTCACATTGCTGATGCCAGAGTTCCCTTATTGGCTCCAAGACTGCTAATGGCCCCTCCAATACTAGGCAGTTATCATCTAAAAATAATAATCTCCAGCATGCACCCACGAATTGAGCCATGTTATAGCACACTGCAGAGGAGGGAGATGCCATCTGTGAACCCAAGGCACTTCATGCCAGCTGAATCTCCAAGACAGCTGCAACTCCCTGTCCCAAAACATGACTCTTGGCACCCTGTACTGCAGGGTTTCCTTTGCAGCACTCATTATAAACAGTATTTAAAAACAGAAGAGAAAAGCTTATAGCCTAGATGATAGCTTTTAACAAATTAGCTGTGCTTTTAATCTTCTTGTTATATCTTTTCTAATTCAGGAATCTTTGCTCCTGGCGCTGTTGCGCTCAGATTCAAAAAATTCAAACACATGCACGTGACATCTCTCCTCATCTTGTTTTCAGCTAAACTGCAGCTTTTCCACTCCTCTTAGAAATACAATCAGCAGGAAGGCACCTCCATGCTCTCCTCACAGGAATAAAGATGTTTGAACAGCTCCTGGGTATGCATGGGTGACCAAAAAGTGTAGATGGTGTTGTCACTTCTTGCTCAAGTCAAGCTCCATAGAAATGACTTGAATGAAGATTCCAGCCTGCTTGGCAAGGATAATAAAATTGATGAATAATGATACATCTTCTGTGATAGAAATTTCATTCACTGAACAGATTTGCCAGTACAGAGAGGTTATTATGCATTATTTTTAGTACTAGAAATCAATAGCACTATTGTCCTTTTCAGTTCAATTTGATTTAGATGAAGCTCAGTGTGCAGAGAATAATGAGGAACACTGCCTCACGTTAAATGGAAACAGAAATCATGTTCTTAGCAGGGTGTGTTTTACGATAGGGTGATTATTCTGTGAACAGCTTCTTATTTCAATATTTTGGATGTTTAAACAAAGTGTGTACTCAAGACAGATGGAAATCTTCTAGGAAATACACTTCCCCTGCACAAAGATGACAAATTCTTCTGTGAAAAGAGCTACTGTCAATATGGTTCTCACAGGATTCCTGTGGAGAAGATGGACACTGAGCTCATGAGGGAAGAAGACTTCACTGGAGAATAATTTTCTGATGTGGACGTCTTTCCTAACTTGAGTTGGAGTTCCTTGTTCTAGCAATGGTTTGAGCCTGGGGCTTCCCTCATAGGAATGGGTACCCCAGTCTACTCTAGTGCCTCATTCTCAGTGAATAACTTTGCAAAGCTGTCATTTTATTTTACTGGAAAATGGATTTTTTTCATATAATCTTTTAAATGTTAAACATTTTTTCAAGGCAGAAAACCCACTTTCTCCTAATGAAGAGAAGCAGCAGGACAAATTTTCCTTAGAGAGCTCTGTCAGAGGACTTCAGTTTTCATCTGTTGATGCAAGTAGCTAAAAAGGTCACAGTTCCACCCTCCACAAAAAATGCAAGTTGCATCCTTTTCTCTCCTGAACAAAATAGATTCAGTGTCTTTGTACTGTAACACTGGGCGACAAATTTCCCAATTATGCCTGGTTTTTCCCAAGTCCTAGAAGATCTACTTGACTCCTACTCAGGCTTTGGTCCTGCTGTCTTTTGATGGCAAAAGTCTACTCTGCATGAAAAATAGAATGAGAGGCCTCCTGGTGATGATTACACTGATATGGCTCCTATTGCATTCAATATGTTTATTAAATTAAATAAATGACAATAGCAGTCCCCCTTTAGAGCTGCAAATTATTTCCCCGCTTCTCTCCCTGAGTTGATAAAGACCCAAGGGAGCCTGCTGACATCTGAGGACATGTGGAAGAGTGGCAGGACATGCAATGCTTCTGTCAGAAGCTAGCTGAACATGTGTCTCGCCCTTCTGTGGGACACCACACCACTCAGACAGGGTCACTCAACAATATGCAGTGACCTGTTCTGTCCATGCAGCCCAGCCAGGTACAAGAGGTGGTTCTAGTCCATGAGCTCTGCCAAGGAGAGCAGAAGGGGATTTCCAAAGGCATACAAAAAGGTG
Source organism: Catharus ustulatus (assembly GCF_009819885.2). Lineage (NCBI taxonomy): Eukaryota > Metazoa > Chordata > Aves > Passeriformes > Turdidae > Catharus > Catharus ustulatus. Next base: position 17,109,628 of record NC_046225.1, on the reverse strand, counting down.
GAAAAAGAATAAAAGTTTTGTCCAGAGTTAAAACTAGGTTGACACCTTGCATTCAGGGCTCACCTGGAAGCGATTCAGTGTGAGCTGCAGAACTCATTTCTCATGTTAAGCAAGAAGACAATAAAGACCCCTTGTGCCAGAAGATGGCATTCAGTTAAAGACCTTCACACACTTCTGAGCCAATTCTGCAGTATTCTGCACAATTTCTGCAGTAAATACAGAGCCTGCAGCTCTTTCTGTCTGCTCTGTGGAAGAGGCAGCACTTTGTTGACAGAAGACACTTAGCTCCATCCCTAGACCTTTTCCTCCACACACAAGTGAAGTTCAGCTCCTCTCTGTACTGTCCTAATCTTTGCTGGTTGATCTACCCTGCCCCTCTGCAACCCACTCCTAGATACAGACAGGAGGATAATTCCCTGCAAACCAGCCAACCCCCGCCTCACACATTCATCTGCAGCACACAGCTGATGCAGGACCATTTTGTCTTGAAGACAGAGAAGAATGAGCAGGTTGGACTTGAGGAAGAAGTTGCACTATTACTATTCAAAGGAGAAGATGGCAACTTGCAGAATAACTCTCTCCTAGAGACAAAACGGTTCTGAAGGTCTTGCTTCTAAGAGCAAAGCTAGGTGCTGTAGGTTTTGAGTTACACATGGCCAGCACTCAACACCAGCACACCCTGAACCTCCATCTCTCTTTTGTAAGAACCCAGGCCACACACAGCAGCACTGCAACATCTTGGCAAGGCACTTTCTTACTGGACCAAGCACAATCTACAATAAGATTTCAGTTCTGTCACACAGATTCAGAGCAAAACAGCTGATCCTTTTGAACAGACATTCTCTTCAATATAATTGTCAGTTCTACCAAGGCTTTTCTCAGACACTCAGCACGCTGTTGAAGGACAACTTCATGGCAATTTTAATTCACAGGGACATTGTACCTGCAGTATTATTATATTATTGCTGACATCATCCTAATTGAGACCACTTCTTCCCTCTCAAGAGGCAGCCTTGGCTATGGGCACCACTGGATGCCTTCACACAGAATTTCCTCTCAAAACAGCATTCCTGTGTCACAGAACAACAGACATCTCACTTGTTTGCTTGCAACACCTTTCTCCTTTGGATTAGAAAGTAGCAAAGGATCCTCCTTCACTTTGATTCTGTTCTACTACAGTATCATGCTTTACTTTTGTGTTAAGTATGGACAGAAGAAAAAAAAAAATTAAAAAGAAAGAATGAAAGAAGGCTCTTGGGAAATAGGATACCATGAGTGCCTCCACTGCAATAAATATAAACCAGACACCCAGAGGCAAGAAGGGGTGACAATTTCCACATGCTCATGCTTTTTTTCTTTTTTTTGGTTATCCCAATAAATAGCCTCACTTTGATGTCCTTCCCAATTTGAGATGCCCAGTAACAGACTGCATGCTGCATCCCATCAATTATGACAGCTAAATTCTCCTTTAAGGAAAATTATTCACAGAATACAACTCAGGGAACACAGAACTGAAATTCCAGGTCTGTCATAAAAGGATGAGACAATTTATTGATTTCTCAGTTTGGAAAAAGCCAGCCCCCAACCAGAAAGGTGTTTTTCCTTCATCAGTGACTGAAAACACTTCTGGTAGCTATAAAGTTTTCAAGTAATGAAGCTTCAGGCTGCATTACCAATCAAAATCCATTAAATGGTATACTTAATATAGCATAAAAAATGCATAGGCATTCAAATGAAGTTTAATAAAAATCTAACCCACTCAGAGTAACTGAAATTATGCTGAAGCTATAATAGAGCTTGAATTTGTTCAATCCAAGCCAGCAAAAAGCTACAAACAATGCTGTTTAGAGCGGGAATGAAAAACTTTTTCCATTAGACAGCAGGTGCCTATTCGAATTTTCCACTCCTGTGAATATATGATTTATGGTTGGAGTGACAGATTCAAAATCTGGCCTGGAGAGTGACTGCTGTACATGAGTTCCACTTTGGGGAAGTAACTTCAAAGTCTAAGTACTGGCAAAGGCTCTTCCCCTCCCTCAGTCTGCCTTCTGTGCATGTGTAAAATGCCCTCTAATGAGCACAGATTAGATCACAAGCTGAGCATGTCAACAGCAAAATTGTTGTGAAAAGGCAAATGTCTAAGACAGAAAAAGGAGGCAAGTCTCTGTGGTGCAAAACCTTATCCTTCATCCTTGCTCTGAACTAGTTTTAGTACTGTGTCTACTTTTAGGAGCCATAATGCAGAAAAGCTCCTCACCAATACCAAGCAATCCAAAATAAGTTTTTTAAAAGAGTTAGAAAACTTGCATAGAAATATGCATCTCTGCAGGCATTTTAGTAAAAAGCTATTTTTTCACCTGTATTTTTCCATAAGCATGACCATAAAAAGTGATAAGCCAAAAATTCAGACATTTTTATACATAATACACAATATATATGTGAGCTCGTTTAAAAAAAGTATTTAAAACATCTGCAGATGCCCATAAGAAAGCACACAAGTGCTTGAGTTTACAGAAAAAGACAAATATTAATGGAATATCACTATGAAAGACTGCAGTGACCCCCACTGCTGTTAAAAATACAAAGAGCTGGAAAATGCAAAGAGAACTGCTTCTGGTGTCCAAATAAGAACTTTGGATTTCAGTGCCCATTTCTGGATTAGTTATTTCTTTCTCCTGTGTAACTATGTGGCTTTGTCTTTGAGGTACATGAGGGCAGGGGCTTTGTAAACACAAGAGAGCACAAACTCCTGGTGTTTTTACAATTGCTTCTGCAGCTGTGCAAGCTGGACAGAAGTGGTTGATCAAACCTCAAATTCTGGAGCAGTTTCAACCTTATTTTCTCTAAGAGTTGCTTTTCACCTCTTATTTGCTATTGATTTTGAGTGACCTTAGTGTCCATTTGTGAAAGAGCAATGATGCCTCTCATCCCACACCCATTTGAAACAGCTGATATCAGCAGGCTTTATACAACTGCAGAGAAGATACATGGCTATGCACTTTTATTTGTGGATTTGTGCAGTCAACCAAGTGGCTTTTCATGGCTTCACAACGCCCCTCCCAAAAGTTCTTTGGGACCGTTTGGCTGTAAGGACACACATGCTAAAAAGCAGAGTAATTTGTACAGACCCCTGGGCAGTGTCAGAGTGATTAACAGGGCCTGGGTGCAGCACACTGCTGCTACTGAGAAGATGGACCTTGTTGGTGAAGCTGACTGGTTTTGGGAACCCCTTAGCCACCCTTAAGGTATAATTGGGATAAAGGTACCTTTATCATCTCAGGAGCATTGTCTTTGGCCCTCCACTGCCAAGCAGCATCCTCTTTCCCCACCTTCTCTCTGTTTTGCACGTAGCACCAAGCTGAGAGGGGCTGTTCTGCCACCCACAGCTGGCACATCCAGCTCAGGCAGCAGCAGTGCAGCTTTACCCAAGCAGCTTCAGCAGAAGCAATCTGGGGCTTGCAGTGGTTTAACACCAGCTGGCAATAAAGTAAAGTACCATGAAGCTGCCTGCTCACTCTCCCCTCACACACACCTGTGGGAAGGGGCATCTCAAAAAAGAGGTAAATCTAATGGGGTGAGAAGGAAAAATTCACCAGGACTCCAGGCAATGTCTGCCATAAACTCTCCCCTGTTATTTTACCCACAATGGAAGTAAGATATAGGAGGGATATCCCCTTTAAGTTACTTGTAGGAGCACAATGGACTAGGGTTTGTTTTATGAAATCTTTGAAATTATTCACGGAAATGTTTCTATTCCCTGCCTTCACTGGCTGCAGGACACTGGCCCTAAATCCATATAAGTTACCCCACATGGGCAGTTCTGAAAATGTTCTGTTTGCTAAATCTCCCTAACCAAGTACTTATTCCTTACCCCACCACACAGTTTCTGGCACAGATATGCCCTTTCTCTAGTAAGTAAGGCCAAAAGACTTGGATACGAAGTTTGTCTCAGAAACCACTGACTTGCAATCTTCTTTGCTGAAGGTTATTTGTATCCACTGAATGCAATGTCCATGCTGAAAAATTTGACAGATGAAACCTGTTATGTTGACTTTTTAAAATGAGTTTTCCAGAAGAGGTTGAGCAAGCAAAGAGGCACTTAAATTAGCACTCCACTGAACTAATATACTACAATTTTACTGAGGTAATTAAAGACAGAACACTCTGACAATCACATTAAGGTCATGAGTAAAATCAAATCAATACATCAAGAAGTTCAAGTGATGAAATCATCAACAGATCAGGATGTAAAAATCTAACAACACATACTGTAGTAAATGCTAACTTTTTTGTTAAAACCCTCCTTTGGAAGAGGGCATAAAAAATTTCTTCCTAGTTTGAAGCCTCAACCCCACTTTGAGCATGAAGTGCACTGACCTGACTGAGAAAAAGCACAGATGGATGGTTGCTTATGTCCCACAACATGACTTCAATGTTAGTTCTGGTCTAAGGTTTTTGGCAAGCAGCTTTAAGCAAGCACCAAGTTTTAGACACTTTTTTTGTCTCCTCTCATTCCCTGACCTGATTTCAGGAAGTGTTTTCAAGTGCTGTATCCTTGTGGATGCACTCTTTTATAATTCCAGCCAAGCCAAGAGAAATACCTTGTTCCACTCAACTCATCTAGACACTTGCAAGGAACATCAGTGATAAAGTAATAGCCATATCCTAACATCTACTATGTTTATCTCAGAACAACTTCTCTCTACCTTAGTGACTGATTTCTTGTCCTGCCCCTCCACCTGGCCCTGCTGGACATATGTCTGTGATTAAATTATGATTTGGAAAATGTCTAGGTGGAGGTTTCTTAAATACACCCCTCTGTGCTGTGAGTTCTGCAACCCCCTCTCCTCTCTTCTTCCCTGAGGGATCCAGATGCCTTTAGGGATACAGACTACATTAATTTTAACTTCTTCTGGGATAGACTGTCCATTCTTTCCAATAAAAGAAAAGGATAATTATTTTCTTCTTCTGTACCACAACAAAGGATTTTAAAGCACACACAGAAAGAGTTTCCAAGCAAAGAGTATGATAGCTTATGAGTTACCACAGAAGCAAAAGCTTGCTAGCAATGAAAGCTTTGATTTATTATTATTTTTATTATGTCACTGACATGATTTTCCTGGCGTTGCTTCCTTTCTCAGAAGTAGCAAGAAGCCTTGCAACCACCACTCAGCCCCACAGTACTGATACCCTACACCACTGCTGGCATAAAGTACAGTAATTTCATGCATATAAGGTGCACCCTTTTGACTAAAATTTTGGTCCGAGCCTGGAAGTGCACCTTATACCCCAGAGTGCCTTATACATGGACAAAGTTTGGAAATTTGCCAACCCCGAAGTGCGAGCCCGCAGCAGCCCGGAGCTGAGCCGACCCTGCCCGGCGGCTGCAGCACCGACCGGCGGCCACCCACTCCCGGCAGTGGGGCAGCGCCGAGCCAAGCCCGTACGGCCCTGAGCTGAGCCAGTAAAACCCACGATCCTGTGATTCCATTACTAATTCGTTACTTTGTTGCGCGCAGATCCTCGTTGCAAATAAAAAGTGTGCCTTATAGTCCAGCGCGCCGTATACTTGTGAAATTACTGTACTCATCAAGTTGAGCTGCCAAGTCAGGACACCCAGAAAGCCTCTCTGAAAATGAAAGGGATGGACTTTTGCAGGTATTTTCTTGTGATGAGGAAGAAAGAAGAATCATAGAAGAGAATGTTGAAGCAGGGGGTGTTCATCTTGCCCTGTCATTCTGGTCTCCTTCTTACAACTCATGATTAATAAATAAGGTACAAAGCTGTTTGAAAGTAGTTTACAGAAGAAACAACAGATTAGGTAAGAGCAGTGTGCCCTCAAGTCCACCATCTTGTGTCTGATAATGACTAGTCACAAGATACTCAGAGGAAAGTGAAGAAATACTGCTTTAGACAAGTTTGGCTAAATTTATATTCTGCAAAAATCCTCCTTTTTATCCCAAGTCATTTGTTTAACCTTGAAGTGCAAGGTCAAGTAAGTCTTCCATGATTAATTCTGCACTGCTCAAAAACTTTTAATTTTTAGAATTCTAAAAATCTTCTCCTTTTCCAGCACTTTTTTTTTTTAAGTCTACAACAGCTTAAAGTCTGGTGCAGATCAGAATGTAGTCCTTATTCTTAAACTGACTCACCCATTATTTGTGGTAAGCCTCTTCATTCACAGTGGAAGCCACTATCTCAGAATACTTATATTCTTAAGTCACTTTTTGAATAGGTTGCTGTTTCCTGAATGCATTAGCACGCACAGAACTGGTAGTTGACTTATATTGTCTGTCATGCAGACATTGCTTTCTGCTACAAATATGCTGCAAATTATCAACATTCCAGATTCCTCAATGAAAAATGAGGAATTAATCTGATGAATGCCAAGTTCAGTTCATGTCACGATGCTCTTGGTGTTATGATCCATCATATCAAAGATTAAACAGAGGTATGCTATGAATCAGATTCATGTCAGATAGTGATCATGATGCAAATCTTTTCACTGAATGACTGTCTTCTGCCTGGGCTACAGCGTTTGGGCTTTCTATGTTTGGATCTTCTTGTTCTGGTCACTGTTGCATGTCCTGTTTCTGATCACATCACACCTAGCTGTGTAGCTACCAGACACAGAAAATGCTGTACACCTCCCATTGACTACAGAAATAACTGTGCCTCTCAGCAAATCAAACACAGGGCTACAGATATTAACCCTGCAAGTATCCAGCAGAAATATTTTTTAATCTAAGGTGGGACAGGATCATAAATAATTTACAAGGAGTTATGACTTCACATTATCTAAGTAATATATCTGGGGGGAAAGATTAGAATCAGTGGTGTGGGTTATTCCCCTCTGAGATCTGCAATAAATTTCTTACATTATAATCTGTTGTGAAAAATATTCTGGTTGTCACGCTCCATACACTGGAGACATTCTAAGTGGCCTGCCACTGATTCCCCATTGGATGATAACACTGTCCAAATTTCTCATCATTTCACACTTTCACTCCATAGCTGTGTGCTTGTTACAGCCTGCTGCCATAAAAGTGATTTTTAATGGAAAAGATCTGACAGAAACTTTATGCTTTCTTGACAAAATTTTTATTGGGCTGAATACGGGAATATTACTGACGTAGCTTTGGACAGACAGCTATGAACTGGGGAATTGCTTTGGGAAGAAGGTGTGGAGAAAGCTTTTATTGCTATCCTTATATCCCTGAAATTAAATGTCCTCAGAGCAGAGGAAGGAGCTTGAATGCTGCTATCAGAGAATGGTATGATCCCCTGGGGCTAATCACCGCTTGCATTATCAGGAAGAAGAGAAGTCACTTTTTTTTCTGCAGCAGTTTAACACATCCCAGAATCTCATGACCCTTTATCACCATAATACATAAATGCCTCCCAGTCTTGTGGTCACCCCAGCTGATGTTTTCAAAGTAGAAAGTGGGCAGAGAATAGAGTCCTGAACACATGGGCACACTCCATACCCTCTCCCTCATGAATGTGGGATTCGGGCCCTGTTGCACCTCCCTACCCTCAGTCACCTGGGCAGGGCTAAATCTCATACTGAGACTGTGTAAACTGAACCCAAGTGTGAAGCTAGACAGCACAAACTGTCCAAATTACTGACTACCAAAATCCCCTCCCCATCTTTGTCCTCTCTCCCCACAGCAGCGTGCCCTTGCACACTTCTTTGTTCTGACAGAATTATTTCAGAACACCAAAGACGAGAAAAGACAAAAAGGGGAAAACAACACAACCGAGAAACCATTTTTTTAGCAGTAGGGTTGCAGCAGTCATTGGTTAACTTACTCAGCTGCAATGAAATGCTGTAAACAGCAGCACCTCAAAGTAAGCAAGTTTAATTGCAGTCAAACTAAGTAACAAACCTTACCTAACAAACCTCAGAGAATTAAGAAATTTCCTAATCATAGCCCGACCTTCAGAAGTTCTGACTAACTCCTGCTGACCTCTGAGAAGTAGGACATTTATTTAGTTTCACCAGGAAAATTTTAATGAAGAAGTCTCACATTCGGATACAGCCCAAAAATGTTACGTCTGGATTTATGGAAGTATTTAAGGGCTTAAAGATGCAGATACAGACAGCAGCAGAATTTTGAAAAATGCCTTAGTCCCATATAATATGAAAATCCTCTGAAAAATCACACTGGCTGGATATCTCTGTCTTGAAACTTCTAATGCTGAAATGACCAAAGTTCACAGTCCCTCAACCCTTTCTTATGAATTCTGCTGAAAATCTGGCCTTAAGTAGTCCAGGGCTTTTTAAAAGAAAGTTTGATTCAGGCACTGAGAAGGATTTACATGGCTAGAGGACATGTAGGTACCTTCCTGTCTTAAATCTGGCCTTGGTGTACATATTGCTCTTTTCCTATTTTCTTTTAAATAGTTGTGCTTTTCTGTAGCTGCAAGTATGAAAATGCCATTGCTACTTCTGCTGGCATCTGTAAGCAGAAAAAAAAAAAAAAAGAGATAAAGACTTTAAAGAGCTTTTTGATAAAGCCAGATCGACAGTAATTGAAATTACGTGCCTAATCAAAAGTACTGCACAAAGCAGCAGACTGTATAGAGGCTCTCACTGTTCACTAAGTATATGTTGACCTAGTAGAAATCAGTATCTATTGAAATAAAGATTAATTAAAATTTATAAGCAGAATTTACAAAAGCGAGCTATCCCTCAAGGGGCTACCCACTTACATGAAAAGTAGCTTTCACCAGTAGAAATATTTCAGAAATTTCAGCTAAGAAATGAAGAGCATACAGGTCCATCCCTTAATTCAGAATGACTTTTTGGTCTAAAGACTTCTAAGATCTCAGCTTTGCAGGGTAAGGATGACCCATGGCCACTTGAGCCCCTCCATGCAGCTCAAACAGCAAGAGGCAGTCATTTATCTACAAATTTAATTGAGGAATCTTAACACAGCCTAAAAAAAAAAAAAAAAACAAAAAACAACAAACAAAAAGAAAAACCAAAACCAACAAACACACCAATCCAAACACTCACTGGATAAAATCATTATTTCCCTCTTATGAGCACTGGCACAAACCTGTTTACCTCCCATGCTTGTCACACTGTGGGTTACAGCAACATATAATTGCTGGCAGCTATTAAAGGCACTTCTTTGTCAGTAGTCAAGCTACTGATATACTACCTTCATTCAGTACCTACACGTAAACAGGGCTGTGTCACTGCTTTAAAGGACATTTAAAAGGAAATTCTCCACTGCACAATGCCCACTGGAAGAGCTGAGTATTTAAGGCTGGCTCTTGCTGCTCATAGTCCTAAAAGCTGTGACAGCAGCACACCATTTCCCTTGTCCAGATCCCTTGTCCAGAATAAAGCCCTGCTCACTGGAACAGCAGAGAAAATCAAGAAGAGATGTAGCAGCATCTGATCATATCTGAAAAGCCTTCACTCTGTGGTAGCCTTGTTACAGTACTCACTGGGTGTCAGGGCTCTTTGCTGTGAGTTAGTGGTGTGAGGTTTCATGGACACGAGCAGACCAGTCAGGCAGCAGCCACTTGGACACCTGTCACCAGGAGCCCAAAGTGGTGAAAGCCCAAAGCCCAGATTTACTTTCCTGACAAGCTGTGTCACAACAGTTGCTTCATGCTGCCAGCATTTATGTGTCACAGGCAGGTCTGTGTGGAAAACAAAAATTGTATTTCATTACAAACACTTAGGCTCTGACATTTGGTTCTGTTGCACAAACAAGAGGATATGAAGAATTTTCATGGAAAAATTCTGAAGCAATATGCAAGCTAAACATGCTTTTCCAGAATAGCCAAAGCAACTTCTTGGGATATGAAAGACAAAGAAGAAAAACACACAGCACTACAAATGCAGCTGAAAGCAGTCCTGCTGATTGTCCACAAGCTATTGAATCAGTCACTTTGTCCCCATCAGTGTTTAAGTATCCATTGTCTCCATGAAGAAGAAATCCAGCAAGACAAATGGCAATAAAGTTAAAAAAAAATTAAAGTTTAAAAAAAATTCCAGTTCCTGTTTCCAATTATGGTAAGCAGATCTTTATGCCTGGCAGGTGTGGGCAAGAATGCCAAGTAACTAGCTGTGCAGAGAATCCTTTTCTCTTACTGGCTCTGGCCAGATATAACATATTGGATCTGGTCTTGAAAATATTCTGATTTAGAGTCTCATCAACCCCTTGGATTTGAGAGAAGATTTTCTCCTCTTCTAAACACCAACTGGAACCATTAAGAAATGTCACTTAATAGACTCAGAAGCAGTCAGGAAGAGAAACCAAGGCCAGCAAAAATCTCAGCAGCAATATAAAAAGCAAAAGAATAGCAATTCAAGGGAATTTATGTTTTCATTTATTATCATAGCACCTTTCTCTACTCAGAGGGAGATTGAAAATAAATGACATGCTCAAGTGAAATACAGAATGGATCAGGTTTTTGTGTTGTGAATGTAAAATTGTGTCTGCTTTAAAGTACTCTGGGAGAACTAAAGCTTCAGATGAAATTCTGTGTTTTCATTTTCACATGAAGATCCTGCTACAATGGCAAGAAGATATGCACTTTGGAGATCAGGGAAGACAGTTCTAGGGTGATTTACTTTAAATGAGTTGGCTCACCCCTCACCAGTCAGCCTAAAGCCAATCCAATGGCTGAGAAGTTAGGTACATTAGAGAATTCTGCCCTGATGGGTTTAAGCTACAAAGCACCAAGCTGTAGATGGATCAAAAACTGCTTAAATCATGGAGCAACTACAGAGATTTAGACCAAACATCCTGCTCAGAATCCCACCTCTGATAACAGCCAGTGTGGGTGACTAAGAATGTAGATTTGGGCACTTACTATGTTTGAGAGTTTTCTCCTAATAATGGCCATGCACAGTTTAAAAATCTTCTCAATAGGAGGTTACATGGGGACTATGCTGTTTACTGGTCACATATTGACACAAATTTCTCTAATGCCAACTCTACAGCACCCTGAGGCACCAAGATGCATGCAGCATAATTATAACCTAATCTAGAGAAAGCCTTACTCTTATTTGGTTTGGTCATTAATCTTCCCAGCTGGTGAGGCATAGTCAAGCCAGTCTCTTCTGGAGGCATTCAGCCTTGCACGGAGCCTTTTACCACCTGCTCAGCCAGGTTAATGCACTAATTGAGGTTATTTGTGCATGTTTCACAGGCTAAAGTCAACTTCACCTAAATACCAGTTTGAATGTCAAAGAGTGAAAGGGCTGAGTGGTGTGGAGGGGTGACCTCTGCAGAGTGTTAGCTGTGGGCCAGCTCCTTTGTGGCTAAGGAAGAGGCTTGAGGCAGCAGGGCATGGTGTGAAGGGGCAAAAGGTCTCACACTGATTTCCTACTGCTTTACAGCTTCTGTATCTCTGGAAAATGTGATCTCTCTCCTCCTCCTCTACTGGTTGTCTGAGCCACTCATTACCCTTTCGTGCCTCAGAATTACAACCTTTGCCCTTTCATGGCTTGCAAATGCCCTGAAAGCCCTTCTGTTGCTGAACCAAGAGAGGTGAGACAGAAAAGCTCTCTAAACCAGGCTGAATTTCATGGCCCTCCAAGCCCTCTGCAAGAGCCATTTTCTGGGAAGGTTGACAGGTTTTCAGAGATAATGGCAATTAATGCAATGACAATGTGTGTGTGCGTGTGGCGGAGCTGAGTCACCAGCTGACCATTTTCATTTGCTGCTGCTGAACAACCACTTTCTAGAGTTACTGAGTGTATGATGCTGTTGGATTGTTTAGTACATGTAATCATGCCATGAACTCCTGGGTCAGCTTTGTACTGTGATAAGAAACAATCAACAAAGGCCAGCAAATTCAGTCTGTAATGCTTCCAGGAGAAATTAGCCCATACTGAGCTCTGGACTACTGTGACATGACACCTACTGACATCCCAAAAGACACCATTTTGGGGGATCTGTGCCCTTCTACATGTGAAATCCACAGGAAGGATTAACAATCCCTAAAACACAAGCCATTAGCGAACAAAAACTATAGACTGCTTGACTTATGTACAATAACCCTTAAAACCATGCTTAAAGGAGTGGACATCCAAAAGACACTGTGCTCCTTAAATCCCTGCAATTTCCAGGACAAGTCTTGCCCCAGTACATACGAAATACCACTAACATTTTAAGTGAATTTTCCCAGGTAACTTCATACACTTCCTCTCTCCAACTCTCCTCCACACCCTGCTCCCCTCCTCACCTGAAAAAAGCTCTTTAAAAGTTAATTTTCTTAATACAAATGACTACTCTTTAAACACATCACAGTTTTAAGTGCACAGCCTCACTGAGTGTTCTAAACAGATGGAGATGGAAAGTTGGGGAGGTAGGCTTGCAGCAGGCTGGCAACCCCCATGCACCACCCCTGAGCCATACAGAATTTTCTGGCTTTGGAATAAAGATCTGGTTACTCTGCCATGATACATAGCCAGGTGTGACCACGGTCAGGACACAGGAATACAGGAAAGCATACCTATCCAGGAAGAGCCAATGGTCTTTTTTCCACTCCTATTCAAAATTAGGGGTCTGTTTCACAGGAGAAAAAAGCAGAAAAAAAGAGTGTGAAAGCACAGAACAATTTTCACCTATCCCACATTGCAGCAAAGGTTACTTTCCTCAATTACCATTTCAGAAGGCACCCACAGGACCAGCTGAGCTTACTGCCTCATTGTGATCCTGAGATGCTCTGGCTGATTCAACAAAATGAAATTGATGTGTCTGTGTGCAGCAGATCAATAGCAGAACCGAGAGCCCAGACCACTGCCTCCCAATCCTAGCAAAAGCACTGGCATTCTCACTGGCTTTTCCTCCTTCATGTTCTTGCAGAGCTGTAAAGTCCTTGTACTGATTCACATCCATCTCCATTTAGGTATGTTTTGCTAGTGACAACTATTTGTGCTCCAAACCACAATGCTTTGCACTGAAGAAGGTATGTCTGGAGTTTTTTATATTATGAATCAAAATCCACTCTCATACCTCTACCAGGTCACACTGACTGAAAAGTAAACCTGGTATTTTGATATGCTTGATGTGTTTGTTTTTATGAAGCCCACACAGACATACATGGTATGTACAGTATACAGGTTATACATGGCAAATGACAAAGAGAAACTCTTTACCCTCTGCTTTCTGCCAGGTAAGCAAGACTTAGTAAACAAATTGTGTTTATGATCAGCATGGGAAATGCATATACGAGTTTTATAGCTTTGGTGATTTACTTCCAAATATTTTGTTATTACATTAAAGTATTCACTGAAAGATAGAATGGTTAATATTTGTGTTTGATACCCTTGCTTTGTTTAAATTAAAGAACAGTTTGCTGATTACAATTTCAAACTCTGCAAGTGAAACTTCACACTCCTGCAAATTCATCTCCAGTTGTTATGAAAATATGTATGTTTCACACACTATACACAAAATAAACAGACATAGCAAAAAATCAGACAGGTCATAACTGAGAACATAGTCCAAAATAAGATTAAATTACTTATATAGTCAAACACACTTATCAGTTATATTAAAGCATACTGAATCCACATGTGCACAAGCAATTCTTGAAATTAGAGTAATTTTAGAAGCATCCTAAATGAAATCGCTTTAAGGGAGTGAGGCAAGTCACAGTCACGATCATTTGGAAATAGCCTAAGCTGCCATTCCACTGGGTAGAAATCTAAAATCAGCAGATCCTAGAGGGCAGATCCTACCCTCTGCTGTCCAGAAGAAAAGGTCTACCTCATGCCCTTGTCTTATCACAACACCTTACACAGAAGATTTATCCCCTGGCAGATGTCAAAAGAAATTTCATCCCCAGCCTCAGGCTCTGACCCTACAGTGAACTTTCCTTACCTGTATCAAGTCCTCTATCACCAGAAGCTGGCTGGGAATGAGATTTTAATGAGGTCTGAGCCCCTCTGTATGACAAACTGTCTTTCAAACTGTTACATGATAAATGTCATTGTCAGTGCTCTGGATTACATTCCTTAAATTACATGACAAAACCAGGCAGCATGGAAGGAAGATGGTCATATCTGTCAATATGTGTGTGTACAATTGATTCAATCCTACTGTTTTTTAAAATTCCTTGTTCTGATGGGAAGGACAGGAACCTGAAACTATAAACATCTGTTTGTCTTGCATGGCTACAGATATAGGGGGAAAAAAAACCCCTAAGAGATATCAGAAGCAATTAATATTTGGGTGAGTGGATAATGTACATAAAAAGGTCACTGTTTTAAATCCTTTTGTTTCATGGATGACATTCATTGTTTAGACCATAATTAGACTGGAATTGCAGCTCCTGCTCCCCTGACTATTAACTCACCAGCATTTGCTGTGGTTGCATTCACATTCATTTTCTACTCCCTCTCTGTAGATACTTCTGGCAAGTGAGTTTGCTGGCAAGGATATTATGGAAGCAGCAAGTTTTAATTTAATATCAGAGAAACAGAGACAGAAAGTGTATTTTAAACTCATAGACACTAACTATGCATAGCAGAAACTTGCTTTAAAGAACTACTCTCATTATACTCTGGACTCAATAAAGTGTTGAGGAACATACCTGTAAGGATTTTATGAAGTCCCTTTGAGTTCCCTGCTTTAATATTTTCCTGAACTGGAACCTCCACCTGGGGAGAGAAACAATACCTTGCTGTAAGTGATGTGCCTAATAAAAATGAATCAGCACAGCTTGCATTTTGATTGCCAATTACTTGCAATCAAATGCTTAGAAAAACTCACAGACCAGGGAAATGCTTAGAAATATTCATTAAAAATATTTGTGAACAATTTTGAGTTTATACCAGAAAGAATATCTATAAATAAGTTCAACTGAACACAGGAAAGAAAAGTGTAAAATTTTTGCCAAATCAGCCATGAGGTGAGAATTCAGGTACTTTATTAGTTTCTATTCCATCAGTGATTTACTTAGCTATTACCATGAGGCTGTACAAACTAAAAATTCACCTTGCTGTTTGAATCTATAACACTGCAATTAATACCACTGGCTAGTTTTGGAATATGTTACAATAAAATGTTTTATTTGAATGCATCTATATTCACCATCAAAAAACTTCATTAAGTCTCAGTTACAACTGCTACTCAGAATTGAGGTTAGGCAGAATGTATCATAAATACTGAAGGAAAAATTAAGCCTATAAAAAGCATGGCAAGTAATAGAAAGGGAAGCAAGATAAATATTCAAAGCCATTTCCATTTCATGCACACTTCTGAATAACTATGAGAGTGGAAAGTACCAAAAATGCTAAAACAGCCATTAAAAAATAACTCTGACCCTTAAATCTGGCCCTCAATCAAGCTGAAAGAACATGCTTACTCAGCATCTTTGTTATGAGAGGATATTTAAAAGGTTCAAAGACAGAAACATTCAAGTTACAGTGAAAGATGAGAAGCTTTGCAAACCTAATTCTCATTTGGGTCCTAAAAATCTTCCCCTGCTTCTTGAGAAGCTGGATAAAAGATTAAGCACAAATTAAAAGTTAAATTGCCCAGTTGTTCCAGACACCTCTTTTTCAAAAAGCATTTTTTAAGAAATTAAAGCTTTTAAGGGAAAATCTCCTTTTTCATAAGAATTGTTTCAATTCTTTCGATGAAGGATAAGAGGAAATGGAACATCTTCATGGGTTTTCTAAAGTCTGAAAAATGGGGGCTTTTTCTTTCATTGAAAATGAGTGCCACTCTGCTCAGGCATACTGGATGATCTATTAAAAACACTGTCTAAGCAAACAGCTGCTAGAAGTGTGTTTAGTTCAGTGGTCTTTGCATGTGAAAGTCACCCCATCAGCTAAACTGGCAGCCTGGGCTTCCCATCTGCTGCTGCTGATTGAGCAGCACTTATGAAACCACCTCACTTGCATCCAGCTGAGAAAATTTTAGCTGACCTTAAGGGCATTCTCCTTTCTCTCCAAGTTACTGACAGAGATCAGCCCACCACCTGTTCTCCATCAATGGACAGAGAGGAATGATTTGGTAAATGTAGGTATGGGAGCTGTGTCACTGCTTTGGAAAGGATTTATCCCATGCCCCATATGAGGGGCTATGTTCAGGTGTCTCTAGTTCAATCACAGAGCAGAAGTGAACAGAAAGATCAACAAAAAGGTTTTATTGCTGATTCTTAATCTTGCCATTGTCTGCTAAATGCAGCAGGTCATGGCACATTACAGTTTCTTGTTATGCCGAAACCACAGTCAAGTTCAAGGCATATTTTACATATTTTACCACAAAAGTCAAAAAGACTTTCGCTGCTGCTCCTAGTGACTTTCTAATTGTTGTCTTACAGTTTGCACCATTTATTCATCTATTATTTCCTTTTTAAGAGTAAAATATAATTTGTATTAAGTAGGTGACAAAAATGTTAACTTCTTTTAAGAAGGAGAATGAAATTAGGAAGAAGGCGAATTGGATAATGGCTGTATTATTCATGGGAACCCATACCTAATTTATATAGTGCTGCTAGTATGCCATCTAAATTTGCTGTAACTCCAATTAAGCACATTTAAGTAATGAAAAGAACTTCTCTACTGTGTCTGGTTGTTAATTTCATGGTGTGTTTTACATATCAGAAAGTAAAACCATATTCCTAACTGGTATGGTCATTTTACAACAGTTATGAGCAGAACTTTCCAAGGTGCAAAAGTACTGCAAAACAATAATATTTCTAGATCCTATGATCAGATTTTTAAGTACGGGACAGAAGCTTTGGACAAAAATGTCACAGATAAATGAAATCTGGATGAAAGTATTTAGCTGTCTGTCTGGAGGAAATGGAATTTTTTGCTACATTAACTAGCCCCCAAGACACAGAATTGTCTGAAAAAAAAAAAAAATCAAGTCTGTGTGTCCCTATTTTGGAAATCCATAAAATCAGGTAACAGCTTTGAAAAAGTGAGCATTAGAAACCCTTTAGAAAATACAGTATAAGTAAGGAAAAAAATCACTTCCAAGTTTTTCTAACAGGATTTTAAATGAAGTTAAACAATCTCAGTTCAAGAAAACAAATACCACTCATACTGGGAACCAGTTTTGGAGAAGGGGTAACGTGTGGTTTGGAAAGACAATATAAAAAGAGTAAAAATTAATTAAATGATATAATAAACCAACGTTTGTTTCTGCATTTTAACCAGCTGAAAGCCAGCAGCTCCCATGCTTATCACCATGATGAAGTGGCATAAGCCTGTGCAAGATGGGGTCCAATCTCATCATGGACACAGAAGGACTGAAAAAAACTTCAGAAGGAGTGATAAGGAACTCTGCAAGTAACTCTCCACGAAGCCAGTGACTCCAGCCATGTAGGAACTCAAGCAGCTGTTATTTGTATTAGTAGTATTCACACACACACACACACACACCAGCGTTTACAATTCTATTTTCAATCCATTAGTTCTTTGCGAAGTCTTATGCAATTAATTCTCTTTTACTTTCTTAGCTTCTTATCCCTAGAACTACCTTTAGCAGGCCATTTCTCCTCTTCCTAATAAATAAAGTGAATCTGTTGAGTACAGTTAACTATAATAATGTTTTGGAAAGTTTGAAACTTTCTCTACGGAATATAATACAACAGTAAATGGAAATATATCACAACAGTAAAAGAAAAAAAAAATTCCCAAGAGGGAAAAAATGGATATATGCCATATTTCTCTAGATCTTGCAGTGTGTAGAAAGGCCCAGGTTGTCAGGTCAGCTTTCAATCTTACCCCCTGTCCTCAGAAAAAGAGTGCCGTCACACAAGGCATAGGTATGTTTCTGGCTTCCTGATTAAGATCCCTTTCCTTTACCTCAAACTCTCCCTGTCATAAATCATTTAGCTTCATTTTTCTCTTGTCCCCTTCAATTACTGCTTGTGTATGCATGCAATTCTCTTTTTCCTCAGGTAGGGAATCATGAAAAAGGAGCTTATAAAAATCAGAGCCAGTGTTCTCAGGCATGATCTTCCACTGGCCGGGACCCACAGCCTACAGTTTGTTTTTATTGGAGCAAGGGCCAGCTCCAAAATATTGCAGTTCAGCTGTGCCTGGAGGGGGATTGCTCTAGTCCTCCTTAGAGACACCCAGGTTGGCAGGCTGATAGAGGCAGCAACATCAGGCATGCCCCTCCAAAGAGGGATTCACAGAAAAAAATCCAGCTCCTGCTCCACCACATTCCTCACCCT
Source organism: Catharus ustulatus (assembly GCF_009819885.2). Classification (NCBI taxonomy): domain Eukaryota; kingdom Metazoa; phylum Chordata; class Aves; order Passeriformes; family Turdidae; genus Catharus; species Catharus ustulatus. Next base: position 17,091,451 of record NC_046225.1, on the reverse strand, counting down.
GCCCACACAGTGCTGCCCTGTAGGTCAGGAAATGCAGTACCCAGTAATAGACCATGGGCTCTGTATTGAGGATGCCAGCCCACAGGACAGAGGCATCTCTGGATTGGTGCTTTTGGAATGAATTTTCACTTTTTTATCCAGAGGGGCTTGACAGATTAATAATTTTTATGAAAATTAGAGGACAGCAGAGCCAGCTTAGAAGAGGATGGGATGATAAATACAGATACAGCCCATCAAGAATAGGATAATCTTAGAACAACAAGGTCTCATGTCCAAATCTCCCAGTTTCTGAGTGTGAAGCTGTGACAGGGCAGCTAAGAAGGGTGATCACAGCCAATACATGAGCATAAGACCAAAAATACCCAAAATTTTAATGCCCACTGCCACAACCATGTGCCAAGAATCTAAACCTCATTCCTCGTCCACCTAAGATATTTAACCTCTGCTGCTGCATGGCAATGACTGAAGCTTCTTCCATCATCAGCTCTGGGCTAAGTCACTGTGAGCAAAAGTGCTCACAGCAGGACAGATGAGAATAGAAGATGAAAAATGAGGTGCTGCAGTCGAGCAGTCACTGCAACTGCAGCTGCCAGAGTAAGCAGGTTTAAAACAAGAGTGTCATGACCATATGGCCATCAGATGCCTTATTTTGTGCACACAGGCATCAAAAACTGCAGTGGGTACCTAAAAGAATGAGTGAACAAAATTCTGTCCATATTGCCGTGTCTCCAAGCATCCCCAGTCAGTCCCCAGATATTGCTAGCCAAGAGAAATGAAAAGTAGGGATGACTAAAATGTAGAGGAGAAAAAAAAAAATCCTAGTTATATATTAAATACTGATTAAAACTCACACCCTAGTAGAACAGGAGTGAAAGTTAAGGTCACTCAAGCTGTTAAGAAATGTGATTGTCTCACATGTGTGCCAAGAAACTTTAAACTAAGCAACACTACTTTGTAGAGTATTAAACAGAGGTCGAGAATCGGATACACATGTTCATCACAAAATGAATGGATTATAAATAGACTTTTAAGATGGCCATAAAATCATTCATTACACTTTTAAAATGAAAAGATGGAGTGAAAAAAGCAAGCAATGTAATAATTACTATGAATATCCACAGCTGGCAAGCAGCTGGATTTCAAATGGGCTTTCTTTCCCAAATGCCAAGAGCACTTAATTCATTGCTGTGACTGCCTTTGTGAATTATAACTTCTGCAAACAGTGTCTATTAGGGTGATATACACAGCCCCTGCACATTCTGTGTGCAGAACACTGTATTAATCTGTGGAATAGCAAAACAGAGGGGATGGCTGTGACCTACATCATCAGAGCCATCTCTACAAGCACAACATTGACAAAACATTTCATCAAAGATAAGCCCACTTCTGGAACAGTTCTGGAAATAGAAGTTGTTAGAAACAAAAGGTGACCTCTGGCAAAATTAAAACTCTGCACCCAGGCTTTGGGAAAAAATGCCATATTTGTGAAGTCCGTGACTCTTCTGCATACAACAGTCACGCACACAAACCCAAACTCCCACTTGACAAAGAGAGCAGGATTAACTCAAACCAGCAATGCCCTCAATGATTCACAGTGATGTTTTCTCTCCTTGTATTAAATATCTGTCTATGCTTACTGCTATAAGTATTACTCAGTGTCTGTAAATGTGAGAGGTACCCAAAATGTATCATCTTCCTTCCTTAATAGCACAAAATGAGCTGCACATATCTGCTGGCAAAGGTCAGTGTTGCAGCAGCAGGTACGATATCCCCAGGAGCTGAGCTCCACTGAGTGTTCTGGATAAGCAACAGAACAGATTGCTTTGGGCATCTTCAGACCTAAGGGGTCTTCAGAGTCATCTGCCACAAATAACATCACAATAGTGCTGCTGTGGCTGCAGTGCTCCAAGAATACAGGAGCATGATAAAGTTTGCAATTACAGATCTCAAGATCTATGTCTATACTTTCCAATAAAGCTCCCCTATTCTTTTTCTGCTGTGAAGGATAATAGATTTAGCTGGCCCTGCACTGCATCAGTGCAAAGATTAGAGGAACTCTTTACCATTTCTTCCAGACCTAATTTCTGTGAATCTCTGACTTTGAAACCACAACACAGAATACAGCCTTAACATTCCAAGATGAGGAGCGTTTAACAAGGCGTAGGATTCAGAGGTTCTAAGGAAAAAGCAGCATAGATCAAAGAATTATACCCTCCTACTACACAGAGTCCCTGTGGGCTAATGCAGGAAAGTTACTGTGGCTGCTGAGATGATAACTGAAGGGCAGGGCAGGCTCAGGCTGTGCCTGCATTATTTCATCAGCCACAGCAGGGCTTGGGCATCTGTGCTCCACTGCAAACACCAGCAAGAGCAGCAGCTGCCTAAAAAGCTCTATTTAAAAGTAGAGCATGTGGACGTATTTGTAGTGTGGCAGCATAGTTTTTTCAGGAAAGATGCCAAATATAAAACTATCTTTGAGGAATAAAAAGTCCCCAAAATAAAAAGGAGTAAAATTAGTGAGGCATCTTCTGAAACCAGAGTCTGAGTTCACATTTATTCAAGACACCAAAAAAATCCTATTTTTTTTATTGCTACAAGCTGCCCTAAACCAAATAATTTGGGGCTTGTTAGTGGAACCTCCTAGCTGGTGTAACAGTACACCTGGCTAAAACTATTAATTTATCATCACTCTACTCAACTGACAATCTTTGATCCAAACCTACTGAGTGAAATTACTGTCATTTCAATAAAGAATTCCATCCCTGCAGGTATTGAGCACACAGAGGCACACTGAGACAGAAGCAGACAGTTCACTCTTCATTGTAGAAACAGAAGAGCCTTGTAGCATTACCTGTTACTGCCTGTGGTACTTACAAATTTATTAGCACTGTACTGGGGTGCCTTGTGGTCTTTGCTTTTTCCTTGCAGAACTGATGCTCATATCCCCATATTGCTGATGAAAGAATTACAACACAAGCAGGCTGACTTGCTCACATTCACATGAGAGCACAGGCTGAGTGTGAAGCTAAACCTGCATCTCCAAACTGCAGACAAGCCTGCTAATGCTGGCTGGCTTCCTTCCTTGGTAACATGTTTGTGTAAAACTTTGTCACTGAGCTGGTGTGGTGATGGGAATTGCTGCAGTGTTTACATAAACCTTGGGCTATCCCACTTTCTCTGTCTGGCCATCAATCCATTCTCCTGGATAAGAAATGGTTTAATATCTGTTCTGCAGCAGACATAAAAGCTCCCAAATAATCAAAATGGAAATGCTTCTGTGAGCACAAGAACTACTCTGAGCTACCCAGAGAAGAAGGAAACACTTTCTGCAGAATGCAAGACTCAAGGACTGAGCATGGAAAGTAAAACAGGAAAGACAAGTGAGTTTAGATTTGTTTGGCATCTCAGAGCCAAGGGAGAGAGACAACAGGTTCCCAAACAGCAAGACCTATTGGAGGCCAGCTGGAGAGCACTAACACCACACTGCTCTAGTCACTTCTGGATGCACTGCTTCCCCTCAAGGTTAGCTTGGCTATGGCTCACGCTCTTCCCAAGTCACCTTTCCCAGAATGTACTCTCAGTCTCACAGGATTCAGGCTTCCTGAGTCAGAGGTGCATTTATTAGCCCCATAAATTTCTCCAGTTGTTTCTTTTAAAAATCACAAATTTTCAGCATTTATGTTGAGACAAGAGTCCCATGGGAGCCTGGGTAAGATTGTCCGTATGATATATGAGAATCATGGCAAGGGGAGGGAGTTTAATTTTTATGTAACCTAATTTGTAGCCTCCATGTTGCAAACAAAGCCTTAAAGATGTTACCACAAAGGCTAATTAATGAGCTTTAAAAGAAATCATATATTCTCTGTGGTAAAACATTATCCTTAGCTTGTTTTTTGTTTTCTGGGTTTTTTTTAAGACTCAAATTACTGCAATTTTTCAGTTTCTAGCATGATACTAGCCAGAGAGCCTTTGTTCCTAATACTGCTTCTTAACTCTGTTCATCCAGGTTTATACTCTGTGGTATGTGGTAGTAAGAATGGAGAAACCAATTCAAAGCTGAAAATACATCAAAAGCCATATACAGCCACAGGATAGACAGAAATCAGCAGAGTCCAACAAACTGTATTTCTACTGTCAGAATTTTCTTCAGTCTTAACTTTATTTGGAAATCTTACTGAAACCAAAGTATGAAACACAGTCTGCAACTCTGTAAGACAGATCTATATTTCACAATAACTTTTTTCCTATTTGTCACTAAGTTGTTTTTAATCTACATAATTTTTACAGTATTCCTTTTTTTTTAAGCCTCAAGAGCTGAGCGTACATGTGACAAAAACACCTGCTCCACCCTTTAAATGACACAAATTCAGGTATTTTCTTTTTGTGAATTTGGCATCAAAATGCTTACATACTCTCTTACATACTGCTTACATACTACATGTCATCAAACAGAAAACTAGAAGAAAAACACATATATTTTTATGCCTGTTTTATATCCTTTTCACAACTGAATTTCTTAGGGCCTAGGAAATCTAGGAGCCAAGCAAATCAATGTTATGACACAGACCTTTCAACAAAAGACAGTTTGAGCTTACCCTTCAGTCTCAGACACCTTTTTAAATTTCCCCACTGAAGAAAACTCAAGACTGACCATTCCTATGCTAGAAAACACAGACTGTGCCCAAGTTAGGGGTGTGTGAACTTCTCTCTGGTTGTTTTTTGCTTGTTTGTTTCTTTAAGGAAAACAAGCTTATTAATACAGCTGATGGAAATTAGCACCATGGCAAGTTCACAGTGGAAAGAGCAAGTTGGTAAAGCAAATTTAACCTGACAAGGGAATCTACAAATGGTACAGGAAAAGGCATTCTCTCAGCTACAAGAAGAGATGCAATGCTATGTTTGGAGCATTGGTAGCACAGCTATTTTACTGGTTAATGAGACAGATGAAGTGCAGTGAAGCTTCCACTAGGCTGAAAGTTTTAATTTCTTGATTCCTGCTGATTCACTACCCATAAACACCATCCTCTGCATGGAACCTAAACTATCAAAATGCCATTGAGATGACTGGTTTATTTGGGCAAACCTCAAACAAGGGAACTCTGGCTGGCTGGAGACTGACTGCAGTCCTTCTAGAAACCCTTATCCATTCTGTTCTTCTAGAAAGAACAAAAAATAGAAATACATATTTTAGAAATGTTACATACATACTCAGTATGTAAAATTCTGCTCAAGGATAAGCTATGAGTGGGAAATAGTAGATCTATTGCTTAATACAGCATTGTAGAATGTTAATGTATAGGACTTGGGAAGAAATGTACAGAATACAAAGAGAGGCACATGACTGTTCAGAACACCTGAACATAAATTTAAGGGCACTTCAGCACTGCATAGGTTATGGAGGCTCTCTTCACCTGAGCCTCCCACTAACAGATTATTCTATGCCAGAAGGAAGGGGGACACACTATGAACACTGCCAAACATTCCACACCTAAACCAGCATATTTAGAAATTTGGACTCCCTGAGCTTCCTACACAGTCAATGAATTTGTGCACAAGAAAATTAAACGTTGCATTAAACCAAGAGGTATGAATCTCCCTCTGCAGTACAACACACAAGCAACTGTTTCAGCATCTACATCTGCGAAGACAAAAAATGAGCTCAAATATTTCCAAACAGCAGGACAGAACATGGTCCAAGGTAGACATATCAAAATATAGTGGTACTAGGACTTCCAACTTTTGCCTGCCTTTCCACTGGGTAATATGTCCTCTCTACCTTTATAGGTGGAATAGAGAAGGCAAAAACGTACAGCTTTGCTCATTTCCAGCTGAAGCAGCAAATTCTCTTCTCTGTATCAGTGTCCACTTCCAATGGGTGTGTACCATAAGTAACTGCTAGCCAGGCTTGTACATCCAGGAGAATCTAAGTTCATAGTACCTCCAAGACAGCTAAACAGGACAAAATAATCTGCACATCCTTTAAGATTCATGAGGATTGCCTCTAACACATGGTGTGAGGATAAAAGTAGAGATGACTGCAGAGAAAACATTTGTCTTCTCTGTTGCAAGCTTGTCCATTCTGAATATTAAATATGGATAGCTGAGCTCAGCTTTTATTAAGCAACTTGCAGGACATCTGTCTAGTGTTTTTGTAGCATATTTAACCTTCCTTAATACTGCAGATTTGAAAAGGCAAACCATGTTATCACTGTGCTCAACTACATTCATGTCCTGTCAGAATCAAGATTCGACTATCTTCAACACATACTCAGTTGCTCCACTTGGCTCTATCAGTTACATTTCATCAACTCACACTTCAAATGTCTTTAGGCAGAGACTTTAATCCTCAGTGTGGACATTGTCGTACCCAAATGGGATATGTAGCTCCTCATTTTAAGGGAAATTAATCACCAAATGAAAACAGAAGTGGTTTCCAGACTCAAAAGGCAGTCCATAATTTGTTGGGGCATTGTTCTCAAAGGTGCATAAGTAAATTGAAAATACATAACTTTTAAAGGAGAAAGGTTAAATTTAACCTTTTAGCTCCCAGAGGACTCTGGGAAAGAGACAGGTAGTAACATCTAGCAAGTCACACCAGAGCAGAGCCACTCTGAGGAGCACTATGTGAGATACAGAGCAGGTAAGATCAAGTTCCTGGTGACATCAATCAGCTGTTTTGTAGGACCCAAACAGAGCCTAGAACAAAGTCCACAATGTCAACAAGCAAAACAAGAGGAAATAAAACTTAGGTTAAAAATAAAATCAAATGCCACCTTAAACCTTCTCTTAGCCCCAGTTTGAAGCCAGTTTTGCAATATGGGGAACTGAAATGACATAAAAACATTAGGTAAACCTTGGATTTAACAAAGAAGGAAATGAAAGGAAAGATTGGTCTGGAAAAGGTGCATTGCACTGAGCAGGTCTCAGCTATTATCAGAACTTCACTAATGGCAGATATGTGATCTCCCCCCATCCATTTCCTTTTCTGTTTTTTGTCTTCTTCAGTTGATTAGCTATTAGTTGATTTTTTTTTCTCCAAGACTAGGTTTGCTTTTTTCCTAAATAAACAAAGCAATTTTCACTAGGGTGCCCTGTTTCCTTGCAGACTACAGACCCTACCTTAATAAACTGATTATATATTCATTTAATGAGAATCTGTTTTATCTGCCTGTAATCGGTGCACTATGGGCCATGGCCCATTCCTAATGTCACCTATGCTGAATTAATAAAGCAGATATCCTCAGCTTTCAAAGTAAGAACTTCAAAGGTGAGAAAGTAAAAGCATGATTTTGTTAATGTAATCAGGAAACAGCACTGGAAACAAGGGAAACATAAATTATGTAAATCAGTGACTGTTTATTCTGCATTATTAAATGAGAAACTGCAGACTGGAGAGGTTTCTGGAATCAGCTGTACTGTTACTCAACTGACTATAAGCAGAACAAAGTCCTAGCAGCTTAAGAAGCTGTGTTTTAGGAATCAAAAGAGAATTTCAGAATCAAAGGAGAGGAAAATCCTTCCTACAGTTGGTTTACCTTCTTTCTGTCTGCTTAAAAAAAAAAATATATGAACAAACAGCACACATTGATAATGACTGACATATGATGTTTTAAAAAATCAAAACAGGAACACTCTGAACTGCCTGTGTGTTGTTGATGAGTGGAATAGGTGCATTGTAAAATGAGATCCCTGAGCAGAGCAGAGGTTGCTGAAGATGAGCATTACCTGAAAAACCCTATTACAATTCTACATCGTAAATAAAAACAAGACTATTTTCAGCAAAGAATTTGACCATGAAGAATTGTTGCTTTATATGTAAGAAAATCTTGTCTCCTTATCAAGAGTTAAAAGTCTACTTGCAATAGGCAGATACTCAATTCCAGTTTACCAGTTTAAGCAAGAAATCAACATTTGCCTTATCTTTGGTAACCACTTAAACTTCAAACATTGCACTTTTCCAGGGGTTAGTGTAGCAGCCAAACTGCTCCTCAGTTTTGAAGGAAGCCAGGGGAAGTTCAGCAGTCCTACTCTGTCTGTGACTCAGTACTGCAGTTGCAGAGACTTCTTTCCTCAGATGAAGCTTTCTTCACTGCTTTCTTGATGCCTGCAGGGTGCTTCTTCCAACAATCTTCTGACATTTGTTACTCCTCAAAAAGATATTCTTCCAAACACAAAGCCTTCAGTTTTCAGCAATCCCTACAAAGCGACCCACAAGATTCTCTGAGCATCATGTGGGTGACCAGCAGCCTGTGGCCTTTGGTTCAGGTACTCCCATTTTGGAGTGTGGTCTCTTCTTTCCTTCGTGGTGATTTTCCTGGAAGCCACTGAAGCCATTGCAATCTCCCAGGAAGGGAGATTTGGGATACCTAATATCAATTCTCGACCCTTGGCTTTACTGCCAGACAGAAACACTCCCTCTTGGTTTCACAAAAACCTGCCAGTTTTCCTTCATTGCTTGCACACTCAAGGTTAAACACCTTGCAAAACGTGTGGTTGCTCAGAACAGCAAATATTTTTTTATTTGGTTTTTCCTCTTTTGTAGCTTGTGGCATTTTCTGTTGTCCAGATTACATATGGGTTTTTGAACCAGGGAAGATCCACAGGGATAGAGGTTTCTGGCAGTGCTCACACATTTTCTTATTGTTTTATAGTGTTACATGGGTTTTGGCAGGGCCAGAAGGTACTTGAACTTTCTCAAATGTCATGTCTAAAGGCACCATATTTGAGAATATGATTTATATGCAAGTGTCTTAATAGGAGTCCACAATGTGGGCAGCTTCTGTCATTCTGTCCTTTCTCTTAACATCTGCCAACTTTTCAAATGCATTCAGAAAATAGAAATAACTACATTGCACACAAAAATCCATTACAGTCTCCTCCTGCCTGTAAGAGTGTGGAAAACTTAGCAGAATTCAATTAAAGTTTATAGTGCACTTTACCAGGAGGGCAATTTTGATGTAATCATAGACAAAATCAGATAGGAAGGTTGTCATAATGGCATCAAAGTATACAGAGACAACAGAGCTAAAGGAGGATCTTTGCTGTGCATTCCAGATCTAAAATACATTTCAAGCTCCCCCTGAAGGCCTTTGCTTTGACCTATTACCCAGATAAAGCCAACCTCAACAGCAGGAGGAAATATTTTACCCAGACTCTGGCATTTTAGATGCTTTGTCATAAACAAAAAGAAATCAAAGACAGAATTTCATTTTAGATTTTCCCATAAGATTCTCTGAGTGAACATCATGATTCTGATGTTAAAGATTTTAATTTAAAAGTACTATAAATTAAAATCTGACAATTCTCTACCATTTGTGCTAAATCTCATTAAAAATATAAGGCTGTCCTTTGTCCTCCCTACTACCTCCTGGCTTCCTACAGTCACTGCCAGAGGAGATAAGAAGTATCCCTGGACATTTTTTTTCCTCTGCATCAACATGTAAAATAACTATTCAGGTCCTTTCAGGGACTTCCACAGATTCAGGGATAGCAAGATCACAGCCACGTACAAATGATATACACAATTAAACATGACCTTCAAAGGGAGGCTAAAACACTGCGGTGATTTACTGATTATTTTCAAAAGCAAAAGGTCAGAGGTAGATGGGATTTTTTTTCCAAAAGCACAAGGGCAAAACATAGATGGATTTCAAAGAATGCCAGTTGCTAGCAATGCTGCATCCCCACATGAGGAGTGTTTGGGACTGAAGGTCCAGGGAGAAAACACCCACAGACATATAAAGATGTGTAAGAGCTGTGCACCTGCAGAATGATTTCCCACAGGATTTTTACCTGTGTTTTAACTTTATTTCAGCTTCCCAGTGTGACATAAATATTACCAAGGTCCCCTGCACAAGGAGGGGATCAAACACATGCCTGTTGTGGCAGAGAGAAGATAGTCCTGGAGAAACATCCAGAGTATCCCAAACGAGCAAGAAGAGCACTGTGGGCTCCTGCACCAGTCTGTGTGCTGTTGGCTAGGAGAGCTCTTGGCCAGTTTATCTATCTGTTATATCAGCATAGCAGAGCTCAAATTTTTCTAGAAACCTTGAAACAATTCAATTATCTTTTGAGAAGGACCATGGAGATACCAAAAAGACGGATTTTTATTTTTTTCATAAAATTATGAAATGTTTTTGGTTGGAAAAAGACTTTTAAAGGTCACCTAATCAAACCCACCCACAGTAAGCAGGAGCCTCTTCAACCAGATCAGTTTCTTCAGAGACCTATCCAGCCCAACCTTGAATGATTCCAGGGATGTGGTAATCTATCTGAGCAACCCATTCCTGTGTTTTATCACACACATCATAAAATATTATTTCCTTATATATAATCTAAATCTACCTTCTTCTAGCCTACAATATTACCCCATGCCTTATTGCAAAAGGCCCTACCAAAAAGTTTGTCTCCATTTTTCTTACAAGCCCCCTTTAGGTATTGGAAGGCTGCTATGAGGTGTCCCCAGAGCCTTCCCTTCCCCAGGCCAAAAAACTCAACTCCCAGCCTGTCTGCAGAGCAGAGGGGCTCCAGCCCTCTGACCAGTTTTGTGGCCGTGCTCTAAAAGGTCACATCTTCCTTGTACTGAGTATCCCAGAGTCAGATGCAGTACTCCAGGTGGGATAAAGGAGCAGCATCCCCTTCCTCACCCTGCTAGCACACTGCTGATGTAACCCAGGATATGGTATCCACTAAATAGTATACATATCAAATCTCTCCAATTTAGAGAGCAGGTTGATAATATTCTATTTCTTGCCCTCAATTTCTGGAGCAGCAAGAATTTATAAGAATTTGTTTGCAAGTATCAGAGACACTGTGTAGCCCATCTCTTCAGAGATAAACATAATACACTGGGTCAGGCCAAAGGTCTGTCTGAGCCAGTATCCTCACACCGACCACTACCAAAAGCAGGTGCCAAGGTAAAAGGGTAAGAATGGCTCAGTCATATTTGGAACTTCCCCCCATTGAGAAAACTCCCCAGGACTCTGGGGAAACACTTGTCTCCTGCATGAATTCATCCTGTCTTCCAGAGAAACCATGGTATTTTTAATATTCATGGCATCCTTTTACAAAGGCTTCTAAGGCATGATTACACCTCACATGAAAACTATTTGTGTCTAGAACCTGGACCAGAGGTTCTGTCATCTTTCTCATACCAGTCAGTGTTGTTCCCCCCCATACTCCCAACAATACCCCATCAGGCCCTGACCATTCTCTGAAACTTTTCCAAGTTGCATCATGTTCTTTTTGAGGGGAAGGGACCAGAACCACATAGAACTTTCAAAATGCAAGCCACAGCTTCGTACAGTACCATGACTTTGTTTTCCTTTCTGTCCTACTTTTAATAATGCCTAATGCCAATACTGCTGGGCTTTTTGGCTTCTGAGCTGATGTGTTCAGGAAGCTCTGCCATGAGCTCAGATCTGCCTCCCAGGAACTTAATGGCCAGTCCAGAAACCGTCATATAATATGTGAAACTATGATTGTTTCCCCTCCATGCATCACTTAGCATTTATCTATGTTTAATTTGATCTGCCCATCTACTGCCCAGCCACTGAGTCTCATAAGGTCCTTCCATAAATTTCAGTCAGCCTTCATCTTTACTGTTGTGAATAATGTTTATTGATAGCACTAAATCATATCCTTAATAACAGTTCTCCCCTTTTCCATTTCATTTATGAATATATTGAGAATGAATAGATGAATATGAACAAGTATCAGCACTGATCCCAGCACAAACCCTTTGGAAAACCACTGGAATTTTTTTTACTATTGTGAAAAAAAGAACACAGAATCCTATTTCCTTTTAAGACCTTTTAAAAGAAGTTCCCTTTGTGTTGCTAAACTAATGGTCATGTATGTAAGCCTCACATGCTACAAGTGCTCTGTTTTCTTACATGATTTCAGGTTTGAGATCTTTTTTGAAAGGACTTGAAAACATCATTTCACCCCACCTTCAAGTGGAAAGAAATTAAATTATGAATTTTACCTCAGTTGTGCAGCTGGTTTAAGGTTTTTTAGGTTGTTTTCTGAAACAAATCAGTTAGATCTAAGAAAATACTTTTTAACTCATCAAATAGAAATTTTACATACTAAAACCTCTACAAGGATCTTTTAAAAAATAAATCAAATCTACAAAGTCATGAACTGACATCTTGGTTCATACCCAGAATTAACTAAAATAAGGTTGAGGCTGTCTGCAACTTCAGCAAAGACTTGTCTTTTGTCTTATATGCACAAAACTGTTCCTTGTTTACTATACTGTGCTTCAAGGTGTTTCAAAGTGCAGCATTGAGTTGGATGTTGCACAGAAAAAAAAAAGCCAGGCTCAATAGAAGCATTTATCTCAAGAGGAGTTAAAAGAAGATTCACATTTATCAAAACTTTTCAGCAAGGCAAAAATTTACATTGACTGAGGCACAAAAGACCAATAATCACACTGACCCTCCTCCTCCTCTCCCACATCAGGATCAATGCCAACAGAGCTAGAGCAGATAGAGCTCCAGCTGTGTAAATGTCTAGGGCTAGGGAGATTTTGCTCACAATCCAGGATTTATAGTCATTATGCTCGACCTCCTCCAGCTCCCTAATTGTTGTGTTCAGTTCGCACAGAAAACACGTTATCTTCCATGCTCACGTGGCAGCATTCATCCCTACATGACACCAAACAGCTACACAGAGTGGGAAGGCTGGCATCCCCCTCCTCTCCCATGTGCCTGGAGCCATCTCAAGCAAGTGTCTCAGCCTCAGCAACAGCAGCACTCAAACTGGTTGGGGTTGGAGGGGGTTTTATGCAACCTGCTCTAGCGGCAGGTGTCCTTGCCCACGGCAGGAGGGTTGGAGCTACACCATCTTTAAGGTCCCTTCCATCTCTAGCCATTCTGTGGTCCTATGAGATGATAACAAGCACCTATTTAATATCAAATTTGAAGGGAAGCATAAAAAAAATCAAAGAATCTCCACGCTGTAAGCAGCAGCAGAACAGATAGCTGCCATCAGACAACGTGCCTGGGTGACAGTGAGAGCAGCCCAGGGCAGTGCACTGTGGCTGTAGCCAGCAGCACCACTGAGGGGGAAGCCACAGAAGGGTCAGGGTGATTTTATGGAAGGTGGATGCCAGGAAGTGTCCTGCACTCATGAGCAAGATCACAAATTCCCCTGTAACTTCTGTCCTGAGGTGCATACCAGCTACCAACACAAGGTTGTAAGTTTGGGGTCTGCACTGCTGCGTTGTGTTTCTGGTTGTGCCAACCACACCCCATCCCAAAGGACTGTGCATCAAGTTACAGCCAGTAGAGAAGTATGCAAACCTTGTATTTTACCAATTTCAACGCAAAACATCTTTCTTTTTCATTGCCCTTCATCACAAAGTCAAAAAGAAATACAATTAAGTTTAAAAGTTATGTTTGAGATGAGTATGTGCGGCATCCATTTCGTAACCAAAATCTAAAGAGAATGCTGATTGAAATTCCCCTGCACTTGCTTATTCTGAGGAAATTTGGTTCGATTGTCCTCTTGCTGACACTACTCTGAAGTGTCAAGTAACTCTATTAAAGTCAATGGAGCTGTACTTAAATATATCCTCTGGGAACAAATTAGATCTGTGATTTTCATAGCGTGCAAATTTCCAATCTACTTCTACATGATTAATCATATTTTTAACATCTGTGGATAGTTTTTTTTCTTCCCAAACTAACCATCGTTGCACTGGCCACTGCTATCCTTTCACAAACACCTTTTAGACAAGTTTCACACCTACAGTGCATCAGCGTGGGAGGTGAGATATCACAGGCTCCATGGAACTGAAGTTCCTGAATCTTTAAACTCTGAAACTCTTACACTGAAAAAATCATGTATTAAATTAATGAAAAGTAACAGCAGTCCTCCTAAGGTTCTTTCCCAACCTGTCACTGTCAGATTTTTTATATGTTAGAAAGAAAACCAGAAAATTTCAAGGCAAGCATCAAAACTGTAATTAAGAGAAAATGTTTTGGTTATTTATAGCTGGCTACTCCCATTTAGTAGCCTATACTAATTTACTTTTTATTACATCAATTTCTTTTTTGTTAGGAAAGAAAAGAGAAAATTAATCTTGTCATTAATGCTATCAGATACTGGAGAGGGGAATAGCTATAATAACTGCATCTCTGAAGATGGAAATAATATTCAACACAGCCATACAAATACATTTCAGCCAATTAAACCTTACTGACTACCTTCAGCATGGCAAGGGCCTATATTTAGTTGCCATGTGCTTATGTTGTGCAATCTTGGTAAAGCATTGAAGAAAGATTAGATGTTTTGATTAGAAAAACATTCTTTTAAAGTCTGCATAATCTAGCACAATAGATTGCACCAGTCCCTTGAAAAATATTCAAGCACAAACCACAAAAGTCCATAATTTTTTTTCTTTTCTCCCCTGAAATAAATAACTACACTGTAATTCATTCCCTCTCCATTTATATTCTTTCTCTCACCAGACAGCTAATAGCCACATCTGTCCTAAAAAAAAAATAAAGCAGAAGACTGTCTCAGAGTATCTCCACACACCTTTCCCCTTATTTCCTCTCTCTCTCCAAAGGCAGCAGAAGAAAAAGAAATATGCCTGAGATTAATTCTTATCACCAACCCTGCAGGGCTGTCATTTTAGGAGTTCCCAAAGCTATTTCTTCTGGCTTTTCCACCTGCAGACTCTGGAGGGGGCAATAAGGAAAAAGAAAAAAAGCCAAAGGCTTATTTGCCAAACAGCAATTAAATATGAAGCAGCAGTGGCTGCCTTTATTTGCAGCACCTGGCAGAAAAACCTGAGACTGGAGCAGGACAGAAGTTTGCTTTCCAGCTCCTAATTGCTCTCTACTAGCCTTTCAAAGAGTGACAGAAGACTGAACAGTAGCTGGTACCTTAACCCTTTCTTTCTAGCTGTGTATGTCCTCCTCTTGGCTTTCTCCTCCTTCTCCCCTCCTCTGGTTCTTGGAATCTGCAGCTTTCCCTGCTCATGCAGCAAATCCTCTCCTGCAGCCAGGCTAGAGCAGGCACTGGTGTCCTTCCATGGACTGCCAAGGCTGTACCAGCCCTCTCCAGGCCTGGGATCATCACATGTGCTCAGGGAACCTCAGCAGGAGTCTGGAGATCCTTCTGCTGAAGACAAAACCCAGCCTGACACATCTGTCACAGTGATGCCTTTCATAGCTGCCCTAATCCTTCATCACTAGAGCCTGTCTGTAGGCCTGTGTTTCTGTCCTAGGCTAAGGAGGAGATAAATCTTGCACACCTTTTCCCTAGCATCAGGATATGCAGCTCTGACACTTTTAAAAATTGCCCATTAACTGTTAAATCCCTTCTCAACACTGTTTGACTTCAAGAGCAAAAGCCAAGAAAAAAAATCCTTAAGTCAGAACCAAAGGAAGCCAGGCAGGGCTCAACAGAGATCCTGCACACTGATGTCACAGCATTTCACTCAGTCCCAAACAACACCCCTCCAAGCTCCCAGAACCACAGGTTCCCAGCTGTGGCACAGAAGAACCTTCCTGCTGGCTGCTGCTGTGAGCCTACATGGGCTAGTGCTGTGAGGAGGAGCAAGAGGCTCCCACTTCACTCTTGAAGCAGACTGAAGGGGTCTGTGGTTTCATTTAGTCATCAGCAAACTCCTGAGAGTTCTATACTGCAGGGGACAAGTAAATGAAATGGTTAATTTTGGGATAAACCCAAAATGAGGACTTGAGTCTATCTGTGCTGGGCACTATTGTTGAGAAGGGAAGATGAGGGTGGGGGAGGGAACAGAGGGGATGACATGGGTGTCATTCAATAGAATCTGTGCCCTCTCCACCTGCCTAGGAAGCAGGACTGCCTGCTCTTCCTTGGGAGCATTCCAAAACCCACATTGGATGCACCCAAGAGGAAGCACACAGTAAAGGAAGGCAGGGCTCAAAGCAAGAGTTGGGCAAAGGAGCAAGACTAAACCACAATGGGGAAGCTCCAATGGAAATTTTGCTGCAAACAGATCCAGATGTCAGCCTTCCTCAGGTACCCAAACATCAGGTTAGGGTCAAGTACATAAATAACAGCCACTCTCCCGAGATTTCTCTCAGCAGGAAGATGAATTTCCAGTTGCTGTCATTAGTTTGCTGCTGTATCTGAGCAGGACAGTTGGGTTTTAAACCAACTCTTCCATGTGAAGCAATTATATTTCACTTTGAGAGTGTGTATTTTGTTCAGCATTACCAGAACTGGAAAATCAAGATTGAAAGTTATCTTAAATAAAACCTATGTCAAAGTATTTTTATATTTTCTATAGCTTCAAAAACATATGGGTGGCTCATAGGCCACTTCAGAAAGGTTAAATGAATAGGGGAGTTTGAAACACCTCAAATTTCTTCCATTTCATCTCATCTTCTTTATCATCATTTCTGCAATGACTCCAAAATCCTCCTGACATTCAGAAAGTGCTCAAAAGGGCAAGGAATGTTTTAAGACATCACTCCTTGAAAATCAATTGAAGCCAAGTGAACAAATGCCTTGTTTTAGCTTGGACAGTTGTTCAGAAGTGTTCCTGGCCACAACTCTACCTACAGATTTATAATTCAGTGCATCTCCCAAGAATGAGCATTAAGCAGCTGGTGAAATGAGATTAGTCAGGCTCACATCTCTGCTTCTCATTCCAATGGTATCACTTGGCCATGACCCCTAGGATGGATGTGACAGCCCTCATTCAGCCAAACAATCCAGGCCTGCAGATGATCTAAAGGACCAAATCCTCTGAAATTCATTAGCCAGAAGACAGTATCTCTACATTATCTTTTTTTTTCCCATGCAATTTCTGACAATCCCTGTGCTACCTCAGATACTTCATAGAAGCAGAATAGCTCCTTTTTGAGACAACTTAAATACAATTCAGCTTCTAAATAAAATCTCCCATGCCACTCAGTAGAAACAAATGTGGTGAAGAGAAAGGAGGGAACAAAAAATAAAGGAGAAAAAGCCACACAAAACCCACCACAGCAAAAGAATGACAACAGAGATGTGATCACTTATAGGAAGGCACAAACAGAAAAACATGCAACCATTCCAGATCACAAAAATGTGTCAATGTTTCATGTATTAGATTTAAAATTAAAAGCTGAAAAAAAAAAAAGACTGCTGAATTCAGTTTATGGAATTTGAGGTAACAGCTAAACAACTAAAAATCACATGCATCCATCATAAATTCATTAAAATAAGCTATTACAGCCAAACATTTCCTAATCAGATAATTAGTAGCCTCTAATGCAATTAAGTTTACACAGCCGGCTAGCATAATTAAAAGACACCACTGAAACAGAAGCATTATAACAGAATAAGTGTCTTTTGTCTGGTTTTTTCTTTTTTTTTTTTTTTTTTAAAGCTCTAGTCAAAATTGAATGTCCAAGGGAAACATGTAGATTCCATTTAAATGCTAGATGCATTTCCATGGGAGATCAGAGGTTATTCTCAGAGTGGAAAATGAAAAAAATCATCCAAGTGATACAGGAATATTTTAAAACTTTATTATAATTATGCTGTTCTACAGTTTTGTCGGGGCTGTTGGCTGAATTTACCATCTAGCTGTCTGCTCTCCAAAGAGCTGGCATCTGCTCTTCAGCCCTACACCAGGGAAAGGGTAACAGTGCCAGGAGGCAGCCCAGGCACAATTTATGGAGCATCTCCTTGAGGTGTAGGACCTGCAAGCACAGGAGCTGTGAGTGCAGCTGGAGAGGAGACACCATGGACATCACACTGAGGGCTAAAATTTACCAGCAAAACTCTCCCCACAGTAACAGCATACAGGAGAAAGGAGGCAGCTTCTGCCCCTTGGACTCATGGAGTGCCCCTTTACTCAATTCCTGAACTGGGAAGCTCTACTGGGATCTACCATAAACAGGGAATTCTGCACACAGCCCTAGGGCTGATCCAAGTTTCTGGTCCCACATTTTTGTGTTCCTGACTCTCTTACATTCCCACTGCCCCCACTCTAGCAAATACTATCCACTGCTTTGCACTGCCCCCCTCAGCCTGGGCTGCAGATTCACAAGCACAACTGGCTCTTGTTTTAGTGATTAGTTCTAGATTATATTTCTCTTTCTGTACAGGGAGAGCATCTGTATTTTAAGACTTGTGTTCCTCTCAGAGGTTGTTTCCTGGTGCATCAGGACAACTCATTTACCTCTGACTGACTCAATGAGGAGAAAAACCCTCAAAAAGCAAACATGAAAGCCTGCATATTCTCATATTCTACAGAAAGTTTTCTTTGAAAGTCAAATAAATCCTACACAGTCCTCAGGCAAACTGAATATTTGTATTGAGGTCTACAATGGCAAGTCACAAAACAACCTCAACCTCTTTCACTAAGTGGAATTCCTTTTTTATTTATTTTCTTTAATTTTAAAGAAGGGTCTATTCCTGTACCTAAACTCATTTGTCTACACCTAGACAGCTAGTAAACCAAATACTCGGGGAGATGGATCCCATCCTTCCTACTACTGCTGTCAGAATGTAAACTGACCCATCTTGCAAGCCTTCTGCCCAGAATCTGTCTGGAGATGGGCCTGTAAGGTGCAGTAATCTCTGCTGGACATGGAAGATACCCAGCCTAGAATAGATGCCACACCTGCTGCCATGGCTCTTAGGTGACTTCAATACAGGAGAACATGAACACTGAATTAGGGCAGGTGGACAGAAGACTCTTGCAGAAGAACATTCCTGAGCTTGTACAGGTATCTTTGCACTGTGACAAATAAACTTTATCTTCCTATTGACTATTTGTGAAAAACATTAACACAGTTTTAATACTGTAGAACTATTGAGGTGTATTTACATCCCCCTAGAACTGAATCAGGCCCAGCTGCCACCCACAATAATGCATTTAAAGCTGATGGAATGCTGTGCAATGCAAAAGGAAATAAAATGGACCTTGGTAAAAAGGCAGTGATCAGAAGGAACCACCACAGCTGTGAATGACATTGGAACAAGGGAAACCTGTGAATAATCCCTTTTTAAGTCACTCAAGCCCAAATGAGGTAGAGCTGGGTCTGACTTTAAGGAAAATATCATGTTTTGTGTCTATTTTGTCACCTGTGTAGCCAAAACACTAAAAAGAAAAGACTTCCACCAAGGAAACATTTCCATTGCACTCACAGCAAGAGATGGGACCAGAGTTAAAGTGACATCAAAACCTGCAATGATATAAATTTAGACCAAAATAAAACAAATTAAGCCACACAAGGCTTTCACACAGCTTTTCTTGCAGGGCCCTTGAAAAGCTGAAGGATCTAAAGAGCAAGATAAGTCTTGTGAACTCTGATGAATACAAAGACCTTGTTCAAAAGGCTGCCTGGAAGGAAGAGCTCTCAAAAGTCACTAAACTTGCCTGTCTTTCCTTCCCCATAAAAATCTAGCTAGACTTGGAAAACCTCAATCACAACAGGACAATCTTGTTTTTCCCTTGGAGAAAATATAAGCACTACTTACTTTTTTATGCAATTCAGAGACCTTATGAATAGTGGAGAATGAGCATAAGGATGTAAAACAGCCACATAAATATTTTTCCATATCATGTTTCTTCTGATTAATACAGGAGAGGTACAAATCAAAAGCAAAGCTCCTCTGATTAGCAGCAAGAACAGCATGCTCCCATCAGCTCTGCTGTCACTTACCACATGTTCTGGTGCTGAGTGTGGAGAAAAGAGTCAGTCCCCTTACAACAGCTGGCACTGTTCTTGATAGAAAGGGCTCATTTAGGGACCAGCATCTGAACACAGCCTTGAAGGCCAGGTGGCTTTCTGAGCCTCCTTTGGTGGGGCTGGTACACTTCAGAGATAAAACCCAACCAAACACAAAAAAAGAAAAGAAAAAAGAAAAAAAAAGGCACCCCCCCCCAAAACAAAAAAAAACCCACAAACACACAAATAAAACCCCAAAACAAAGCCAAAATTAAAAAAACCCAGACATAACTACTGGGTTAGTTAAAAGCAGCAGGACCAACCCTAATGAGATTTAATTTCATTCACTTTGTTCTAGCTTCATCAGCAAGTGTATAGAAGGATGGCAAAAAGCCAACAACTTCTCAAGCTGTGCACCTGTCTCTAAATCTTTTTCTTCTCTCCAGGAGCAGGCCTCTACTCCTGAGACAACTTTCTGTCCTTGTGCTCCATTAGGGCTGATTTGTTGGACAACAGGAGCTGTGGGGAGCCTTATCCAGCCTGCTTTACAGCCCTGTCTCTTGGAGATTAGCGCAACAGGGAGCCAATAGTGCCAGACAAGCAGCTCTCTTGCTGACATCCCTTCTACCTGCTTTCCCAGACTAGAGAATCCCCTCACCACCAGCTCTCCAGCCAACTTCATTTTAACTCTTCAAACTGTCTATTTAGGATCTGTCTTGAGGTCTGGAAGGGACAAAACACCACTGCTGTCTTCCTTTAGTCCTGGTATATGTCAGTCTCATCTTTCCTGTAAGAAACTGAATCATGGTTTAGGTGGACATTCCTCTGCTGGAAAAAAAATTACAGTTGTCAGAATTTACAAGTCTCAGGAAGCCATCAGTACTAGTTAAAATTAGCAGGAGCCACAATCTGCATTATTTCTTCATCTGTGGAGTGTTTTCCTAGGCTTCTTCACCTGAAACTGTGATAGTTTGAAAGAATGTGCACATCACATATGGCCCAGTGAGTAACAGAGACCTTCTGTGCCTTTACCAAACCCTCAGCTCTACAGGAGCTGATGCACATCTTATGGAAAAGAGCCAACCTCTATTCAGGGATTACATTAAAAGATTTCAGGGGGAAAAAAGCAGCTAAGAAGGAGGAAAAGCTGTCCCCTAGCCAAGGGGAATGTGTGCTTTCTTCCCATTTCCTCCTGCCTGCAAAGGCAATGCACGGGATCTTTAAGCTGCTTTCCTCCTTTCACCTATCTCCCCACTGACCCTCCTCAGAGGGTGGAGCAGCCCTTCTATTATCCCTTAACACAGTGATTTTCTGAACCATTATTTCCCAGATGGGTTTCCTCATTTTGCAGCCTGATGCACATGGCAATGGTGTTTTACACCTTTCCATGCTGCTGGAGCAGTGGCATTTACTTCTGCTTTCCAATTACCACTTTCTGCTAAGTAGCATTCTCCAACCCTTAAACAGTATAACCTTCACCAAATAAAGAGCACTTTGAAGTCCAGCTCCTGATTTCTATCAAGCATAAAACAACTAATGCTGCTAGCAGAGTTCTGATATTGATCTTCTCCCTCTGCCTAAATTTGTGAATAAGAGACTGCAAACTCAATATTTTAATGGGTGGAAGTAATTCTTCTGCATTTTTGTACTTGTTTCTTATCTTTTCTCTCATCTAGCAAAGCATCTGACAAGGAATTTTTTTTTAGTATTTCTTGCTTCATCTCAGCATGTGGCAAACTTCGAAGAAACAGCTGAAGTTTCATGTGAGAAAATGTAAGCAATGTTTCAAACACATATTGTGTCAACACCTTCCTCTGTCTCAATAAACCTGGGCTAAGGCACTCAATGCAAATCATCTCTCAAGCTGCTGAAAGAACTTTAATATGTTGACTGCAGTGCAGGCTTCCTCAGATTTGTAAATACAGATTTGTTATGCTTTGTTTTACTGCGTGCTTCAGAGAGAGCGTGCCCACACGCCTGCCAAATAAATACTACTGCTCCCTCTCGTACAAACACTGAGAGATTAAAATTAATTTTGTTTCACCCAAAAGGATCACAGAAGCCTGCATGATTGATTAGCCTCTACACATTCAAATCCTTTTTATATTTATATTCAAATAAAAATAAAATAAGTAGCTCTAAAAACCTCATGGAAGCAGGATATTTTACCTATAGGGAGATTTTGCTGCCCTATCGCTCCCCATCAGGTTGGAGATCATAAAGTTCCTGACCATAAGTAGCTCTTTTGTTCTGACAAGACAGCTTGACAAATCCAATCACATTCACAGGAGTGTGTGTGACCCACAACACTCACAGGAAAGAGCTCTCAGGTCAGCGACAGGGAAAAGCTGCAAGCAGGCAAGGCTGGGAGAAAAACAGAGACTCAGCTTTGCTGTGTGTTTTAAGGTTTAACTGGAATCAGCAAAGAGTTAAATTTAATTTCTAAGCCCCATCCAGTCTTCCTTTACAGCAGAGTGGAAGAATGTGCTGCATTATAAACAAACTTCAGCAGCAAGCCCTGAGCCCCTGCAGGCTGCCCGCCTAATAACAAGTATTCTGTGAACTTCCCAGCCTGCTTTCCTGCAGCGTGCTCCCATCCACATCCTCCAGTGCCTAATTAAAGTAGCTGGGCTCCTGCTGCCCTCCTTTCCACTGTGGAGACATCAATTTGGAAGTCATTCTCCTCCACCACATCACGAGCTCTCAGTTATGTTCCAGGAATATTTCATTTTCCAATCCCTGCCCTTCAGCTAACTTTGGTTCTAAGTGGCAAGCAAATTCAAATGCTGCTGAGGGAGCAGGGAGTCAAACAGCCGGTCCAGCCTCATGTCTTTGGGAAGATATCCACTCCTAAGTGGGGCTCGGGGACCTGCTGCCTTTCAGAAGGGAGAATTGCCTTCCCTCATCCTGCCTGCACCCTTGGACAGAGCTGTCACCCTCTGATTTCCCAGCAGCCTGTGGCCCTGCTGTGTTTCCAGCATTTCTCCAGGTTTGCTGGAAGGCAGGGAGCAGGCAGGCCCATGTCTGCTTGTGCTCTGAATGGATTATTTGAGCAAGGATGGTCTTGTGTGGTACAGGCACAGAGACACACACTGCCATGGGGTCAGCAGCTGGAAAGGCATCATGGCTTGCCCCAAGAAACATGTATTTATTTTTGCAACCAATCCAGTCTGCTTTACAACCTTTAGTCTGAGCTGGAGAAACCAGTCAGTGTCACCATGTCCCCCCACCCCCTGGACAGTACAGCTGGCCAGGTACTAAGGGCTGGATCTCACAGTAACAACAAAATGCTTACCAGTGCTTTTGGAAATGGTGTGCCTCTAATTTTCAGAAGGGAATAGACCTTGTTTGTCACCTACAGCTTCCTGCATGAAACTGCATGAAGTCATCTTAAAGCATTTTCAAACTAAAATTTCGCCTCTTTTTCATAGAAATGCTCCTTCTGGGCCCACAATTTAAGGTTTAAAGAGAGCTTAAACACTATTTTTCAAGTTTTTCCCTGTGTGGAAAATTCTTCTCTCCTCACTAAGCCTGAATATTTACCTGCAAGTATCTGAATAATCACAGGAATGAAGCCTACTGCACATACTCAGATTGAAATCTTACTCCAGACCAGATGGGGAAATACAGCTGCAAGCCTCAGAGTAGATTCCTCTGAAAGGTTCTGGATTAGAGTTATTAAGTTATGACTTAGGGTTTCAACTTAATGAACTGTTGTGGTATATTTAAAAGGGTATTTTGCAATGGCGTAACTTCAAATCCCAAACCACGATAATAAACAGGAAACTGCTATGTCACAGCATAGACTGATAGAAGATGATCAACTTGACTTGCTTGGTTGTTTGCCCTGGTGGGGGGGATTCCACACAGCCCCGTGTGGTATCCATTCAGTGAGTAAACAAACAGGAGTACGAAGGGGTTTGATTGAGGTACCTGTAATTGGAAGGATGTGTCTCTAACCCTGTGGTTCAGTGCTGTCTAGCTGCTTTAATTGCAGCCAGCAGAAAAACTCCCTTTGATTCTAATGGGAACTAGCATGACACTGATGCTGTACAAATCTCTTCCTAGATCTTGTAACATGGTGACTGCAAATCATCTAAAATCTGCAGATCCAGGATGAGAGAACCAGCACTACATAAGGCAGCCTTTTATTACATATGTTTACAATACCAAATACAAAGTATTAGTATTATGTTTTCAGTCCAGGAGTTTCGGTTTACCTAAGTTATATGACACAAAATCATTATTTAGAAATCACACAGCAATTTGACACGGGTAGGAGGGGGCTCAGTGTCCGCCTAATGGTCTCAAACAGCATGAACAGGAATTGATGAATAGGAATCGTTAGCTTATTATTTACACAGCATTTCTCAAAACACCAAGGAACTCTACCAACTAAATGAAGACAGCAAACTATAGCACAGGGAAAGGGAAAATAATGAGTTTTAAAAAGAAATTTCAGTTATTCACAGAAATTTCAATCCTGCTGCCTGCAGAGAACCCCAATTACTACTGGTTTGCACGGACACAGCATGCACAATCCTGTCCTGAAACAAAACATGTCTCCCTCAAACTCTGCCATCTTTCTCAGTTAATGTCTTATTCTGTAACACCCCAGTACATTCAAAATTATGGGCACACTGGATTGCATTCCTGCATAGGACTTCAACTCCAAAAGAGAGATTTGCCCCATGCAATGATCTCAATGCTCTGAAGGCACAAACATTTAGAAGAAGCAAGCTATGTCAATGTAATTAAAAATTAAAATCTCTTAGCATAATATGTCCCTGTCCCATCCATCTGTGCTCCCCCCACCAATGAAAGAGAGATGTCTGAAATCAAAAAGAGGCATAACATTATCTCTCTGTTTTGGACTCCAGTGTACAGGTTTATAGCCCTGGATGGCAGGAAAAATGTTTCCAGCTGAATTCAGGAGTTTGAGTCTTGGTGTAAAAGTGAAAAACAGAAAGAAAAAAAGCCAGCCTATGCCCCAGGCTGGCAGGGACTGTCACAGCAGTGAAAAATGCCATTGGGATTTTTGCAGCACAGGGGCATCCAGCCCACCAGAGCTCAGCTGGACCTCTGTTCACAACATTTTGCTATCCAGCCCTCCACAGGCAGACAGGCAAGATCTGCTTGGGTGACCTGCCCTAAAACAGCTGCAGTGGCACTTTACATGTAGGGCATGCAGGTGTCTTATCCTTGAATGCTCCATGCAGGAGAGATGAATGCCCAAGCCCAGAGTTATATGTCAGAGGGAACAATGGGGAGGAGAAAGCCTGATAAGCAATTCAGCAGATGCAGAAGGATGGTCTCCCTGCCAGAAAGAGGAGATACCCAGCAGTGCCTCTCACAACAGGTACCTGGCCCCAAGGTGGAAGCCAGAATGTGAGCAAGAAGAGAAAGAAACCAGCAAAGTTATGAAAGCTGCCCTCAGCTCAACTAGTTTGGCTCCTAGCAAGGGCTCAGCTAGTAATTGATTTTTTTTGGTTGAATAACTGGACTGGAAACCTCTGAAAATGTTGGTATGTGCAAGCATGTGCAGAAAGATGCTGATCCTAAAAAAAGCCCATTCGTTTTGCACTAAAAATATTTCTCCTGAAGAGTTAAGGAAAAAGTAAGAAAATATAGTGCTTCATCACAAACTTACGTTTACTTTTAAAATTAAAAACTAAGCAAATGAAACTTTAAGCTGGAATCAAAATATTTTGAAACCAAGCACCACAATCTTCTTGTTCTGAAAATATTTAAATCATGTGGGGATTTTTTTTCCCATTTATGTTTGCATTTCTGTTTCTGATAGTCCAGAATTGCCATGATTTTCAAAAATTAAACTGCCTAAAATACTCATTTGGTCGTTTTAGTTTACTTAATGCTGCATCAAGTATAACAGGTAGGTTATGTGAGCCACCCCAAAGAGCCTGAGAGATGAAGGTACGTGGTCAGAAACCCTCCAGGCTCCCTCATGCCAAGACACCTCTCCAGTGCCAAATTCCAGTGCCTTCACTCACACTGGTTGCAAAAACAGCATCACTAAGGCAGCAAAAGCAATGACAAAACAACTGGTCAGACAGGCGAATATTCATTTCAGGCAAAGCTTGGAGCAGCTGAATAGAGCTCAGCATGTGCTTTGTGTTTGCAGTCTTAGCACAACTGCCATTCTGATTTCTCATAAATAGTATAAGCACTTGCTTTCTCAGAAATGTATCAAAGGCTGTAAAAGAAGGTGCTAGAACACTTAACTGCCAGAGCCCAGGCAAACCAGTATCATTGCAGTGTATATAAAAGTCTCCTGGGGGATAGGCTGGACATAAAAATTCAGTTGGATCATTAGGAGCCGATGATTTAACCGAGAAAGCAGTATAAGCCTCAAAGTTGGCAACAGAAAGACATAAACTGAGTTGGAGGAATTATTTAATGACTAGTAGACCAATAAGGGAGATATTTCATTGCACTGTAAGATACTCCACATCATAAGAAAACTGCAGTTTATCAAATATGAATTTTTAGGGTTTTTCTACCCTGCAGCTAATTCTGGTCACATCAGTGGCCGAAAAATCTTAAGACAAACAAGCGTGAACTGAAGGCAGAGGAGGCAAAAAGCTCTCAGTATTGAGCCTCTCTGGTAGCAGTCAGAGCAGAAGACTTTGGGGCCTGCACAAGTTTTCTGTAATTTTGCACATATGGGAACCTCTTTGCACCCTGCACAGCCTGAGCATGTAGAGGACACCAGTGTCAGGTGCCAGAAGGCTGCATTCAAATCCCCAGAGTCACTGGGATCAAATATTCTCTCTTGACTCACCCAGAGTCTGGATCTCACTGATCTGCATGCCAGGACATCTGCTCCAATTTGTTGCCTGAGCTGTGCTGCATGCACACCTCAGCAAGCTGTGCCCTGGGTTGGTGCCATGCAGGTGGGCAGCCTGTGCTGCCACAGCTCTTGCCCTGGGCTTCAGGACACAGGAACTCCCTGCACTGCTGTTCCTCAACTTCCCCTTCCCCTAGCACAGATAAAACTGTCACTGATGCAGAGCACTGATGGGAAATGTGAATGAGGAACAGGCTTTACCTAATGCATCACACTTAGCACATTTAATTAAGACAAAATAATAAAAGCTGCCTTTTTCACAGACAGCTGCAGAAAATATAAGCTCAGTCAGCTCCCAGTGGCTTTCAAGGTGAATATAAGCCCAAATGTCACTTTAAGCCTTTGAGAATGCCACCCCAGAAAAAGAAAACAGGTATGGATGTGATGCACACACACACAAAAAGGCCAAATAAACAAAGAAACAACCCCCCTTGCCCCATTAATTTTTTCACCCCACCTATCTATATACCAAAGATTGACAGGAGATAGTAGCATTTTCAGATCCTGTCCTTTTCCTCTCTGGTCCAGAGGAGCAAAGAAAAAGGCACAGTCCCAGTGGCAAGAGTTCCTGGGTGGTATGGACAGTGAGGAATTCCCTTCCTGCTAGCACCACACAGTGACAGAAGGATGCCACCAGAAATGGGAGTATGATTGGTAACGAAAGCCAAGTAGCCCAATTCAGCTACGAAAGAATCACACTGGAGTCCTTGTTTTTGGAGCTCCATGTTGATTCCTTATTGTCTGTGATGCTGTTAGGCTTTTCCATGGCCCTTTTTGAGCCAGGTCACTCTCTACATGTATATTTTTGACTCAAAGCAATGGGAGACACATTGAGGTAGTTCAATGTCATGCAGTGGTGTGACAGGGAAGTTTTGAAAGTGGCCAGCATTGATGCACTGAGTCCTCTTGAAGTCACTTTGAATTTCAGAACCAACTTTTAAGGGAGAGCAGTGAATGCAGAATAGGAAAATGGTACTCTGGGAAGAACCTCACACACAAGATTGTCAGAGTGAAGTAAAATACAGTAACTTCTGAGCTATTATATTTTTCCCCCTGCCCTCTATCAGGGAGGATTCTTGGAAGATAATAAATTGTTCCTAAGAACCTTAATGGGGAAAAAACAAAACAATTCTCTAATTCTCTTTGCAAAATGTGTTTGGTTCATACTCTTTCAGCCATGCAAACATTTAATGAGTTCTGTGTAGTCTTCATGCCTGGCATTTTGAGGTTACCAGATGCAGTCTTGGTAATTGAACCATGACTTTCCCAGAAGTCTATATTAAAATGGGAAGCATGTGAGCACTAGAGAGACCAGTAATGTGAATAAGCATACAGAGCACAAAATTATCAAAGTACTACCAGCAATATGCATGTGACAAATATAGATCTTGGAAGATTAGATAGGAGTATCTCTATTGCTTACAGGAGCATTGATGATGACAAGTCTAAATGGAAAGGCTCATTTTCTACATGGTTCTGTATGCTAAACATTTGTGTTTTGCTATTTGCCTAGTACTTGTTCTACTTAGAACTAAACTTTTTGATTTGGGAGCTTAAAACATCATTAATGACTGTATGGTTTTAATTCTCTGCAGACTGAGATGCTACTTGCTGCCTTTCAACACACAAATAAGCTAAAGTAAAAGAAAATAATGGGCATTTGATTTTAAAACAACAATGAAGATCTTGCTATGTGCCTGCCTGAAAAAAATATGTTCTTCTGGGATGGACTTCTTGGATGTTTACAGCTTTGAAGGTGGGCATGCTTCTGTCCAACATTGATTCAGAGATGCATCTGTTTATTGCAATGGAAATTGTTACTCATCAAAAGATTTCCAGTTAAAATAAAGTTAGGTATTTAAAAGGTTTCTTTTTAATATACTTAAAGAAGGATAGGAGAAAAAGAAGTTCATGAAGAAGAAAGTTTTCTGTGCAACATTTAGAGTAATACTTCTGTTCATTCAAAACAGTCTGAACTGCAATCATTGTTTTAGAGTAAACAAAAAAATGCTTAAATTCATTGTTATGACTTTGTTTACTGAAGTTGAAATGTCTTGCACTTCACAAGAATAACTTATTAACATTTGGAACAATAATTCATTGCCTTTCTTAGAAATCTCAAAAAAAACCCCAAAACTTTAAAACAAACATTAGGTTTACATATATACAATGACAGTAAAACTCCATCTTCTGTTGGAAAATATATTTAAGAAACAAAATGCACCTGTTCCTTTAGACTGTTATTTGATCTCCTCTTGGAAAATTAAAATGCCACTGCTGCCTCAGAAAGGCATGTATTGCTATTATCACACATTAGGATTGAGTTAGTACCCCAAAACTCCAGTCAGGACCAGACCATACAGCAGAATATTGTGTTAAACATAAAATTGAACACAATACCAGTAAAAATTTTATGGCAATTTACTGCTATGTTTTTTCCTGTGCTACAACTTCCACAGGTTTCTTAGGTTTGTTAGGTTTGTGTGACCAAGGGAAAAGTAAATCAACTCAGTACCTAACTGAAGTCAAAATCTCTGAACTCAGCAATTGGTTCCTATGTACCTGAGCTACTATGTTGTATTCCAATTTTTCTTAACACAACATTAAAATGGACTTGCTAGTTTTTTTCTAAATAATCTAATGGAAATGGAGTCTGGTTGTGGCTGGGCTACAGTTAATTTCTTCACAGTAATTGTTATGGGGCTGTGTTTGGGGTTTGTGCTGGAACCAGTGTCAGTAATTCAGGGGTATTTTGGTCACTGCTGAGCAGCTCTTGCACAGCATCCAGGCCTCTTCTGCTTCTCACCCCATCCCACCAGTGAGGAGGTTGTGGGTTCATGAGGAGCTGGGAGGGGAATACAGCCAGGACAGCTGATCCCAGCTGACCCAAGGGACATTTCATCCCATATGGCATCATGCTCAGCACATAAAGTGATGGAAAGAGGAAAGGACATTTGGAGGGATGGTGTTTTCCTTCCCACATAACTGTTACAAGTGATGGAACTGTACTCTCCTGGAGATGGCTGAACACCTCCCTGCCCAGGGGAAGAGGTGAATGAATTCCTTGCTTTGTGTGTGAAGCTTTTGCTGTACCTATTAAACTGCCTTTATCTCAAGCCACAGGTTTGCTCACTTTTGCTCTTCTGATCCTCTCCCTCAGCCCACTGGAGCAGGAGGCAGTGTGCAAGCAGATGTGTGGACTTTGGTTGCCAACTAGGGTTAAACCACAACAAAAAGTCTTCAAAATTGTATGAAATCTCACAACTAAAGGGGACTTCAGTTGTTAGTTATTAAAATGACACTCCAGGATCTGGAGCACCAGAGAAAACAGTTAATGATTTTGTTTTCCCTTATCATGGTCTGACTCTGTTCTTATGGTCTGGTTTGGCAGTTAATTAGTGAATGTATTTGAATGAAAGGAAAGATACTTTCCCTTCCATGTCTGCAGGAAGCAGCCAACAAGTACCTGGATGTTCCAGATTTTGAAAGATATTTTTACCTTATGACAAAGGCTTTGATTTAATTTGGGCTGGATTTTCACAAATATGTATCTACAGCTAGATTGAGAGGTGCCTTGTATAAAACTCCTCCAGCTACTCCAGACAGACGACACTGCTGCCTGGGCAGGCTGTGGGACAAGAGTAAGCTCCATCACTCTGGTACAAAGTGCCTGGTGTAATCCCTCTCTGGCTGACCTAAGACAAGTTAGTCTCAAGACAGGAAAGGTTTTGCTGCCTTCCTGCTTTTCTGTGCTACATTTTTTAGCATAATATATCAACAAACTTTCAACTGGCTTTCACCATTCTCCTTTGGTGTTTGCCAGAGTTCCCTAACAAATAATCTTTTCTGTATCTGTTTGTCCTAGAATTTTTTCTCCTCTTTTCTTTTTTTTTTTCTTTTTTTCATTTTGGAGTGAGGGGAAAGTGGGGTGTCTGTCTGTAGTGCCTAGTATTCTCATTTTCTTTTGCTTTAGAAGAACTGAGGAGAAAGAACAAAGCATTATTACTGTAGTCAATTCCTTCAGTGTAGCTATTACAGCTATCAAATATTTGCAGTTCTGATAGCAAATTCATTGCTTTTGCTGCAAGGAAAGATCAGGCCTTGCTGGAATGAAGTTGTTGTTCCTGCTGCTACATATTGGTACAGTGTGGTTTTTATTAACAAGGCAGAAAAATAGGCTTGGAGCTTTCCAATGACCAGACTAAAAGGAGCACAAGCTGAAATATATTTTATTGTCATAGTATTGGCCTGACTCAGTGTTGCTTACCTATATTGTGTTAATACGCATGCAGTGGGTGAACTTGAAATGGTAGCACCTATTTCTCTCCTTCCTGTTAAACTTTTCATACTTTCCACTACAGTTTTAACCCAGCACAACCACTTTGCAACCAAGAAACAAACAAACAAACAAACAAACCCTCATATGAATACTCAACATATCCACAAAACAAAAACTGAGGCTACCCTGCTGCTCCAACAGCAGAAGATTGCTCGCAACCCACCAACTCAAAGGAACCCAGCAACTCAAGAGAAAGACTGAGCATGGGACTGTTTGGCATTAGAAACAAGAGAATGATTTAACCGATAAAATAAGAGAACTGTGCATCATTAACTCCTTTGTTTGCAAAAAGGTATAAATAGTAAAATGTTCTTAGTGACCTTGCGACCCCCACCACTGAGAAGCCCAGGGTGAAGAAGGACCAGCATGTGCCCCATGATCTATGGGTGATAAATACCTTCTGCTTTATCTCTGTCCCTCTGTGTCTCTCTTTCTCTGTCCCCATCCTGTTTTCTATTTCTTTCTATTTCTCTCTCACACATTTTACTGTTAAATAAAATCTGTACTACTGACTTTGGCATATGTTCTCATTTGTACCCTAATTTGGATAGAGACATCTCTCAGCAATCAAATCCCTTTACTCTCAAGTCTGGATATTCCTCTCTGTATACTTGCAGAAATCATAATCCATTTGCCCTGCTGAAATTTAAACACACAATGCTGGCAGAATTAAGACATAAAAATACCTCAAGCTGTGTGGCAGAAAGCATCATAACCACAACTGATGTACAAAGAGACTATCTCAGGTTCTTACATTCAAATTTGCCACAAGTTGCTCATGCCTGTCAATCTTGTTTTGATTAGAACAGCTTCCAGGGCAGTCCCTGAAGCATTTGTAAATGAATCCTTCAAACAAACAAATTATCGCACTGATGCCAGTAGTCCAGTTAAGTCCATTTGTCCTCTGTGGAAATCTCTGTAAGCTCTGAAACAACCAAAAGCCATGGCAACTCAGACAAGAAACACATGAAATCTCTTTTTCAAGCTGTTTTGGGACTGAACAAAGGATCAGATAGATAATAACCTTTTAGAGAGTTAATGGAAAAACAGCATAGGAAGTGCCTGATCAGGGAAGATTAATTGGGTTATATCCAGATTATATAACTGATTGATGGGGAGAAATGAATTGTGCTGACACGTGTGCTGGGAACATCCCTTCTGCCCTTCCTTGAGCAACCAGACATAGACAACTCTTTAAAATATTTCTGCAGGTTTCTACAGAGTTGGATCTGAGTAGAAGAAAGGTGCCTAAAGAAAATTAAATAATCCAACTTCATTAAATTCTCTTCTGGAGCAGACCATAAAAGTATAAACAGTGAGGGTGCGATCCATGACAGATTATAGCTTGATCACAACATATGAGAAGCAGAAGATTTGAGACCTTGCCTGGAACTACATCAAAGAAGGAACTTTGGCACCATGAAAAAGGACCCAGCACAACTACCTAATTCTGTACCTTAGTTTAAAATAAAATTAACTACTTGACTGAGGCCTAGTCCAGGAGATGCCTCAGGTTGGTTGCTGCCTAACTCTTCTGCCCAAACCCTTTACCTGGCAGGTGAAGCTGTGCTATAGCAGACTCTCAGAGTGGTCCCAGACCATATAGGGAGGCACAGGATTAGGTTTAGCATCCCAAGATAATAGCTCGTGCACCAGAACATCATATAAATAACAAAAAAACATACAAGAAGTTGATTTTCTTCAGGCAACTCAAGAGCTTTGCTTATGGTTGTGAAATCCATTCCACATGCCAGGCAGACTTTTAAAGCACTTATACCCCTCACTGGCCATCACTCCTGATGCATATTCAGGACTGATCTTGAAATAGAATCTAAAGCTTATACCAGATGTGAGCCTAGATATTTGTGCATTCAGATTGGAGGATCTGAAACCACAAGATGAATTGTCCCATTCCAAAGTCTTCTACGTAGTTTATCTTTGGTACTGGACATTTCATAAATACATTAGAGAGTAGAGCAGTATGCATGCAGCCTGTAAACTATAGAGGAAAGAAAGCATTAGATAAAAACACATCCTGGATCTCTGATCCACTTCATCATTCACTGGGCTGCTTTTGTCTTTGATTTCACAATTATAAGCCGCACCATTTTGACTAAAATTTTGGTCCCAACCTGGAAGTGCGGCTTACACTCAGGAGTGGCCAATATATGAACAAAGTTCTGAAATTTGCCAACCCGGAAGTGTGAGCCGCAGGCCCAGGTGAGCTCGCGAATTGAGCACCTGCCAGTAAAACCCGCGATCGTGTGATTGTTACAAATTGGTTACTTTGCTGCGAACGAAAGTGCAGCTTACAATCCGCTGTGG
This sequence comes from Catharus ustulatus, assembly GCF_009819885.2. Lineage (NCBI taxonomy): Eukaryota > Metazoa > Chordata > Aves > Passeriformes > Turdidae > Catharus > Catharus ustulatus. The sequence goes on along the minus strand of NC_046225.1, from coordinate 17,058,249 downwards.
CTTATATATGTACAAAGAACGAAACATTGCCGACACCCGGGTGTGTGGTTTACAATCAGGTGCGGCTTATAACCATGAAATTACTGTAATTTTGAAAACCCAGCCTTGGTCTCTACCACAAGTTTACAATTTGGAAGTAACCTGTAAAAACAGCCCCCAGAAAGAACAATGGGATATAAGCAGTGACAGGATACAAAAAGCATGTGGTGCACAAATCTAAGAAAAGATGGTCTGTTCTAATACATTATTTTTCCCTGTAAAAACTAAATAGTAAATTGAGCATTTGTGCTAAGCAACTAAGAAACCATGTACTACCCCAACAAAAATGCCAGAAACATGGCAGAAATTTAGGCAGCCTAGGGAGGAATACACTGCCTTTGTCATGTTTTACAGGCTACAATTAGCTTTCAGATTGGCTGAAAACTTATTTTGCTGGAGGTCAAGAAAGCACATGTATCAAGTTATCCCCAAAATGCAGCATTTGCATGTTTACACACTATCTTGACTAGAATGGGTAAATGATAGAAAATTGTATATATCAGGTAGGAGAGAAAAGCCTGTTTGATACACAGGAATTCTGAACACCCTCAAGCTTGCAACCCAACGCATGCCATTGATGCAGACGTAGCAAACATAAGTAGCAACAAAACAATCCATGGGGATATTGTGGAGGAAATCCAAAAATGCCAAGTTTTTAAAAATTATTATTATTCAGTTTCCTAAGCCTTCAAGTTACTGACAAAATTTAATCCCTTAATTAAATTAGATTAGGTGTTACAACTAATTTGGAGAATGCAATCATATTAGTTTGTCAGAAGCATGGGGTTTATTGCTGGTCAGAGGACTCACAGTGAAGGAACCTTGCTTTGCTGGATTATACAGGGTCTGCAAAGTGCCAACAGAGACTGTTTTCAGACTTCAGCACATCAGAGTAGAACACAGACCCAGCACCATGTCGAGGGCAAGTCTCTCATCCCACCATGGCATCTGCTAGTATAACTTCAACTGGTCAAAAATCATGGCTGCTGATTCTCTGGTAACTATTTCCCACAAAGTACTGTTCCAATCTCATTGACTCAAAGTCTAAAACTTGAGAAATTTTGAGTGAAGCAGAAGCTCCCTAGGAACTTGAAATTGATTAGTAAAATGGATTTTCCAGTTCCCTCTAATTCCAATCACAAAACAAACACCAGAATTTCTATTGAGCAACTAAAATAATATTGGACAGGGAGGAAGGTGTTCACAAATTCTTCCTGGTATTGATTATTGTCCAGAAAAGTATTCTTTGTCAAAGGTCCCAAATCCTCAATGAATTGCTTTTGATTCACCAACATTTCAGTGACCCCCCCCACCCCCCCAACCCCAGACACTTCAAACTTTAGAAATCAACACTTTGCAGTAAAACTTCATTTTTCTGTGGAGATTCTGGCTCCCCAGAATTACAGACCTTTTTGTGAGAAAACGTCATGAAATGGCTCTTTGATCAAAGAAAATTGATTGGTGGATCTTTCTCACTGAGACCACTAGCAGAAACGCTATCAAAATCCATTCCAGCAGCTTCAGACACAGCAGAGTGACCAGGAGCTAAACAAACAAGATTCCCCATTTTCCTTTTGCAGATTGCTGCATGGCACAGCAGCTGTCTTGTCCTTGCTTGCACAGTCTGCTTTGCTTCTGTTGTTTGTACAAAAGCGGGGAGTGAACCTGCAGGTTTGTTGTTTCAGTTTTCACTGGGAGCAGAAAATTGTTTGACAGTGCGATAGAGTCTACAGTTTTTAGCCATGTACTAATTTTATGTCTGCTATCTACACTCCATTCCTCTCAGTTAAAACAATGACTTTGATCACTAAAATATCTTGGTGAAGGTAACATGGCTTAATCTATGACCTTAAACAGAACCTTGGCAAGAAGTATTTCATGTGCACAACAGACTAAAGGGATAGAAAAAATGATGACATAAACCTCCAAGTTGTCCCTTTTAAGCTCCATTCCAAAATAGCACACTGATGTGTCTCAGAGATGTAGTGATTGCATTATCACTAGAGAATATGGTATTAGTTTGGGGAGTTGTGCAGACATTATTATTTCTTTTATGACAGCAGTTAAGGAGTTCAAATCATGCACTGTGAGACTTGAAATGGTGATTATATAGAAAAAAGGAAGAAGAAAAATCCCCACCCAGGGAGTTTACATTCTAAATGATTCTCAGATACACTAATTATTAGGTTGCCTGACATTTAATCAATCACTGAACAATTTAAATGCTTGACAGAAATGAAATATCTGTCTTTGATTTAGTATGAGCTGGTTTCTAGCAGGAAAAACTTGAAACTGAATAAACCAATTATTATTCCCATTACCTCATCCTGAGTGACTCTCTGGGATGATAAAGCCATCTTATTGGACTTACAGCTGAGAAATAGACTTCTAAGGCATAAAGTTCTCCAGATGGATGCTTTTGGGGAATTAGTTGAATAAGAGAGATTTAATCCATCCAAAAGTCAGTATACTTAAATACATGATGAACATAAAAAACTCTCAGCTAATCCAAAGTGACAGGTACTAATAGGGTACTTAGTAGATTAATAGCTAGCAGGCTATATTTGGGACCATGCTGTTTATTTCTATCGTGTGCTTTAACGGATGCAGAAAATAAACCCAGTCCCTTAGGCACATTTAATTCAAGTGGACAAAAATGCATGATTGTACATCTAAGCAGGCAATTGAACCTGTAAGTTTATCTTTAAGATGCCATATTCCTCCCTGCTCTTGGGGAAAAAAAGTCATAAACCAACTCTGGAAGAACTTTCTAATCGCTGCACGTGGGGGTTTGCTGGTTTTTGTGGCATTACCTTTCGTCAAAGAGAATTTTCCAGCTTTGGGGCACTGTCTTTTCAGGTCTTAATTAACACCGTGCACAGGTGCCATGCAGGATAATCACAGCAGATCACACAAAGGGTTATGAGTCTCTGAAGGACTGTTATTAAAGGCAGTCACATCACAAAGCAATAGGCTAGGAGGATGAAACTGTCACACAGTACCCATTTTGGTTGGGGCTTTTCATGTCTTCAATCTTTCCTTCTACAGATGAAATCAAACTTATTTAACCAGAGGCCCAACCCTTTAAAAAAATGGGGAGATGGAAAAAAATGCCCGAAAAGACTCTGTCTCACTCTTCTATGATGTACACTGCAAACAGTGCACTTGATGAACAGAAGATATTCTTCAAACTCCTACTGTATTTTTGCAGTTACAGTTTAGATGAAGATAGTGTCAGAGTCCAAACATCAGCCTCTGAAATCCCAGAAGTTGCAGGGGACCAATGAGTAAAATGTAAAGGCAATGGTACTCTCTGTGGTTAAGAAAGAATCACCCCTCCTTTCTCTGACTGCGCATGAGACAGGGTTCCAAATCTAAGAACCTTCAGAACTTACAGTGCATGCTTTCATATGGCCATGCACTACAAAAAATACTCAGTATGGCATTATCCTCAAAACTCACAGTCTGCTCCCTGCTTGACAGCAGCTTGACAGACTCCTCCAAAAAGACTGAGCCAGATATTGCAAGATCTTCCATATTTAAAGAACTAAATCAGGCTTCCCCTGTTGTTGGAAGAAGATTTAGTGGGAGGATGCTCAGTGCATCTCAGTGTGCTCTTGGGAAACCACAAGGATCAGTCTCTCTAGGCTGCTCTGCTCCCTGGCAGGCTGCTCTGAACAGCTCTACAAATCCTTGGGGAAAAAAAGGCAATGAACATCTTTAATTTTCTCTAGATACCATTTCAGGTCTGTTCTCAAAGGCTATTTTTCCTTCTGCTAAGGAAATTTGTCCTTGAAATCAAACAGATTTTCCATGCAGTGGGAATTCCTGCTTCAGCACACCCTAAGCAGTACTAATGCAGTAACACCAGAGGATGCACAGAAGACTGAAAAAAAGAAATGTCAGCGATGATAACAACAACCAACAAAAAATCTGTCATTGTAAGCAGAAGCAAAATTTATGGCAACGCACCAAAAGTTTAACTACTCCAGTTTTCTGTATTCAGAAGTGGTGAGCAGAAGATATATAAAACAGAAAATGCATGAATTTGTTATAAATTTTACATGTTTTAATTTGCACTGAAGAAACTGAAATGTAAGTAGTAAAGGCCTTATCTACATTTGGATTGCTTTTGCTTCTATGGTTTGCTAATACTTGTGCAAGCATTGCATGACGCCAAGGGTACATTTTAAGGACATAGAATCATTTAGGTTGGAAAAGACCTATAAGATCACTGAGTCCAAATAAATATGCTGAGGTGGGGATCACAAATTTGCAAAATCTCTATGCAAGATGCTTCCTAAAAGTAGAAAAAGCGTAATTGTTTTGCCAAGGGGTCATGCTGGAGATTTGGGATCAATTAAGGAATTAAGCATTTTTTTCTTAGGTACTATTATGCTGCATTGACTTCCAAATCATGTCTCCTTCACTCATAATGGAAAACTGAGGTACAGAACCATAAACAAGAGCAGTGGAACATGATCACACTGTCATGAAAAGGAGCATGAGGATGAAATCTCTTGCCTTCCGTCAACAGAAGTAAAATAACAGTAAACTAACCAGGAAGCAAGGAAGCATTAACAAGCCATGTATGCCATGCTTTCCTGGGCTTGGGTTTTTCAGCTGTTTATAACTAGACACTATATAAGCTAAAAAAACCCCAACAAAACAAAGAAAAAACCAAAGAACTACCTCTGAATATCTGCCAGATTCATAACATGGAAACAAACAACTCTCTTTGCTTACACTGAGAAAACAGAGGACATAAGTAAGTAGAAGAGGTTTTAAGACAGTGTCATCAGAATTGAGATATAAGCCGAAAGAAAGAAAGCTCACTCCTACAATGAGAAAAACGAAATTCTTACTGTACAGAGCCACAGTGGTGTAAAAATACAATAAAACGAAACACAGTTGAGTTTTCATCAGCTAATACCAGAAAAGAAAAGCAAAGTTACTCAGGAAAGCTCTTCTATTTGCTGGCCATACAGCTGAAAGAAAGTAGAAAGATTTGCTAGTTAAAGGAAAAGTGAGCTGTCAAAAACCTTAAAGACAAAAAATAGCTAACAAACTAACAAACGTCTGTGCCTGTAAGGGAAAGGTCCATGATTTCCTTATTTTAGTAGATACCATATTTTAATCATAATTTCAGGAAAACCCAAAATTTTGGCAATTTGTATACTTAGTTCATGGAGAAGAAGTAAAGATACATGTACTGTTAAGGAGGTTTTAGCAGAACTACACCCAGGTATTCATAATAAACAGACTCAAGACTCTGGAAACAAACTCTTTCACTGAAGTAGAAGATTCAAAATTCCATCTCTGCAATAGATTTCACTCTCCATGTGTCTCAGATATTTCTCCCTACAATGAAGACCATAATAATTGAATCCACTGCCCAGTGTCTCAAAGCTAAGTTGTTCAAAGGCACCTTTTCTCAACTTGAAAGGGTAGATTTTTTCCAGGCGGTTCTGCATTTTCATCACTGTACTAGAGCCCCCCAAACAAAAATTTACTCACAGAATATATTAACAGAGAGTTTCCAGGTAAAAACTATAACAAATTCCAAACACACACTTTAAAATTTATCATTTTTTTCTGCCTCATGTTCAAGTGCACACCACTAATCAAACACAAAAACTTGCTTTTGCAATTTCTGGCTGATAAACAAACCCATCATATTCCAGCAATCTACTTCTTGTGCAGGTGGGCAAACAGGATGGGGTTGCAGAGATGCCCAGGACAGTCTGACAAACAGCAAGGTTTCTATAAACAGGTGTTTGCGGGTTTTTTTCTTTTCATGATACATAAAAGGAGGGGAAGTTTTGCCAAAATTAAGGCAGTCTGTTTTGTAAATCACACCTTCTGGAGTCCAAAACGTGAATAGTCCTACTCTGCATAGAGACATTCATCACAAAAGTTTTGGAAAGGAACGTATTCTGCAGTTGAGAGAGGTATCTATATTTGCAGATTTAATCTTAGTGCAGTTGTTTTTCAAGACTTTTCCTACTTCTGACTCTTGCTTCCTAAATGATCTCATAGAAGGGACTTTCCTTTTCCTGCCTCATTGATACACCATGTTTTATTTATCGGAACACATAGGAAACAAGCACACCACCTTTGCTACGAGATCAAACACTCCCTCTTCCTCCCAAAAAGCCATTTGGTGAAGTGAAAAAGTATCAGTTGTACCATCACACCACCTCAAAAGAAATCAGCAAGTACAGCTCTTCCTCAATGATAATCTACTCAGCCAAGGACTACACACTAATTAGGAAGAACTAAATAGGTTCTAAAGAAACTTGGTCCAAACTGCCAATTAAATGCAACCTGAGCTTATCATTTTCACAAAACTAGGAAAAATTGGTTTCATCAGCTTTATTCACCTTCACAGTCCTTTTTCTGGTTTGAGTTCTGGCCAGAGATGAGAAACAAAAGCAGCAAAAATTCCATAAAAGGGGCAAAATGTTATTTGTGCTGAATTTATACCACACGAAGGGTTCATTATCTCAATCACTCTCATTCTCTGAATGACCAGTCTCTACCAGGCCATACCAACCTTCTCTCTAATTCTAATTTCTCTTAATTTAGGGAAAGCTCTGGGATAAATCATCAAGCTATAGCTCCAAGGCTGCCTCTAAGTGGTTTTAAATGCGGGAAGACAAAGAAGAAAATTGTTCTAGTACTTCCTGATTGCTTTTTAAAGCAATTTAAAAGCATTGAATGGACTCTATTACCAATTCCCACAGAGAAGAGTAAAGCACTGGAGCTTTTCTCTCTTTGGGCAAGGGAGAAGATGTTAAGAGTGATGGGGCATTCCTCACCCTAAGAGCATTAGGCGATGCTAACACCTCTCCTATGGAAATTAACGTAGCAGCAGTCTGCTTAGAAAGCTGAGAGACCAAACACATCTTTGTATTTTAAGTCAATGGAGATCAGGAACTCATAAGATCTGCCACTCTGAGTAACAGAATTTCACTCACTGAACCAAGAAATGATATTGCAAAAGAAGAAAGCAAAACAAAAAACCCCTACACCTTGATTTGAGATGTTTTCCCCATGAAGAGTCTTTTCTTATCCTTCCATAAATCCTGCTGTTGCTGAACATCCTCACTCCTCAGACTTGCTCCCTTTACCAACTGGGATTTCTCCAACATGAACCTCTAGTCTCTCCCTGGATAGTGGCAGACCTGTGCCTTGACAGAATTTTTCTGTTTCCTCTCCACAGTGCAATTGCAGCTGGCAAAGCTTTCAACTAGCCCCAATCACAGCTCCGCCAGCTCAGCATGACACTGTTTTCTCCTCTGTCTGGGAAAAGCTGGTAATGGACCAGAAACTGAATTGATGCAAAATAGACCAAATCTCAGCATAAAGAAATAGCAAACATTAATTAGATCAGAACAGCTTAAATGTTCTTTTAACCAGACTGTAAATTTGTTCATAATTTGATTGATTACAGTTTGCTGAGAAAAAATCCAACTGCTGTGCGTTCAATCAACCTTGGATGGTCAATTGTAATTATCTCATATTTCCCTTCATTGTTGGCTGTTGTACTGTTTGAATTGTCTTCAAAATTAAACATATCTAATAAAATGTGTGCTTGTTAAAAAAAAAATTAAAAAGCAAACAACAAAAAGCAAAAAAGCAAAAAAATCCCGCAAAAAAATCCCCCAAAAAACCCCAAAACCAGAAAAAAACCCATCCAACCCAAATACTACCAGAAAAATAAAGCAAACAACATAAAGAATTTCAGGTTAAAACAGTCTAAGAATCATAGCTGCATGGATCCCATAAAGGGATTTGACATTTAAGAATTAGGATGGGAACCTAGGTCCTCATCAGATCACTTACACAACAAGATATAACAACCATGAAGATCAGATTCTGATGCTAAATGCAGCTATTCCAGTTACTGAAAAGTTGGAGTTGCAAGATCTCCAAAACTTTCCTTAAAGGGACCCACTTTTTAATTGTTTGCAGCAAAATCGAGGATCACTTGTTTCCATCTTTAGATATTTTTGTGAAGAAGAAATAAAAATAGCTTCCTTCTCAACAAACAAACAAACACAAAAAGGTGATATCATCATTCTATACATGTGGTAAATTATTGACATCACAAATACATTTCCTGATGGTTTCTGCCATTCTTCAGTGCTTAATTTGTGAGGATTTGTCACAAGAAATGAAACACTTCTAAATCTCTGATGAGTTCCAGGTTCATCCCCAGAAAATCGGAAATGTCCCACTGGCTAAAACTCAGGATTATTTTGTGTTTCACAAAACATTTCACATTCCTAACACCAATCTTATGCAGACTCTCTGCAAGCCAAAAGAGGAACACTGTGAATTTAAATAACTCTGGAAGTTATTGTTACTTTTTTAATTGCTGTTCCACAGCTGGAAATCTTACCAAGGTCACCTCAGTAAAATTATACAAGTGACTGACAAGAAAAACAGAAAGAGCTAACTACAATAATTTAAAAAAAAAAAACAAAAAAAAACCCACCCTGAGTAATCTCAATTAAGTATCTACTGGAGATACTTAACATAGAAACCTGTTTCAGGAACTCAGAAGACAGAAGAACAACGCAGTCTGAGGGGAGAGACTCAACACAATAGAAACTGGCAGGTCATACCAGCTTCATTAGAGAAACAGCTAATTTAGATTCAAGTATCATAGTAATGAAACTATCCTCCAAAACCTCAGTCAGTAACTCCAGTAAGGTTTGTATAGAACTTTCTAACCTGGAAATTTGGCAATTTGACTCATTTCAAAGTTCTGCATTGACTTTCTAATGATTTCCTTCTGTAAGAACACATCATACAGAGACAAAACCAGAAAAAACAATGCAGAATTTAAGTGAACTGTTTTTACTGCACTGTGTCTGCATTTCCTTGGAGTCATGGCATCACAATGTTTCCCAGTACAAAAGAGATTTAAATCTGCTACAGAAAATTAACATGTTATACCCACACTAACATATTTTTTCTCATAAACCATATACACAACAGCACTGTTCATTAAAAATCAGTTCTTTAAAAGTTGAAGGCTTGAAGGACACCGAGTGCAAATGTTATGTGCCCTAAGCACAGCTAATGAGTCGCAGGTCTGGAGCTGCCAAACATGCATACAATAAGTCAGCATTTCTGTTTCAGTGAAGAGACCCCAGTTTAGGCTCTGGATAATCCTGAATCTCACAATAGGGTTGTTCTGCACACACTGGATGCATATTGCTCTTCCCTGAAGTCAGTGCAAGTCTTTGCTCTTAACTCAGTGGGACAGTGGCTAAGGCTGTGGGGCTCATCTATTTATAAACAGCTCCAGAACTTGAAAGCTCATTGTGGATGGATAAAAGCATTTTAGGCATTTGGTAGTACAAATGCTACCCCACAGTTCTATACTGTGTCTCTCCTTCCACTGGGGTTATCATATGATGATGATTATTAGGAAAATAAAGTCCCATCTCTGAAACAGAATGGTGTCCAAGCAGGCTGTTACGATGAACCTTCCACTGCCAAAGAATCAGGAAAAAGGTGAATCATTTCTTGGAACTCACTGTATATCAGACAGAAACATATGAAAAATGCATGTATCATTGCTGTGACAAACCCTTTGCTGTGTGCCATGGTTTAAGAAAGAGCTAGTTTCATCCAACCTAACTTCTTGCTTTTCCATTCAGTTTCATCACTGACTCAAGCACAATTCAACAAAGGGCCATGCTTATCTTTGAATTCAGAGCAAAGACTGCTCTCTCTGTCTGGAAGTCCTACTGCTCCAGCACAAGTGTGCCTTGCTCACAACACGTATATTCAGTTCATGTATCTTATTTATTCATTTGTTATTCTCTGCTGTTTTGACCCTTATTGCTCTCTGGGGGCACCGAATGTACTTGCAAGAGAAAATAAGTTTCCACAAGAAAGGCAGCAGCAGCTCTGGGTTTCTAGGTCCCTGACAAAGAATTTAAACCTACCTGAGTCAGAGGTCTAGTGGATTTTGTAACAAATGGAGTGAAACTGTTCATGTTCATTCCTGCTGAAATACAGGTCTAATTTAAAAATAGGACCAGCCTGATCTTTGGATCATCAGGGCTGTTTAGAAGAAGCCTCCCTTGTACTTCTCACTGCAAATCAAGCATTGATTTCCCTCCTGCTCTAATTTTTTGGTCTCCCTCTGAAAATTACTTACAATCAAAACAATAAACAAGTAAAACTCCATTACTCTGGTCTCACTCAAAATATCAGAGGGAAGAAAGGCAATGAGAAAGTCAAGTCTTTGGTGAGACTGAAATTTCTCAACAATTTCCCAATTTCTCAACAGTAACTGACGGCTCAGAACAAGCATTCACTGACATTTGGAAAATAACCTGATTCAACTTCACAAACCAAACAGCTTTGCAGCCTGCCATTTAAAGCCTGTTGAAGCCTAGTTGGATTAGTGGAAGACATTTAAATCTCACATGAGATTAGTTCCTCTTATATTGCAGTTCCATACACACTCAGGCAGCAACTTCTCTGATCCATGTAACATGCAAGCCCTATAAAGGGGTGTTGGTCTCGTCTCCCAGTTAGTAAGTAGCAGGATGAGAAGAAATGGCCTCAAGTTGCACCATGGAAAATTTAATTTAGCTATTAGGAAAAATTTCTTCAGAGTCACCATCCCTGGAGGTATTTAAAAGACATGTTGATGTGACACTTGGGGGGGCATGGTTTAGTGATGGACTTGGCACTGTGAGGTTTATAGTTGGACTCAGGGACCTAAAGGGTCTTTTCCAACCTGAATGATTCCATGGTAACAGATTGAGCCAACTTCCTGACACCCCTTTAACACATTTTGCAAAGATCTCTTTCACAGCTTGCACTCCTTTCTAAAGGGGTTCTTTTCACTGGTGGGGAGCACCCTGAGGATTACATGGCCATCGTGCTGTTCACAGGCACGGCTAGCATGCCCTGTCAGGTTGGTTTTGCTCTGTGAAGCTCCACTCCAGCCTCCTAAGGTCTACTGGGGAGTGCTACACTTCAGGATTTGGCACAGTCTCGGCTCTGGAAGCCAGGACTCAGCATCAGTATCTGTGCCACCAAAGGAAACAAAGAGAGCCCTAGCACAGACACAGAAACATCCAAACAAGTGCAGCTATTGGAATGCTTTGGGCACGGGTTTGGCCAGGCCAGTTAGAATTGTGACAGATAGTTTCAGGACACAAGTAGGGCATTATCAGGACCTGTTGGTGGATTTGATGAGGCTGTCCAATATGGTGAGAGATGAAGATATAGCAAACTGTGAATTAAGCCATGCCCCTCAGCTTTAGTTTTATGCCTAGGGAGCACATCCCAGCCTAGTTTTCTTAATAACAGGGACAGAAAATTGGCATAGTCAGGTGTTGCAAATTTTGACCCCAACACTCTAGGTGTGAGCAAAAGCCCAAGAAAGAGGTCTGAAGTCATCACTGCTACAGCTGCTGCTCATAATTCTGCACCAACAGAGTGCAGAATTCCTTCCTGGGATCTTTAGCCATCCACAAATGTTGCCATATAAGTGAGGTTTGTGGCATTTCTCCATGGTCTGCTGCAGTCTGAGCTGACTGCAGTCACCCAGCTTCTCCATGCACTGGATCTTTGTGCAGATCTGGGCAGCAGTCTGGGGAAAATTGTGTTCTGCCCTCACTGCCAGCTGCAGCCCAGAAGCTTCCCTATCCTAGTGGAGCCAAGCTCTCAGGCATTTCCTAAGGCAACTGGGAGGTCCATGAAACACACTGAGACATTTTGCTGCCTCTGCCCACAGCCCTGAATGCTGAGATGACATCTCTGCAGCCAGCTCTAACTCATCTCTCATCTTGCAGATCCTCCCAGCCAGCACGCTCTGCCGCAGCAATAGCAAGGCCCACGAGCATTTCTGACCAATGCTCATTTTTCTTCAGAAAGATGCTGGAGCATAAACATCATTCAACATGAGCAGCCTTTTCTTTCCTTTCCACAAAGAGGCATTTAGCTAGGCTTGGCAGAGGGAGGTAAGCCTCCGGGAAGACATTATCCTGACAGCAAACACTGGTGACTGGCTTTGTGTGCATGTATGTGTGTGTTTGGCACACTCTGGATGCTAAATAAATATGGGTTATTAATAAAGCACTAGCTGGAGATGGAAAATAAGATTGAATGCTTCATCTTCCAAGAGCTGTTTCAGGATCTTAGGGGGGAAATAAAGAACTAAGACAATGGAAAATGGAGAGCCACAGGGGAAGGAATGGGGTGGAGAAGGGAATTCAATAAAGAGGAAAATAGCAACATGGAGGAGGCAGTAAATTTTGTTGGTTGTAAAAGAGGCTCAAACAACAAAAAAGGGTAACAAAATAGCACTGGAATAAACAAAATGTCAACCACCTCTTGCCCTGCTGTGATTCAAAACACGATATGAAAACACACTACATTGGCCAAGAACACTTGTGAGAAACTGGAGAAGGAGCAAGAGACAAGCAAATAATCTGAAAGGCAAAAAAAGAAAATGTGAGAAAACAGGGCAAAATTTACCCAGAGCAGGAGCCCCTGTAACACAGAGGGGCTTTAAAGTGCTGCAGGACTCTAGAGAAATGAGGTGAGCCCCAGAAGGGCTCTGCTCCTGCCTTCACCCCATTGAGCCCTACTCAGCACAACCATGGGTTTCACCTCTTCTGTGCCCCAAGTCAAAGCCTGTGCTGGGGGATATGTGCCAGCAGGTTTTCCTTTTACCTTGCCATTTTTATGATTTAGTCCAGCTCATATACTGTCCATACCTTGGAACCACATCATCCCTCTTAGGAGCTAACCACAGTGTGGTTACTGCTGTGGCAGCACTGTACTGTCCTACAGTGACACTACAATAACCTAACTTTGCACATTTCTAATAAAAACATTTAGAACTACAACAATCCTTACACTCAGACTGCGTGAATTTTAGCCTAACAAGTCCTTACATTTTATACTTCTTAATTAACAGCAGGGCTACTTTTCTGGATCATCACATGGCAAACTGCTATATTTATCCTTACATAGGTGTAATTCATTTATTTTTGCCAAGCAACAGAGCAGTTCATTAATTAGGTCTCTTGGGCCTAGTTCTCTTCTACTTGTGCTACAATAATCCTAAAGCTGTCATACAATTAATAAAGGCAACAGCTCAGAGTTACTGTCATATTTTTGACCACAGCTATAGAATGTTTCAAATTTGGCTGCTTAGACTTAATGGTCCCAGTGAGCGGTCTTGATTTCAGTGACAGCATCTACAACTCTCCTGGTTTTAGTGGCAGGCTTGCAGATATAAGTAACACAGAATTGGGATCATTTACATTCTTTTTATGTAGAAGTAGAGACCCTTACATCCTAGGGCTCCTGAAGCATAAGCTGCAGCTACTTCTTTAATTCTCACCACCATAACTCACCCAAAAAACCTTTATTGGAAAAGCACATAATCATTGGTTTTGATTTAACTTATGCAGCTTTGATCTATCACCTTTGTTCTTCAAGATGAGATAGAGACTGAAACAATCTTTCAGGACAATGGCATCAGAAAAAGACCACATTGTAAAACAAACTTATTAATTCCACACATCCTTCTTCATACCTGACTCAATGCACATGTTACCTAGGTGGGTTCACTGCCTCATTTTGCAGAAACCCACACATGCTGCCTCAAAGAACACTGGTCTAGTGGGTCACAAAAAACTTGTCTGCTCATGCACACTTAGGACAGGACATGTGGGATGCCATGTTCTTGCTTCACAAACCTAGCTCAGCTGTGTTTGTGTGTCAGGGAGATGCCTCAAACCTAAGTCAGCTATCACAATTCAAACTACTTGCTTCCACCCAGCAAAGATGTAGGGTATAAAAACCTAAAAGGTAATGCAGTAGGAAACCTTCCTACTGCCAGCCTTACTCTGGAGCACTCTTACCAGCAGGGGCTTATTGAAAAGCTGTTCACACTCCAACAAGTGCTGTTCAGACAGAGAGAACATATTATTCCTCTGCCTGCCCCCTCATAGCAGGAATGCATGATACCCCTGTAAGGACAGCACAAAATGGGGCCCTTCTTAAGTGGTTCTCTGTCTTAGACCTCATTTAATCACTCATTTCTACCCCCATTACTGATGTTTCTTCTTCTCAGATATGGGGCCTTTGCATGAAAACACTGTGATTTAATTTCTCAAGCACTGTATGATGCAGCATGTACTTCATGGCTCTTAATTTAAAACATATTGGTGGGTGCTTATAGTAGGTTTGTGGAGAAATACGAGCTGATTTTACAGAATTATGTGAATTTGTACTTATTTTGATAAATACATCAGCTGAAATAAAATATACTAACAAGGCAAGCATTCATCATCCCTTGCCAGCTAATTAGGTGGTCATCTGTATTTTCAACTAGTTGTGTATGTTATTTATCACTCAGAAATCAGCCTTATGCATAACAATTCTCTTTGAAATGACATCAAATGCCTGAAATCAAGGCATTGCTGCACACAGTGTGAAGGCAACAATGACAATTCTGTTTTGTTTTATTATTCAAAGAAAGAATTTCCAAGAAAAATGCCACTGGAGGCTAAAACACTGTTAGAGATGTCTAGCATACAAAAAGCTCAATTCTGTGAACGCTAAACAAGGGGCTCTGTAAAAATAACTGTTAGCTGCAGGACTGATTTCAATCTTCCAGGCAAAACACTTGAAATACCTTTTCCACAAAAACCCTAAACTCTCATTGACAAAGGATCTCTTCTGCAAGATTCACTTTCAGCTCTGTCCTTTGTCCAACACAAAGACAATGTCTCTCTCCAACAGACACAGAAAGAATAGCTCAAAGCCCATGAAACTGGGGAAAAAAAAATCTTCCCCTCTTCTCAATTAAATATTAGTGTAGTTCAGCATCACTACATATTAATGTTTTTGAGCCCCTCTTGTAAGTAGCACGAAGGATTGCAGCTAGTGTTTGTGCAAGAGCTTTCCCTTCCTTAGCCCTTTTCCCTAGGGTCATCCGTATTTCCTAATGGGTGAAGGAAGTGACCACTGCAGCTTAAAGCAGCCTGCTCACCTCACCATGCTCCTGCAGGTGCCTTTCCTTGCTGTCCCCCTCTTGTTTTTTAGGGCAGCAGGAAGAGGACACTGTCTCCTGTTTTTATCTACAGTAAATTCACGAATACAAGCCGCACTGAGTATAAGCTGCATCGCCGGTTGTTGGCAAACATTTTTTTTTGTCCATAAATAAGCCGCACCCGAGTATAAGCCGCTCTGTGTTCACAGCGAGGACCCGCGTGCAACAAAGTTGGCAAATAGTAACAGAACCGCGGCAGGGCGGGGTTTACTGGCTCGGCTCGGGCCATGAGGGCTCGGGGCTGCCGACAGGGCTGGGCGGCCCAGCTCGGCGCTGCCGCTCAGCGGGGATGCTCGGGGCCGGCCACCGCCACCGCTGGGCTCAGTCACCCCAGCTCGGCGCTGCCCCGTGGCGGCAGGGGGGGCACAGAGCCCTCTGGCACCCGCGGCAGCGATGGGAGCCAGGGATGGAGCCTGCCTGCTCCTGTGGCGGCGGCACGCGGGGACGGGAGCCCCCCGAGCCGCGGGGCCAAACAGGAGAGAGCGCCTGCTTCCCCCGAGCCGCGGGGCCAAGCAGGAGAGAGCCCCTGCCTCCTCCAAGCCGCAGGGCCAGCAGGAGAGAGCTGCCCTGCCTTCCCCACCCCCTGTGCTGCCTGCACAGAGCAGCTCCACCCGCTGCGCAACAGAGTATCAATTTGTAACAACCGCGTAAATGCAGGGTTTTACTGACAGGAGCTCGACTTTGCAGTTTGCACTGACTTGGTTTGCACTCCCAGGGTTGAAAATGTCAGAAAATTATTCACATATTGGCTGCACCTGAATATTAGCCGCATTTCCGGTATGGGAGCAAAATTTTGGTCAAAACAGTGCGGCTTGTATTCGTGAAATTACTGTACTTCTGCTGGTTTGCTCTCCAGGAAAGGGAAAAAGGTTTTTATGTGTATTTCTCCAGCCCTGCTGTCCTGCAAAGCCCAGGCCACAGCAGTCTGGGGCAGCAAGGGTGAGTGTGGAGCTCCCTAACCCATCGCTGAGCTGCCTGCACTCCTGAGCAGAGCTAAGGGCAAACACACCGAGAGAAGGGCCTGAGCCAGGCCGGCAGCCACTCCTGCTGGCAGGATAAACTCTGCTGCAGCAAAGGGATTATTCCCATGAGCACAGACTGCTCCCATGGCACAGAGCTTGCAAAGGGAAGAGCTGTGTGAGACCACTGTGCACATCATACACAGCCATTCTCAATTACCCTCACACCTGAGGACATCACCAAAATCTGTTCTCACTTCAGGCTTTTAATGTCACACTCTTCCTGCCAAACAGTTCCTGTAGCCTAAGGATGAGAGATCCACTTTCTTCTCCTTCCTATTTTTTGTTTGCTTGGTTATTTTCTTAAATTAATCTGGTTACTGGCAAAGACGTGCATATTCCACAGAATGACATGTGAAGAAAAAACTAAGAAGATTGCTGATGAATCCCAAGACACCCTTCTTCCAGGTATTCCACCTCAAATTTCCTCAAATTTGGAGCAGATGCTGCCTGCAGTGGAGAGGAAATCTTCAGATGATTCATGGCTGGGGATTTCTAGCTGCCACTGCTTGTCACCACATTGCTCAGAGGAGCTTATAAGCTTGCTGAAGGCAATAAATAGCTTCCTAAACCCTACTCATTGATAAAGTTTCTACTTTGGTGGCATGAAAGAGTAGAATCTACAGCCAACACAATGCAAACAAAATTTTCTCTACACTTTAGCAAAAGAGTTTTTGCTGCTGGAATTCAAAATATATACCAAAGGTGAAAAAAGCTTGGTAGTTGCTCAAAAGGATTCCCTGTCTGGGATAAGGTTGGATTTGTTTCTCAAATCCATGCTGCCTAACCTGCCTAACACTTTTCTTACCCAGCAGTGTTGTTTCCTTGTAATATGTCTTGAGTTTAAAAATCTCTACCTGTGCCAGTGAAGGAAGCATGGCTTGATGGAGAAAAGCTGGTGACAGGCTCATGGAAGAGGAGTCCTGCATGGCGCAGAAGCCTCAGCCAAATGCTGGGTCCAGGCTCCCCAAAGCACATCTATCCACAGGGTTTACTCATGGTGACAACACACAGGAGACCAGGAATCAAGGGCAGTGGCAGAAACACAGTCATGCTGAGTGATCCCCCTTGGTGGATGGGAGACCCTGTGAGAATGATCCTTTGAATAAATAAAAAGCCCCCGGCCCAAAACAGCTATCAAGTTCATTGCTTTGGAAATCTCAGCAATCTGATCCAAAGCAAGTGGTGGATCCAAGTAAACCAGCTGCCTTTGAAAAGAGGTGTTATTTCAAACCCCTTGGGGAAAAATATGTTCATCCCCTTAATACTGATCTCAGTAGGCAACTGCAAGTGTAACTATTTCTGCTAATTCCTGTCTATTCCTACAGATATATTAAAGCCTTCACAAGCAAGTGGGTTCTCTCTGCTGATGGGAATATTCACATTATGAAACATATCTTGCAAAAGAAGGTTGAACATGAGAAGCAGAGGAATAGCAGCACCTCAAAACATTATTCCTGGGAAGAAGAGCATAGGCTGTATATAGGCTCTGCATGAAGCTGTATCTCAGAGTACAGAACATCTTGGGAATACAAAGACCATCTGTTTAAACCCAGTCAGAAGTTAGAGCAGACTCAAAGGCCAGGCTTTCCTACCAGCACTATAAAAACCTCAGTCTGTGCTCAGGAGTCTTTTAAATGCAAAATATTAGCTAAAACATGATAGCAGCATTGATCTTCTCTGCACCTTCAATCAGCTAACAGAGCTTAATTCTTTTACCCTCAGTCTTCTCTGCGCCAAAATGAAAGCCTCCCTTCCCTAATCCTGGATACTGCTACCCTTAATCTCTGAGCCCATCACAACCATCCCACAGCCACATTCTCTCTCCATATTCTCCTCTCTGCTGGGTGCTAAAAGTTTCCAGTCTCTCTGACCCTGGGCCACAGAAGCTTATCAGGACCAGCCCTCTTTACTCCTAAACACAACAATGCAGTTTGCTGAAGTCTGTATGTGTGCCACCTATCCTTCTGCTCTGACTAAGGAATCAGCATCTCTAAACCTCTGCCCAGGCTTCTGACAGCAAACATCTCCCAAAAGAAGGCCACTGGATCTCTGCCATAGCAGCTTCCCATGAGAACGTGCACCAAAAATACCGGATGCACAGTAACACTGTGAGACCTCTGAGGCAGTGTCTGTGCAGTATCATCAGAAGGATAATGGCACCACTGCTTACTGTGCCAGCAAATATGTCATTCAACATAGACTCAGCAGAAGAGTCTGCCAAGTACACCCACTCTCAGAGCAGCACCACCAGTACTTTGTACAAGAGATTAGATAAATTGAAAAGAGTGCATTTACTTCGTGTGCTTCCTATCTCAGTCTCTGGGTTTATATCTGCATTATCTGATTAAGTGACTGTTAAATAACCCAAGCTGCCAATGTAGGCTGGGGAAAACTCTTTATCTTCATCTGGAAGTGTTGAAGTAATCTCCAAATATGAATTTCAACAATGAAGAACATTATTCAAGGCATAAATGAAGCTCTGTGCTAAATCAAATCTAGTTATATCTGATAATGTAAAAAGGGAAAAATACTTCAAAGGAAGATGCAGCAAACTCTTGCATATTGTTTCTTCTTAGCAGTACTCAAAGCAGGTAACAAAACTCAATCCAGTCCATGCCACCAATGAGGGAAAACAAATTATAAGAAAAGGGAAAAGGTTTGTGAGCAGGAAAAGGAATTAGATCCCCTCAACCACCCTCAATTAGTTGTTTTCTCCACCTAGGGAGAACAAGTCTCTGAATGTCACATCTTCTTCCAACACAGGCAGGAAGAGGAAAAATCCCCAAACCCTTCTTAAGAATATGAAAAATGTCTTCAGAACATAAGTTAAAATATTCTTATTACCCATAAAAATGCAATTCCCTTTAAAAGAGCATGAAATGATAAAGCAGTATTAAAATATTAATGGAACACTAATCTGGTAAACAGTTTCATTAGGAGAAAACAGCATTCATGGGAAAAAAGGTATTTCTTCTTATTGCTCATTCTGAAAGGAATTGGAAGTACAGCTGAACAATTGGTTTTGAAAACGTTTGCTCCACTCCGAGCCCTACATCTCCACCTGCAAAGACATGGGAAAGCATTTGCTCTGTTTGTGAAATCGGAGTGAGGCTTTTATCCACACATTTTGGCAGTGGTCTGTGGTTATATAATGATTTCCATATGCTTGTCACATCTGAACAAGAGCAAAACAGCATGGTACCAACTGGTTCTGTTTACATTATGATTTAGCCTTACATTTGGGGTTTTTTGGTGGGGATGCTTGTCAGGGGCACGTGAATGCTTTTCAAAGTACCTTCTACTCTCAGACACCAAAATCAAAGTCATTGCCAGTGGGAAAGGGAAAAACCTGGGTTCATTAATAAAAAAAGGTCAGAACAGCATGAGCAGAATGCTGGATAATATAGAAGGAACTGGCAGTTACACCAATGTTTACAGTGGCCTGACATATCTCATGGAAAGACTTTGTTTTCAGTTACTTACAGCATTGCCAAATTAACTGGTTGGCCAGCAATTTCCTGTGCTAGGTGTCCACCCCAGGTTGTTTTGTTTTTCTTGGGAATGGGGCTTCAGAGAAAAGAAAATCTGTTCCATTGTTTCTGAAAGTTGGAAACACTTTATTACACACATTTGTTTCTTTTGAAAATAAATAAGCAAATCAGATTTGAACAACTTTCTGACTGAGTAGCAAGGTTGTAGAACTGGACCTCATAATTTTGTGGTTACAGTTCTGAAGATAAGAAGTTTCAATTGATGTCACAGGAAAAAAAAGATCCTGTGAAGTAACATACTTGGTTGAGTCTTACAGAAATTCAGCAACATCTTTATTCACCTAGCATTCATTCAATTCCAGCCTGTAGAATTTTTGTATTTTATAGTGCTAAAAATAATCATAATAGACAAAGCTAAGGAAATGACACATTATCATGCCTTTGAATTAAGCACTCACAATCTAAACAGTGCAACTTTAAGCTTCTTAATGCAATCTTGAAAAGGTCCTATTGTGACACTGCCTTTGCTGTACAAGGTGCTATTACAGCTAATTTCTGTTCTCTAGGACTTCTGAGAGCACCACAGGCAACGTTTGCCGCTGTGGCAAGCACTGAGGTCTTCAGTGTACAAATAAGCCAGGCTTTAGGAAACAGCGGGAGCTTTGAGTACTACAGCTCAATGCCACCACAACAGTTCAGGCCCAGAAATACACTCTTTTCAAACTACCCCAAAACAAATTCTTTCATTTTGATTTTTCCCCAAATAAAATTATAACCTAAAAGGCACTATGTCAGCAAGAAAAGACTTTGATTCTCAGCAGAAATAAGCACAGAATTATGATTGTCCAGACACTGAAGGGCTGAGTGAAAAGTAAAAGCATACCCAGGAGAAGAGAAATGTACCTGCACTATGGAGCTTGGATCTGGCCAGTGACCACAGAGGGAATGCTCAGGTAGCTTGGCTGTGTCAAAGCAAGAAGGAGCGCCTGAGTTACTGCAAACATTGGCATTGCCACTTCACTCAGAAGAGTCCTCAAGACATCTTTTTCATATAAATCCAAATTATACCACCCACCCACCACCCTAGATTAACCTGAGATGCCCAACAAAACAGATCACAATCCACAAAAATTATAAAATATTTTTAACACAAAGCTGGTGAAACTGAGCGTAACAAATCTTTCCTAAGGGCAGACGTCAGTAGACTTCTGACATGGAAATGCCCAGCTGATCCTCTAATGAGCTCAGGCTGACAGAAGCTTCAAGGAACACTTAAAGGGCTGAATCAGCTCTAACATGTGGAGAAGTTCAACGCACTGCCATGTTTTCTCCAGCTCCCATCCAGCTGGGACAGCAGCAAGAAGTACTGTCCCCAAACTAAGCACACCTGAATGTGGGAATAAGTAGCAGCAGTCAGACACAGCCACACGTGAATTCCCTTCCTGTGCTCTGCTCTGTTAACATCACTAGCAAAAAATTTTGGAAAGTATTAGAAGTGTTTGCAAAATGTTTTACACCTAATGGCATGCATCTCCTGCAGCAGTCTTTACAGGAAGAAATAAAAATAACCAAAATCTTCATCAGTCTCTCTGAGAAAGCATTTTTTCAGTCTGAAAGGGGAAGATCATATTGTCACTGGAAGTGAAATACATTTTCTGTTTTCATGCACTCCTAAGATAATTCTCAGCACTGCACATAAAGGAACAGCCTGAATCCAGCATTGCTAGTGCTGTG
Source organism: Catharus ustulatus (assembly GCF_009819885.2). Taxonomy (NCBI): domain Eukaryota; kingdom Metazoa; phylum Chordata; class Aves; order Passeriformes; family Turdidae; genus Catharus; species Catharus ustulatus. Next base: position 17,036,854 of record NC_046225.1, on the reverse strand, counting down.
AACTAAGCAAACATTTTGGGGATTTTTATTTCTACCAAGCAAAACCACTTAATTATGGCAGCAGAGGTAATGAAGAAAAGAAAGCCCATTATCAGAAAGCTGAAATTTACTCAACTGGAGTCCACACCTGCACTGGAAAAATTCCAAAGACCTGCAAATTGAGAGGGTTGTAAAGTCAATACTAGAAAAAAAAAAGCACAGGTGTAGAAAAAAAGAGAGACAAGCCTTACAGAAGTTATTCACTTAAGTGAGAGAACAGCCCTCTTCCAGAAAGTTGACCAGCCAAACAAACCTGGTGATAGAAGGAAGAGCTGCTTTGCTAAAGGTAAGAGCTCCAGCCAGTGGCAGAAGAGTGACCCCGGGGCTTTTAGTTCCCAAATCAGTGATGCTTCCATCAAATCATATCCAGGGGAGAGGACTAGAGCAATAGTTTGTACACTGCCTGTTTGTATAATCTACTGGAAAAGGTCTTGTATATTATATGTGAATGAAATGTATAATATATGACAAGTACTCTGTGAGAGGTCCACCAGCACCCATTTGCAGACCCAGAGCCCTCTGGAGAGCTTACTGGGGCTCATACCAGGGAGGTCACCAAGAAACTGGAGGATTACAGAGTAGTGGTGAGGGACTCTGCATTGCAGGTGGGGCTTTTTTATCAATCCTCCCAGTGAGAGGGAAGGGGTTTGAAAGGGCCAGTCAAATCCAGCAAGTAACAGATGGGTGTGGGGCAGATGCCACAGCCAGGGGCTCAGCCATAGGACTCATGTGGAGAAACCTGGCTTGAGGTCCCCATCTGCAAGAGTAGGGAAAGAGCATCTTTGTTCATAGGCTTGCCCAACTGGTGAGGAGGGTTTTAAAACTACAGCTGCTGAGGAAGATGAACTTCAATCCATCCCACTCCTGCAAGTGTGATGTTTGTGACAGTGAAGGATGCCCAGGGTGTGGAGATGGATTGCAGGTCAGCAGGAAGCACAGCACAAAGGAATTTCAGCAGCTCCAGCCAGTAAATCAGCCTCATCCAAGCCCCAGCTTAAATGCCTCTATGCAAATGCATTAAGCATGGGGAATAAACATGAGGGATTAGAGATGGGTGAGCACGTGCAGGACTGTGGTCTCATGGAGACATGGTGGGATGGCTCCTATGACTGGAGTGTTGGAATAAAAGTTCATGGGCTTTTTGGGAAGGACAGGCAGAGTACACAAGGAAGGTGTGTTGTCCTCTGTGTCAATGACCAGCTGAAGTGCATGGATTCCACCTGGGGATGGATTGGGAGCCAACCTTGTGGGTCAGGACAAAAGGAGGGCAGGGACAGGTGACATTATAGTGAGGAGCTGCTACAGGCCACCCACTCAGGAAGACTGAGCAGATGAATCCTCTATAGACAGACAGGAGCAGCCTCATGTTCACCAGCCCTGCTCCTCCTGGGGTACTTCAGCCACCTGGAAATCTGCTGGAGGGACACTGGCAATCCATGAGGTTCTTGGATGCACAGAAGATAAGTTCTCTGCCCAAGTGACAGAGAAGCTAACAAGTTGCAAAGCCTGGGAACAATCACAGCCACGAGTATACCATGTTTAAATAAGAACCAAAGCAGCTCAACCAGAGCAGCATGAGCAAACGTGGATGGAAAGCTCACAGAGTGAGAGCTGTGTCCTGTGTGACAATGGGTTCCCATACACATCAATGCACGTGGTGAATGTTTAGTTTTGGAAGAAATCTGCCGCAGAGAAAGGAAGAAAACCAAAAAGTGGTAATACTCAAAAAGTTCACCATGGTACCACAAGCCAAGGTAGATTTGGGAGCCAAGCAACAGAGATCAGAACCTTGCACAAAGGGTCTTTACAACAGGATGAACTGATGCATGCTTAACATCTCAGAATGCTTAAAAATCTAATATTCAAATAAATACAGCAATGAAACTGCACATGCCCTTATTAAAATTAAACACATGCTATACTTTAGGGAAATGAGGGTGCTGGAGGAGGTTAATACACATCCTTCTGTAGTCAGCGTGTTGTGACTCCTTAGCTGCAAAGGCAGATGGCAGATACCTGCCTCTTGTAGAGTCAGCCCAAAGTGTGCTCAGTGTACCTGAAAAGCCTCAAGTTCCTACACGATAAGCCAGGCACAGGTCAAGCCCAGCATGATTAATGAAAAGAAAATCTGCAGCTTTTCCCTGACTGTTTAAACATCAGTCTTCAAAGCCCTGTGGTTTCTACCACTTTGTTAGGTCCATAAAATAACCACAATTAGGCAACACAGATGTGAAAAGCTAAATAGTGTCATTCCAGGTAAAAAGAAATACATAGATTTGGTGGAAAAGTAGAGCCTGAGTCACAGGCACTCAACAACTACTGCTGCAGCTTTAGAAAGGAGTAAAACCAGCACCTTTTATTTTGTAGTGGGTGATGGAGATAGACCTCAAATCCCAGAAGTTTATTGGGAACTGGAAGAAACTGCATTCCTGTCTGTGTATCCTGGAAAGGTCAGGAGCTCTGGCAGGGACTTGTGGTGCTTCTGAAGTCCCCTCTGAAGAGATGCTTTTTTTTGACTGTACTTTACACAGTGTTTATTCAGACAGTGGATGACAGTGGCAAGGGAAGGATCAGCTGGGCCTGCCTTGTTTTACACAGAGGAACACTATGGTCTCCCATGAAGATATTTGAGGGGCTTTCCTCTACTACTCCTTATTCCTACACTTCCAAATTATCCTGTCTCAAATGTGCCAGGCTCCTAAATTAAACCCTTTAAGGAGATTATGAAGATAGGAACTACATTCAGACCCTTCCCCTTTTTCAGAAACCTAATTAAATGGATGAAACTTCCTTCTTTCTCATCTGTGATGGCAATACCAGGGAATTTTACACTATTAGTTCAACATTTCAAAACCTTTTGAAACCTTTTCCTTCTCTTTTTTTTTTCCCAAAAGCAGATTTTATCACAAAATTATACTCTAAAATATCACTGCATTTTTCTACTATGGTTGAAGAGAGGGAATTTTTAATAAAAATGTGCATTTAAAAAAAATTAAAAATGTCTGAGCTTTTCATATCCAGAAAAATTCACATTAAGGGGGGAAAGCTGAAAAAGACTGTTTCTGCCAGAGCATGGAAACAGTGTTAAGGCTTCCCTCCTTAACACAGGTGCATGTGGAAACAGAACCAAACAGCACAGTTTTCCTGACCAATGTGAACTATATAAATCCCCTTATTTTCTGTTATTGAAGCAAGTTACTGTCCTCCCTGGTGTTTGGAGAACTTATATGGAGGATTCATTATTAAATTGTTTTATGAACAACATTCAACATTTTTAGGGGTTCATGTAAGAAACATTTCCAAGACCTAACATTCCACAGAGACTCCTCTACTTTGAAATTATACATGATTTTTAGTTTCATATAATTAATGTTTCTTCATTTCAAGTCAGTCACTAATATGAAAGGTAATTTGTGAAATTAGGCAGCCCATTAAAAGCGCTGTTTTTTCTTATCTCTCCCAGGATATCAATACTAAATTCACAGTCTTTCCTTTGTACTTCAGAAAAAGACTCTATTCACCCTCATAGATTATTCTGGAAGAACTATGTAGAAGCAGTACAATGCTATTTTTTTCTCTAAATATTTAGCTCTCCTGAACAAGCTTACAGAAATAAATAGACATTGAAAAAAAAAAACCAGCAAAGTGCACAATAGAGGATCACTTAAATGTTACTTGAATAAAGACAATTACACACACACCAAAAAAAATTTAAAAAACCAGGGGTTTCCCATCACAATGAAAAATAAGCATTTTCCATAAAACATTCCTTTTGTTACTTGCAGGTTTCATCAGTGTGGAGTGTCTGAGTGACAAGGAGAATACTGCAGAGCTCCAGAGAAACAAATCAATAGTCCCATCCCCAGCAGATATAGTTTCCATGTGCCTCAGGTAGGGATACTGAATTCTCCAAATTAGGACAGAGCTGCAATTTTCTGCAAGAGCTTCATGGGCTTAAAGCACCAGGGCTCTCCATAGTGTTTCTGAAGCAGAATATTCTTGTATAAAAAGACAGAGTATTTCAAATTTCAGCTTCTTCCCAGCCAGGATAAGTCTTTGCATAATGATTTCTGTTTTTCTGCTTTATAGATGAAATTGTGAACAGTATCTTAGCACACTGGGAAAAAAAATGCATTTTTCAGGTAAAGCATTTGACCTTCAGTTACTAATTTTCTCCTAGTAATTTTTAGGTTTAGAGAATATAAATACTCTTTAAACTCATATCAACATATTGGGGGAGAATATAAAGACTGAATTCTGAATCCTGTTCTCTGTGAGGTCTGCTGTCCCTTCAGGGACTTTAACTCTTTGGCATCTAATGTCACCAAAACCTGTTGTTTTCTGTGCACTGCCTTACAAACTGACCAAACCAGGCACAAGAAAGAGCACTTGCTGACACATAATGGCTAATTCTTAAACTTGGTTATTTACAAGCACATCCGTCACTGAAGATTTAAGCAGATTGATGATTTACTCTATTGGTTGCAATAAGGTGTATTATAGGAATTTCAAGACAATTCAGTAAAGAAGTTTGCATCCAATATTCATCTCCTTTTTTGTTGAAGTATTGCATGTTGGATCAGCCCTGGCACTAATGGCAAAGCTACCTTTATATAACCTGACAAGACACACAAATTATTCAGGAAAGTGGATTCCATTTTCAGGTATAACTTCAAATGACCTTTCAAGGTAAATTTAAGCACAATATGAGAAAACGGCTAATAAGATGGGGTGTTTTTCAAGGACACAAGGAATTAAAATATAGGAAAATTTTCAAGCCTTAGAGGAATGTTTAGACACTCCTGAAATGCTCAAAAAACAAGATTTCAGAGTCCAGGTTTCTCTACAGAAAACTGCTCTAAGTCCTGCAGTGTCATTTTCCACCCAAACTGTCAGACTATCAAGAAGACTCCCAGGAAGGCCTTTCCTATTCCTGCATTATCCTGTTCTATGAGTGACAACCTAGGCAACAGAATACCAAGTACTCTTCTGAAATCCTGAAAAATTCTAAAGAAAATCTTATCAGTAATACAAGGTGACTCCCAACTAGCTCTAAATACATCAAAATACAGAAACAGAAAAGGATGTAAAGAGAGAGTACCCGAATAGGTGGAAAGTTCCTGACCTCAGAAGCAGCAAGGCCACAGCAAAAACACTCGGCACAGTTTAGAAAGGATATGGACACAGCAGGAGAAGGCCTGAGGAGGACAATAAAAATTGGGTATGAAACAGGTAAGGAAAGACTGCAAGGATATACACATCTAGGACACTGCTGAGAAGTTGCTAAATACACAAAAGGTTGCTGCAAAGGAAACAACCTATTCACCACAGCCATGGGAGAAAGGCCAAGAAACCACTGCAGAGATACATCATGCCCTAGGGAAAACACAGCATCAGCAAGTGAATTAAAACTCTTCAATAGCCAGACTTTCAGCTGGGGGAGTTTAGAACGCTGGTTCAGACATTCATATGTGCACAATGGTAGAAGGAATGTTGAAGGGACTGGGAACAGGAGGGACAGCATGCATGTGAGAAGAGAGACCCAAAGAGTCAGCAGTGCAAGGGGCCAGACTCTTGTTCTATAACATTTTCTGCATGTGAAAAGCACAGCTTAAACAAGAAAGTTTCACTGGATTGTGTAAGTGAATCCACTCAAAAATCAAACCATAAAAACATGTTAAACCCCTATTTTTAACATAGTTCTGTCCCCACACTGATACAATCGAGAAGTACAGCACCCCTCATTATTACAAAGGGTTTTCCACTTGTGACCACAGCCTCAGTTTGTGCTGTTAAATATTTAACCTTTGAACTGCAGGAGCCTTTTGAGTTTCTCAAGTTGAAACTGAATTGTTCTGGTGGAACACAATCAGTCAGGGAGAAGATATCACACAGATATATTCTGTTTACTATGCCTTCTTTGAATAGCCACCTGATTTAATATCATCATATTTGGCATTTCCTAGTTATAAGTACTGTGCTTACTGTCATATGCAACATTTCAGTACAACTATTCACTCTATCATTAGGCCTGACCCCCTGACCTTCCTGCTGCCTATTTTATTGCAGTTCTACTGTTCAAAAGTGCTGCTAATTCTTAATATCCATTACTTAAGGTCTTCCTAGCAAAATCCTGCTATTAACCAGTCATTTTACACAACTTCTGTACTGTAAATAAAGTTGCAAACTGTCCATTAAATATGTCTGATATTGCTGTTTCCCATCTCTTCTGTGGTAATTGTTCCACTTTTTGCTAACACCATCAGGCCAGTTAGGAAATGGAAGCATGAGTTTCAATCTGTAGTCCTTCAGATGAGGAAGGCTAATTTGAGACAGTCAGCTCTTAACTATGACTTGATAAATTCAAACCAATGCATCTGCCTGAAAAAGATGGTGAAAGCAATCCACTGTCAATCACATATGAAACCAGTGCAATGGGAACAAAAAACCCCGTGGATGCAGAAGCAGATATTTCGATTTTTCCAGATGAAAAACTACACCGTAGTTACATTTAGTTTATCAAGATCCTGCCTTGAGTGGAAATAGTGCATCTGAAATATGCACATACAGAAACCAAAATTTATTTTGGAGAATATAGTTCAAACATCTAGACATTAGTTCTGTCAGTCAAAGCCCTGAGATAGCCAAACCACTAAGTAAATAAAACCTCAGCTAAAAATCAGCAGCTTATGCTCAATGACCATAGTTCTCTTCCCTATTCATTCCTGCATTCCCACTGAGGACAACTTCCTCACCATGTAAAAAACACAAATCTTGCATGTCCCAGTGGCTGAAATACTTAGGCATGTGCTCTCAAAACATTTGGTATCAAAGTTAGGGAAGAATCACCAGATGATGCAATAATCACCCAGGCCTTTTGAAGGAGTGCAGGATTGGAATATATTAGTATGCAAATGAGTAGTACTGGAATACAGGAAACATTTTGAAGGACATAGGGCATAAATACTGGTAAGCTAATAAACATATGCTGTAATTTAGTTAGATGACACATGGGTATTTCAGAATCAAATTTTCAGCAATAGTAGTGCTATTCACATTAATATAAAGGATGCAATATTTCCCATATACTGAGAAACCCAGAAAAACTAATGAGAAATTTAAGAAATGCTCTGAATCATGCCCAGAACAGACATATAGATCACTTCAATTGTATAGAACCTCCTCCCTAAAAAAAAAAAAAAAAAAAATAATTAAAAAAAAATTTAGAAACTTCCAGGCTTAGCCTGCTGAGAGACACAAAAAGGTGCATCCAAGCTTTGGGCTCCCCGGCAAAGAAAGAATATAGACCTGTTGGAGAGAGTCCAGGGCAGGCCACCAAAATTATAAGGAAAGCTTGAGACAGTTGGGATTGTTCAGCTTAGAAAAGAGAAGGCTTCAGGATGACCTCTTTGCAGTCTTTCAGTACCTGAAGGGAACCTACAAGAAAGATGGTATCAGGAGAACAGGGAATGGCTTCAAACTGAGACCATGATTTTAGATTAGATAATAAATTTTGATTGTGAGGATGATGAAGCAAAGGAACAGGTTGCCCAGGAAAGTTGTGGATTCCCCATCCCTGGATGCATTCAAGGCTGGGTTGGATGGGGCTATGAGCAATCTGGTTTAGTGAAAGGTGTCCCTGCCCACAGCAGAGGAGCTGGAACTAGATAATCTTTAAGGTCCCTTCCAACCCAAACCATTTTGTGATTCAGTGCTTCACTTGCAATGCCAAAGTGGTCACATCACCCAAGTACGGTGCCCAGATTTCCAGCCTTGGCATTCTTCCTCGCTTGGTGATGAGAAGAAAATAAGTGACATAGGGAAAACTCAGGAGCTTCATGTAACATCAAGTGTGATTATGTAAAGATAATGATTCTTTACTTGCTCTTAAAATAAGTCTTTCACTGAATTAAGAACTACAATTACAAGCCAAATGTATTTTCTTCATGGATGATTTTTTTTTTCCCATTGAGAGATATACTAAAAAAAAACACTGGGCTTTCAGTTGTTATTTTTTCCTTACACAAAATCATGCCTGGAGAAACAATTCAATCACTGCATCATTGTATAGGGGTGTTACTTTTATTAAGAGATTTCTCAGAAGTCTGGTAACAGTTATTGTTTAAGGGTCATTCCCTTACATGCAAAGTGTATTAATTGCCTACTCCAGCTTCATCATGTTCAGAAAAATCACAGCTGGGTAAAATCCTCAGCTGCTAAAGCTCTTTTATAACAAGATGTTAATTACTTTATTTTGTTGAGGGGTGAAAGCTTAATTATTATGGATATGTAACCCCCCGTTTGGCACTTTGGAACAGAATTTGTAGTGTTTCTTTCAATCATCTGGGAGCCAGGCCATGCCATACACTAAGGAGAAGCCTAAAACAAAGGCAGAATCCTTTTGTAAGGCGTGCAGAAGTGGAAAAGCCATACAGAAACAGAGTGGTCTCCAGTACTCCTTTCCTGCCTCTCACAAAACCCATCTAGAGTCTGGATGCACGTTTTGGATTAATCTCTCCATAAACATAAGTAGCTTGTTTTTACTGACTTAAGAGAGTAGTGGCAATTTACATCCACTCCATGTCTGAGCCAAATAAGACTATTGAATGCTATCAGTATTTACCCATTCTGTGATGTTCCCCATTCACCTATTTAAACACCCTCTATGCAAACACAACAGGAAACTGCCTTATTCCCAAGAAACCACTTCCTTTACTTCTTTTTCCCCTTCTCTTGACAGATCCATGAGTGATCAAGCACAGTTCAACCATTATTATCTGGAGGTCTCAAGGGAATACTGTTCTGTGTGATTATTCCATATATCAATTCTGACAAATGAACTCTGGATGAAGCCATGGTTACTTTCTTACTGGATTTACTATAATTCCTATGCTGCCTTCATGTGTTTAGTGTAAAACTCACCTTTCAACACAAGGACATTAGAGATATAAGGAGGGAAAAATATCTTAAAAATGAGCACAAGTGCATGATGTTGCTGTTTGGATTTCAAATGAAGAATTTACATGCAAGTCACACATTACTGAATTAAAAAAAAATACTACTGGCCATACTGTTTGCATTTTGGCTTCGTTTTTTTGCTGCACACCCTCAAAAATCTGTTCCCCAGTTGACCACAAGACTTAAGATTTGGCCAATGGGGTGAACACTGCTGCTTCAGAGACCTGTGGAAGGTACAGTGCCACATTCAGGTAGCCTGGCAATGCCAAAAATATTTAGTATCTTATACTTTGTACACCTGTTAACTGTGTTTGCACAATCTGTAAATCTGTAACCTTCAATGCTAAATGCCTCTGTGTACTCTTACTCTTATTTATCTGTTTTACTGCCTCCAAGGGGTTCTGTTCCTCCATGTGGGAAAGATATATTATATTTTCAAATGATGACCAGGGACAGAATACAGATGCCACCCCACAGAGATAGGCAAGCATTATTTTCTATTATCTACTGCTGCACAATTTCAACCCCCAAAAAGTCCTTGGTATGAAGAGTAGGCAGGAGGCTTTTTCTTTACAAACTGAATTAACTCCAGCAAATGGGGCCAAATGATATAAAATCAGGACTGACTGAATATCTTTCTCATTTTTGGCTGAAAGGATTTAACACAGGTTCCTATCATTCCCTGGAGAGACTAATGAACCTCATTGTTAGGAAATCTTACTTGACATTTTCTTTAATTCTCTTTCAGCCTATTTCTATGAGTTACTTTGCCTCAGCACAGCCCAAAAAGAAATTCTTGACCTTTCCTCCACATTAAACTCTTTAATTTCATTTTAGAAACACTTTTTCAGAGGCAAGTTGACCTCTGGCAAACATACACACACAGAGAAGCAAACCTAAAAGCCAAACACAAATCATTTCAGTTGAAAGCACAGTCTGTGTCTGACTGTAGGTTCAGACCATGAAGCCTCCATCCTCACAGACAGCACAGGTTCTTTGAGGAACCGTGACCCTTTCTCACCTGGCAGCACTCTAGGGGGTGGATTTGCAGAAGAAAACAAGAGGGTGAGTCACCTGCACAGCAACATCCACTTCAGTGGATATATGAATTACTTTCAGGACTGCAATAAGGATGCCCACACAAATCCCTTGAAAAACAAGATACTTAACCATACCAAATACTTTTTGTTTGAGAAAGTAGTCAGATGGAAGAACTCCAAACTGCTATAATGAGCATCATAGCTTTAGCTCAGAACTATGCATCTGGGTTATTTAGCTAAAAGGCAGCTGTGTGGAATCACAAATGGACAGACCTGATCAGAATAGCAGTGTCATCCCAACCAGCACAGACAGAACTAACATCTGCAAAATCAGAGTTGGTCCCTTTCTTTTTATGGCTTCCTTTTCCTCAAGTCATTTGTCCTTTCCTTGCAAGAGACAATTTATCAGGTTTGTTTCATGCCAAATAGAGCATTATGAACTATATCATGAGACAGCAAGTGCAGCATAACAACCACTTCTGAACATGACCTTTCTCATACAGGAAAAATGTATAATGTATACACAATTTAACAAAGTTTTCTGGAACTCATACTTCAGAAAGCAAAGGTGAAAAGCTTCACTATGGATAGCAACTCTGCTATTTTTAAAGAATATATTTTCTGTGATAGATCTATTCTACCTTAACTGAACCCTGTGCAAGCTCCAGTTTCACCAAGTCCGTGTGCTCATTTCATTAAAAAACTATTTTATTTAAAAATATTCTTCTTTCCCTAGTACTCTCCCCTCAAACCATCAATATTTCAGGACGAAGACTGTATTTTTGTCATATATTTAGACATAGTGCCTGCTAAAAGGCATTTTTGTCACACATCTCCTTTACAGTACAAAAAAACAAGCAGTGCAAAGCTTCATAGCTTTATATTTGGTGCTATTCCTCAGTCCCCTACCTAGACAAAGCATCTGTTTTCAGACATAATCTGAAAACTCCTTTTTACTGAGCTATCTCCTTTCTATTTAAAAGCTAAATACTAGATTGGTGATTTACTTTTCCCTGTGTTAGTTCATGTGTGTGTGTGTGGGGAGTTTCTGTGGAAAAATGGCCACTGAATAATTCTGCCTCCAAATACTGGAAGTTTCATAATTTGAAGTAGAATCTGTGCTTTACTTGAGGCTATATTGAGAATTTTTCTCCCTTAACACTCAGCAGAGCAGTTGCTTCCCATACTTATTAGCCAAGATTAAAAATGCTGTCTTGCTACCATTTCCCAAGTATTCCATGTAGGTTCCCATTATCGTGGCCTTCCTTCCCCCACATGCTCTTCAATCCATGTATTTTCACAGATACTCTGACTAGATAGCACAATGGCTTTGCAGGGATTTCTTTCCTTTTTCAGGAGAAATTTAATCCATAAAGACACTTCTTGATAGCTCACTTCCTTCACTGCAAGCTTCCCTTAACATGCAACTTTACTTCCAAAGAATTACCTGCTCTATCATTTCTTTAGACCTTATATCTAAAGATAGCAGTGGCCCATTTCTTAAAATATTCCCCCAACTTTCTAAAATAGCTGTTATATAAGTTTCTTTAATTATAACAGATACTTCCTAGTCTTCTCAGGAAGGCCACACATATTTGAGGTCCTGTTGGTTGTGTCTCCATGTCCTGATAAATTGAGACTTCATCTTTTCAAACTTTTTGTTATTCTTTTGCTTATTCTTACCAACTTGTGTCCTAGTTTTGTCCAGAATTACACTTTCTTAACTTCTCCTTGAAAAGATGTTTCTCCCCTCAACAAGCTTTTTCTTACCTTTGGTTTTAAAATTCTCTTAGTTTTGTTTTTTTTTTTCAAATTTCCATTTCAAGCACTGCCTGGTTGGCTCTGCATTGGTTCTCTCTCCCCATATGGCCTCTATCCATTCCAGTTTTTCCTAGTTTTCTAATGGATATGATATCCTTCCCCCATACTATTTTCCTTTGAGCCATGACCTGAGATGCCCCAGCTCCATCTGTCCCTGCACATGACACAGGCAGCATGTCAGAGAATGCTGTCTCATAGATTCCTTTTCAAATCTACTACCTAAAATCATGTTTCTCAAAATCTCCTTCACATGTTCTCAAATTCTTTGAATTTCTCTTCTTCATGCCAGCTAAATCAGAAATACTCTGAAGGCCATGAGCTGCTGAGCACTGACTTAATGCAAATCCCATCTACCAACAAGGCAGGTTCCATTTGGGATTCCTGCAGTCACCCAATGCCCTGAATGAACCAAACTCATCAGTGTTTCTTCATAAAGTAACTTCAGTGCAACTGGGTAGATGGAAAAGGTCAATTCTCCCACTTCATCTTTCATTAGGTGTCCTTGTCAGGTGTTACTTCTGATCTCCCAATGGAGAAGATGTTGCTTGCTTCTCCATATGCCATCAGCCCTGTTCCCTGCTCACAGGATTTTATTCTTGTAAGGGTGCAGCCGCCCTTTCTGAGACTGTCACTTTGAGGGGATGTCACACGACCTTAAAAACAGGAATGAAGTGAAAATTTCTGAGACACATACATTTGTGGTCTCCACAGCAACAGAGAAATCAAATCAGTGCCCCCTGTGTTATTTTAAAAGGACACAAATATTGCTTGAATAATATGAGGGTGTAGAAGCACCCCAACACATGTCTGTTTTGTTTAAAATCAATGGTCCCTTAGCCTCTTCTTCAAGGTAATTAGTCTTACCAATGATAATACCAAAAACTCAATCTCCTTCCTTTTCCTCTTTGGTTTAACTGCTCTATTCAGACTCTCAGGTATGAATGGAATTCTATAAATCATATAATTCACAAGTAATACAAACCCCTTGTAAATCGGTCAGAATTCTCCAAAGAAGAGAGAGTTTTGAAGTCTTTTGAAGTCTGGCTCATTTCTACTAATATTTTCAAACAGCAGCATTAGAAATCATATAATGAGTAAGGTTAAATTAAAAGAGAAACTTTTGGGGGAAGTATGGGCTGGGATTCTTATGACAGACAAATGTCAGTTTTCACCAGCGAGCTGTGTTTTTTACCTTATCTGCTGAAAGCATAAAATTAACTGTTCTGCAGAAGAGAGCAGTTTATGAGCATAAAAAAATATACATGATTATTAAACCTGAGATATTAGCTAAAGTGATAAGTGGAATCAAAACATAGGGGTCTTAAAAAGGAAGTATTTTTTATAACATTTGAACATACTTTAGATGGATAGATGCAATTGATATAATTTACCTACAAGGGGAACTCAGCTTTCAGAAATTTGGAATTATTATCATTATGGTTTCTCAGGCTGGCCAATGGTGGGGGGGAACCTAACAAAACAAAACAAAAAAAGGGACTCAAAAATCAATAGTCCCATGAACACTGATTTTAAACACCAAAGCCATGTCTATAGTAAGAGAGCAGGCATAGTGTGCAAGTAAGCTGGTATATTTAAAAGTTAATAGACACCAAAAGTCTGCATGCAAGGAGGAACACATCTAAAATTATCCCTTTCAAGCATCAATATCACTACTGCAGGGCCTTGCTAATCTCTTCTTCCCAAAAATCACAGTCACCTACTTTAGATCACTGCAATTAGCACCAGATGTTCATTTACAACTTCAGAGATCCAGGTTTGTAAACTGAATACTTCTGTGCTATGATAATGTAATGTCATTTTTGCACCCTTAGCAGCCTTCTGCTTTCCTTCACCTCCCTATTTTTAAATATGCTGATAATTTTAATCCAAAAATATTACACCCAGAGTTCTAGAACAAACTTCAGTCTTTAGTGTTAATTGTTGGTGTGACCCAGGTTCCTTAAGGCAGGTGATCATCATCACAACACATCCTAGGTCCCAGAAACATCTACTCACAGCTGACAAATATAACACAGATCTGGGAGAACTGCCCCTTTCTGGATAACAAAACCTATTCAGGTAACACAAGCTCTGTTACATATGTCACATGCTTCTCTGGAACCTTGGATTATCATAAGGCTGAATCATATTAATTTTTCAAGTTACAAGAAGCTGAAACCTCAGTACAGTGCCAGGGGCACATTTTGTTTTGGCAGAAGACATGACTGTTATGATTTCCAGATTTCCTGCAGGCTGAGTCCTGGTGTGCTCCAGCACTTCTGAGCATTTTAGGATAAACGATTTCCTTCCTTAGGTTTCTAGGCTGAGTGTTCCAGACAACCTCTAGTGGAAACTGAGGATGGCGTCTCACACTGCCTCAGAAGGTGTTTTCATATAATTTAAGAAACCAATTAAGACAATTCTCAGTTGCTTTGTTGGGGGGTTTAAGTTTAGTTTTTACCCTTCATTTTTAGAAGTCTCTTCCAAAAGCTCATTTCCCCTGCCTCCTCAGACATTCTGTGGCACAGAAAGCTCCCAGCTGCTCAGAGCTCTCTTGGGCTAACTCTGCAGAGGTTAATGCTGGGCAGTACAGAATAGACACAATACCCTTTTAGGTCCCTGTCAAGTCTAAGATTATTGATAAAAAACAAGGTTCCTTAGCAGGGACCATGAGGAACACATTTCTCAAACCAACATGTGAAATGACAGGCATTTTAATGAAAGCTTTAGGACATAAGAAGCAACCTTACTGATCTTACAAAATCAGCAACTTCAAGCTTCACATCATATTCCAAGTACCTCATATACAGAGGAGGAGTTCCTAGAATTGTTTGCATACAGTCATGTCAAGACTCCATCATGTTTTGGATTGAGAAGTGTGGCTGGGGAGGGCATTAAGATGAGCCTGATGACATCTCAGTACACAGAATGTTCACCTCCCTTTATTTGATTCAAACTACCTCTGTAAGAATCAAAAGTGAGTTCACTCAAGCATGGATAGGAAACAAAGCATTTCCCAAAAAAATAGGCAAGCTGAAGGAGCTCTCCAAAGAGCCCCAAGAATTACCAGCCACCAAATAAGTCAGTCACCAAATAAGGTGTTTGTAGAGCTGAGCACTTCCACCTGAAAAAGTGCACACAAAACATACAGAAGGAGGAGAGGGATGATGATCCATAGCACTCTTTCGAAGGTATGAAACCACATAGCCAAAGAGTAATGTGGAAGCTTTCACTACAGAAACTGAGTAGTGAAAATGTAGACTTAATATCAGTTGAAAACTAAGCAAACAAGAAACAAATTTCCTGATTGGCACACCTAAAATTAGACCAGACAAAACTTTACAAAGGATCATCTCTTCAAACAAGCTCAGCACTCAAGAGCTCCCAGCCAATCTTCTGGAAAGCCACAAAAGCCAAGTCTGAAAATGCTGACTGCTTAATTATTCTCAGTGTGCAGACTGGTCCCAAACACAGCTATCCAGCCCACACAAAACTCACTTCTCCAGCCAGTGTTTTACCCCTAAAAATAAAAACAGTGAATTGTGTGATGGTGCTGTTTCTTTTTCCCATCAATATGTTGACTAAGTTTGATTAAGAAGAATCAAACTGTGTATAATGAAGAAAAAAGCAATTGCTATAGTTTTAGATTGACTTTGCAAAAACATGTTCAGATTGAACACGATAATGATGAATTAGATAATTATATTGCACTGAATTATTACTACTGAAAATATCTTCTCTATAGCAGCCAGCCCTGTGAGTGTGTATACCTGTTATTTTAAGGCTTAAACCAATGGTGACCACAAAGATTCACCTTCTCAATGAGTTGTTCAGATGCATCAGTCATTGACTTTGTGGCTCTGCACACAGAGGTAAAAGTACAAAAGATAGAATATTATTGTAGCAAACTGTCTCAAAGGTTTGATAAAAATATTAGGAAATGGTTAAACCATGAGCACTGAGTCCCATGCCCAACCTCTGGCAGCAGCTGATGCCAGGCAAGTCAGAACAATATGCAAGGAAATTTTTTGGATGGACATATAGGATGGTATCCTCCCAACTTTGAACAGACAGATGATGATACCTGTTGTAGAAGTTCTTTCCCTCTTTCAAAAGCCTAATTTGTTTACTATTTTCTCTTACCAGCACACAACATAGTTAGCCCCACAAAATCCCAGTTTGTCTTTAATTTTTTAAAAAATGTCACCTATCAGCTTTTGGACAAAATGAGTTTCTTAAGTGAAATAAAAATAAATTACTGCCTTTACACAGGGTTCTGCATGTTGCTTACAATGGCTTCTCCCGTGTCAAAAATTCTGCTGGCCTATCCACAGCTTTATAACAGAGAAGTCTCTGCTGGAGTAGGTAAATCCTCTCTGGGGAGATCCTGGAGGGTTTTCAGCAGTCAGCTCTTAGGCTGCACGTATCATCTTCCTGGCACAACAACAAGCCCATGACAAGAAGAAATCAGTCTGTGGTACTCATTTTGGGGGGACTTTTAATCTTGGAAAGCAAAAGGCTTAGATTGAGCAGTTTCTGAATTTACTGGGCTTTTTTGAGTTAGATATTTCTAAAGATGGGAAAGCAAGGTGTGTTCATGCAGAACCAACCCTGTGATGCCGGACCACAGAAAGGTTGTAAAAACCTGCTACTTTGCATTTATTAGGAGCACTTTTATCACACACACACTAATGAAAAAAGGCAGAAAGGTCAGGCACTCTTCAGATAAACAGCTAGTAATTTCAAATAACAAACCAAAGAAACAATTAAAAGGCTTTGGCAATAAAAGCTTAACAGATGATGCACCAACAAACCACTACAATTACAAAACATATTTTCAGCTAATATGGTTAGCATAATGTACTTTGCAAGCATTAATGTAATGCCAAGGTGGCTGTAAATCACTTTATCAATTATTGAACCACAATAAAATATTTATAAATGGGCTCTTATTATCAAATGCAACTGTAATACTTTTAAACTGTGGCAAATGTAAGGGAATGTTCTTATCTTTTTCTTAACAGAAACTTGTGGAGTGTTAATAAATGGCTTTCCTTTAAATCATGCTTTGCTTGCTTTACATCTTCAGTAGTTTTGCGTTGGTGGAATAATACCACTGAACACTGACTCCATTTTTCCACAGTCTGTGCAATGAAACAACCCAGTTATTGCTGTGAATTAGAGCCATCATGTACATAGAGTCTAACTGGTTTAAGAGGTTTCTTCCATGAAGACAACTGGGACTGAGTACATTGTGTACAATTGTCGAATGATCTTCTCTGAAGTCTTTTTTGTCATGTTACAGTAAGATTTGGCTTTAAACCACACATTTCTATTTAATTTATGGCAATCATCAGAAGGAAAAGAACATTTTTAATTAAATGTGTGTCTGAAGCTAAATGAAGTTTCCAAAAAAGCCAAATGTTTGGCATACAGCACCCTGAAAAGCCTCAGGGGGGTCCATTCTGACCACCACCTGATAAAAAAATTCCCAAAGCAAGAATACAAAATACACAGGGTAAAACTGGACCTTCATTCCAAAATGGAAACTTTGGTCAGAAGTCTGTCTCCCAAAATGCCTTTTCAAAGGCTGTACTTAAATTCCAATGAAAATAATTTTTGAAGCCTCGAGAGTCAGCACCACCATCCAGCTACAGTAAAAATGATTATCACGAGAAAATGATAATAGGATTTAATCAGGTGTCCCCTGAGTCCCTGAATGGAAATCACATACTTGCTTTTTAATGTTACAAGGTTAAATTTTTGAGGATATTATTTTACAGCATTAGATGAAGAAAGCTGACAGTGATATTACATCGCCCTTGATGCTGCTGATAGCCAGACAAAAGTGACCACATTATCTTCCAAGCAAGAATTACTGTGGTTTTATCAGGAATCTGCCAGTGTTTTCAGCACAGGGGGTGTGACAAGGCTGTACTTATCCTGCTCTCAGGCCAAGGAAACCATATTTTGGTTCATAAAGAGAGTACCAAGGAAAGAGGACTCAGGTGCCCAGTGGTACAGCAGGTAAGGAGCCACTGTAGAGATGCAGGTCTGACCCACACCCACAGTCCCTGACAGACTACCAAGGCTCACAGCCACACAAATTCTTCCTGTGAGGCCTTTAGCCAAAGTTCAAATACTAATTGCAAGATGACACTGTCAGAAAAGGTGTTGCTGAGAAGTACCTTTGCTGCTGCCACTGCAGCCACAAAATTGCAGCTGTCAGAGCGCTTCTGAACTGTAAACCACCTAATCACATTCTGATTGCACAGTCCAAACATCATCTAGGAGCTCTGAAGTGCTGCAGACAGCGTTGTTATACTTCATAGAACAAATTGCTAAATATGGGTCTACTTGATAGGGCCAAATCACTGCCTAGAAAAGCCTGTGTTACCCTCCTCCTGCCCTCCCAAATGCCAGATGAAAAGCACAGTCCTGTCTCACAGGGCAGGCTCAGGAAGCTCTCTGAAATGTGGGGCACACATTGTCTCTAATTTATGCCCATTTGGCTTATCGAAAAAGAGAGCAGTAATTTTACTGAGTGCTGGTTGTTTTTTTCAACATTTCCTTCAAAGAATAAAACCTTGGAAAGCCACAGTTGATGTAAGAAGAGACATCTGAGGTTGTCTGCTGCAGAGAAATGCTGCTTTTGAGCTGCTGCCAGTGAGGTTCCTACAATGCCCTGCATCAGCAGCCACATCTCAGAGCCTGCCAGCTGAGCTCAGGGAGGGTCACAACAGGGAGCAGGGCAGCGGGCAGGAAAGATCCCTCTGGAAGAGAACAGGAGGCTGTCAGCAGTCTCTGAGCCAGCCAACAGGAGGGGTTACAGATCTGCATTTGTCCTGCAGCTCCCCTTTGAGCACAGGCAGCCTCTCTCCAATACAGGTCTGCCAAGCGGTTCTTTTCTGAAGGCTTTCCCTGGTTCAATTTGCTGCCACCAAAGCAAAAGCCTTGGGCTAGGGGAGGAGACAGCACTGTCACTGTAAGCTTTTCCCCACAGGGAGAGCAGCAGCACATCACAAAGCCTGCAGGAGAAAAGCTCTTGGATGAAGGGAAGCCTATCCAAGCACAACCAGAACAGCCCAGCCCTGGCAGGATCACCTGGCCCGTTTTGCCTGCCAGCTTCTGGAAGGGTGTCACATCTGCTGGGAACATCTCACATTTGGGAGCACACAGACCTTTTGAGCAAAGCAAACCTCCTGGTATTTTGTCCTTTGGAAAGGCTTCCCTTCATGTCTTTCAGTTCAATCTCCAGCCAAAGAATCACATTTTTAAGGGAGATAAGCAAAGCAAGCACAGAAAATACATTTATGGCCACTTCATTTGGTCTCTTAAACACTAGGGCTGACTCACTAATCCTTCATTTTTGTTGCTAGACAACAACATGCTTTTCAAAACATCCCTCATCCTGGTCAAATCATATAGGTGACAGCAAACTAATCATGTTCCTAAGGTAAGTTTTTCCAACAGTTAAGAATCTTTGCATGTAAAACTTCTACATGTATTTATCTCTGGTGTCCAGCCACTGAACTTTCATATTTAGACAGCACTTTCAAAACATGCAGTAATGAATTAACTTGGTTTCCACTGGAATTCATCCTGAGGCAGTACATATCTATATCCATTACTCCTTCTCCCAGTCTGTACTCACATCTGGGATTGCTCCAACCCAGGTGCAGCGCTGTTGAACTTCTTGGTGTTCTTGTGGACCCACTTCTTGAGGTCAGGTCCCTCTGAACAGCATCCCTTCCCTCTGTTGTGCCAACAGTTATGATTAATCAAATCAGTGCCCATCTGCCTTCATGCACTAAATGGTAAAATCTAAGCTTTTCAGGTAATTTCACAAGAGCTTCAGCTTCTCTGCAGCAGCACAGCAACCGCAGGGTGGGAGGCATAATGGCCAGGGACAGCAAGACAAGTGTAATACCTGTACATTACAAGTGCAGATGTGCCCTGCCGCTCTGCATAGCAACTTTCACTCAAGCAACCTGACAGCTGAGCAGTTCCCAAAACAGTCCAAATCACCAGTGTAACAGTGCCTGCCCAGTTACAATAAATGGGCTGGAGACATTGAAATGTCAGTGTCATTCTGCATACAGAGGGTCTACAGCTCAAACAAATGCTTCCAAGACATGTTTTCAGTTACTGCCATCTCCCTTGTCATTGTTTGCCCTTGCCATCACAGGGTGTTTGGGAGAAAGGCTGATACCTGTCAGAGAATGTCATGCTGCTCATAAGCCACAGTGAGAGATTAACCCACCTCATAATCTTTTGATAGCTACCTTGCTGCTGCGGTGTCTTTAGGCTCATTGTGGAAAAAAAAAACCAAAACAGAATGGGCAGAGATTGCCCATTGCCTACCACTACAGGGCCAACATCTACACAGCTGTTATCTTGCATCAAGAAGGAGATTCCCTTTAGAAGCTGAAGACTTAAAAAAATTGCTATCCTTGCAGTTCATCTCCTTTTTATTTGGGTTTGCTTGTTTGTTTGGTTTTTTAATTAAACCTCTGGTCTGAAATCCATTTTTTGTTCTATTACAGTAATATTGTTTCACAAGCATCACAAAAATAACTGTCTGTAATTTCCTAAGTGGAACAAAGAGTCCTTTCATTTTCCTTTAACCACTTCTGCAACCTTTGTTAAAGAACTCATTACAGAAGCACTTCTGAATGAATGACAGGACCTAATAACATTCTTCATCTACCAGCAATACATGAGTGGGACTAAGATTACTTAATTCTTCTGCAATGGTAGAGCACCCCTGCCACAAAGTTATGATAACTCAGCCTGGTCTCCTCTTCCCTAGTTATTACAATGACGCTTTAAATGCAGATCTTAAATAAACCTAACAATTTTCTACTGTGTACCTAACAATGGCTACATGATAGGCATGTTACACAGTAAAGGTTTTGCATACTTTTCATTGCAGAACAGCCCCTCCTTCACTAGACAATTATTTAGTTAGAAAAGGGGCCTTGTGTACTTAATGAAAGCACAGGAGGGAAAAAACTGATCAAGCTTGGCATTAAAATGATCCCAGCCTAGTGGGTTTTCATTTTTTGCTTCTTTTACTTTTTTTTCCCCCTAGCAGCTAAAATCAGATTTTTTTTCTTAATTGAAAACATTTTTAAAAGTTAAAGAGTTATTGCTTTGCCTCAAATGCCTGAACTTAAGCGAAAAACACCAACAAAAAGCATAAGCTTAAAATCAAATCCCTTGGAAACCACTGGTGCTTCAAACAAGCTTTAACTTGCAGTCTGGAAGGTAGGGCCTTGGTCACATTTCATTCTCTTTAAGACCTATGGACAACTCCTGATGAGGGAGGCATGTGGCAGTGCAAGGGTTCTGCTGCACCCAAAGTGATTCTGCACAGTGATGTTTGAATCCATTGTTTCAGCTAAAAAATTAACATGCCATTGAAAATAAATCATTCTACTTCCTAAACAATATACATTTCTAAGAGAGAAAAAATGTGTTTTACTTCCCATGCTTCAAATATCTCAGTCATGTTTTAAGTACATAAGAAAAGATTTTAGAATTCCAGTATTGAAGGTACATTTTCCTTGCTCAGAGTAATCCCATTTCTTGTCTGCTCATGTTGTGATAAGTCTAAACTACTCTAAGTTAGGAAGTCACTGTGCCATATTTATAAGTCTTGGGTTGGAAAGTCTATAATAACCCTTTGCAAAAGAAATTCCATAATGCTTACAAGTTACTACATAATGCGAAAGAAGCTTTGATTTCCCATTTTTTCTCCAGCCTTTCCCAGAATACCGTTATCTCCTCATTAACAAGTTTTTAGCCAATTCACTTCACCTTCTACCTTTGACACATTCCTCCTGTGTCATTAGTTATCTGCTACCTTCATGTTTTATAAGGACACAAAACAACATTTGAGAGAGACAGAAAAAGTACTTCCATGGATAAAGAAACCAAAATAACATCTATAGCAACCCAATGTCCCATACAAATAACAAGAGGCTGAGCACTTTGAATTGCTAAATCTGTCCACCCCAAGTGCCCCTTTCCCCCCCCCCCCCCCCACTTATCTATAGGCAAGTATGGCAGGATGTTCATTAAAAACACAGAAACACTGATATTCAGCTACTGCTATGGCACAGTCCCAGGGCAGATCAAACATTTAGATATTCAGTTTGTGACAGAATGCTTTAAGAAAACTTTGATACATACATTAAAGACCACATTCAAAATATTTGCAGTTTCTTGTAGATCACAGCCATGGATGTATCCATGTCCAAGTCCTCCTACTGTCACTAAGCTGACTGATCCTTAGACCCTTCCATCCAGGTCTCACTGAATCTCTGA
The DNA here is from genome assembly GCF_009819885.2 of Catharus ustulatus. Lineage (NCBI taxonomy): Eukaryota > Metazoa > Chordata > Aves > Passeriformes > Turdidae > Catharus > Catharus ustulatus. The sequence goes on along the minus strand of NC_046225.1, from coordinate 17,014,664 downwards.
AATGCCAAGCAAGTACTTTTATAAGCCTGGCTTTATGCCTTGAGCTATCATCAGCACCTGGAAATCAGAAAAGCTATAACATAAGTAAATCTACACTAAAACTCTTATTATATTCAAATGCTTTATTCATAAAGCTTCACAGTGTATTCCAAAACCTTCAGATCACACAAAAAGACTGTTCAGAGTTCCTCAAGCTGTCCCTCAGCCATGCTGCCACTCTGAATGGTTAGATGTATTTCAAATATACAATGTGTAATTGTCAACAATCAAAATAGTTGCAAAGATGTTTTATGAAGAAAGGAGCCTTGAGACCATGCAGCTTTGGTGTAGTGTTAAAACCAGGTCTGAATGAATACAGAATTCTTCACAGAAAACAGCATGTTACCAGAAAGGAAACAAACAGCTAACATGCCATAAAGAATCATTCTCCATTGTCCCTGCTTGGATTGTGCCTCACAGCTGGAGGGCAGTCTCGTGGAATAAAGATAACTGTCTACCAGCAAAGAAATAAGATACATACAGGCAGCATCCACTAGCCCTAAATGTCTAACTGTTGATTTCCCTTTCTCTCACCATGCAAAACTAGAATATAATTCGTCAATTCACTTTTGTGTTTGAAAATGGTGACAGAGAAGGAGAGAAAGCAGGACTGGATGGAAAGCCATGAATGTATTAAGTGGTTATTAACCTTTGAAAACTCGAGCTGCTTTTGTTTTTAAAAAGCTGTGAATTCTGAACACAAGTTATTGGAAGCAGAGCAGTGCCAAATCAAGGAGCCATATCTACACTGTAGTCATTTCAGAGCCATTTTCTCACAACCTAAAACTGTTTCCACAGCTGTTAAACCACAACCTGCCTGTTAAGGGATCCTTCCTGTCTGAGCATTCAGGATCCACTCTGGCAGCCACCTTCCCATCACCAGAGCCTGTCACTACTGAGACCCAGGCCCCTTCACCATGGGAGGCTCCAGTGACCCGATGGCTGCCCTGCTCGACTCCCTGCACTCCTCACACACCGCTCTGACAGGTTTCCTTTTTCTTTGCTAAATGGGTCAGTGGCAGGTCATGCCCCCTGCCATGGGCTCCTGTCACTTCCTGCCATCCTCAGGACAACCTGCAGCTTGCACTCCAGCTGCACACCATGCATTCCACAACAATGCCCCAGCCCAAGGAACCATGCCACTCAGGAATGTACAGCCCTGGACATAGGCAGGTCAGCTTGGGACAGTGGGGACAGAGGACTCTCTGCATCTTAGGGCTGTGATGCTTTCAGAGGTTACAAAAGGTGAGGCAAAGAAAAGATGTCCCACAAGAGAAAGCAGGAAACCATGACATATAAGAGCAAAACCAATTTTCTCTTGTAAAAGCTACATTGACTATATCTAAGTATTTCAGTAATGCCTCACTGCAATATGGGCATTGTCACCTGTCTTTGTTCTTAACATTTATCCTGTTCCAATCAGGAATATAAATATAGATAACTGAGAAGAGGGTTAAACATCTGATCTCTCTTTAAGACATTATCACTCAGGATGCATAACAATCTCTAATGCTGCAAGACCTTTGTGATCTGAGCTTTAAAGCACTATTTAGCTTTTCTAGTCACATGCTCCTCATCACCCGAGAACCTGAGCACTCTAGAGCACTAACACAGATATGGTCCCGATATTATTTTGAAGCAGAGACTTCTAAATATCCTTCTAGAGTAACAGCCACATTGTACATTTCATTGTGGCACCATCCCACTCGAGATTTCCTTCCAAGAGTCTGCCTTGCTGACAGTATGAACAGTACCTATGCTTTGCAAAATACCTCTGTGCTGCTATTCCCAGGCCTGTGTAAATCTCTAGGTCTTGTTTCCAGAGATGAGATTTTACACCACATACCAGGTGCCTGATGGCTTTAGATTTGTACTGGCTCCTTCCACCTCCCTTTCCAAGCAAGGTTTGAAATGCAAATGAAATGCAATCCTCTGTCCTACACCCTGACCACTGCAGCAGTACTTCAGAATCACTTTCAAATCTATTTAGTGTAAAAGGCTGATAAAATGGTAAAATATCTCCTGGTTTATTGAGCAATGCAGCATAGAATACACACTTTAGAGACATCCTGAGCTCCCATGGAAAGAAATCAGCCCAGACAGACATTGGATCTACACCAAGGCACCCAGTGGCACACATTGCCCTGGATCTCCTGTCCAAAATCATATAGACAGATGCACTAGCCACAAGCACATCTCCAGACCTTCCCAGATGCCACTCCTATTCAGAGATGCTGAAACATCTCCTGGAAGCATTCCCTCCAGGAATCATCCTTCTCTATTGTGCAGCTTTCATCTCCCTGACGGTTGAGAGTGTCTCTGTAACACAGACAAAACTGACAAGGTCACCCAGGCCTTGATGTGAATCCTGTAATGAGGCACAGGGATGCCAGTACATTTTCTTAAGGCTATTTAAGAAATGGAGACTGTAATCAATTATCGTCAGCTCAGGAAATGAGGCTGATACAGAAGATGAAAGCAAACTGCTAGAGAAGCACAAAGATCCTCACTGCACTGTTTTTCAAAATTCTTTGAAATAGTTTCAGTAGAACTTTTTTCCTTTTTTTAACTTCCATAATAATGCTGAAATTCCAAAGACTACTGCTTTAAAGACAAGATGTCAGCTTTGATAGGAGATTCATTTGGACATTCAGAAGTAAGGACATTTACAAGCAACCAAAACCAAACCAGCCACTTTCCACAGCAAGGCAGGAATAAAAAGAAAGGGCTGCAGGCAACTGGGCATTGCTAAAATGTAAAGAAAATGTACTGCCATGTTTTTTAGATATGCACCCAAGGAAAAAAACAAAAAAAAAAGCAATTAAACAATCCCAAGAGAAATTCACTCTAAATTCTTTTGACATGTCTACAGAAAAGCAAAAAATCTTAATCAAGGAAGGAAAAATGCTAGGGGTGATTCCACCATGACGAAATCACTGAATCCCAGGTATTCATCCTCTTTGTGGTATAGCCCTTTCTTGTTGTGATGGGTAAGTAAAAATGGAGTTCAATTAGAAAAAAAAAGCTCCCCAGAGGTTTTGGTAATTTGCAAAGCTCTCTTTAAACTGGTGTGTGATCTCACAGTAGGTTTATTTTAATGCATGTTCAAAATGCAGAACTTGTGATGATGAAAAAGTATTAATTTCAGACTATTTTCCAATACTGCTTCACAGTGAAAACAAATGGGAAATAAGAAAAAAAGTATTCCACAGTTTTGCTACAATCCAGGAACTGGATTCTTTCTTAAGGTAAGAAGGCACAAACTTAGCCAAGCAGTGGAGCTAAACCCATTTACACTGTCTTAAACTCAGTTCCTCATACACACCTTAGCCAGTGCAATTGCAAGTGAATGCTTCAAAGTGGCACTAAAAAGGAAGCACATTTCTGTGGTAAAGCCAGCCTGAACAAGGCAGTGGAATTCCTGATTAACACTCCATTGAAAGAGGTGCTGGGACCCCAGACCATATATCCTGGATACAAGGCAACATTTACAAATTAGGCCAACCCATTTCCTGAAACATAAACATTTCACAAACTCACAACATTCAGAAGAGGAGTTTTAAAGCACTAAAGTTTACAGATGCTATCAACAGAAGCATTTTTCCCATATAATTCCTTTTGCAAACAGAAAACTGAACATTTCAATCCACCAGGTTGCCGCATACAAGCTGAACAGTACCAGGACAATAGGATGTAGGAAGTGCAAGATAAAATACAGCTTCATTCTCCTTGATGGTGAAGGCTTCACATAAGTGTCACAACCAAACAAGGAACCTGAATTTTTAATTGTTGACCCAACTGGCTGCAGCTGGGGGCAAGTTTTTCCCAGTATATTTTGGTAAGAAGCAGACTGACTGTAAGGAGTTCTGGTCCCTCTGCTGTCAAACAAAGCCCCCTGTGATGCTCCTCTCAGCAATGACAGTGCCTGTTTTGGAGATGAAACACTGCTTCTTTTTATTTGCAGTGCCAACACATCTGTCTTGGACTGAGCAATCCAAAATCAGCACTCTGGACAATAAAGTCTCGGGATGATCTACAATGAGAAAGTCAAGTGTGTCATGCTTAATGGAAAGGCAAATTGCAAACAAAAACTTCTGGAAAATTCTTGATCACAGGTATCCTATTGTAACTGCTCTCTGATGGCTGTCAGGCATTTAATCCCCTTAGGTTCCTTGAAAAATTCCAGCAGACATTGCTTGAACAAGACCAATTGTTATATATCACCATAATACTGCAGCTCTGCTGAAATCCTTATCCTACTCTTTTATCCTTCAGAGTGTGATAAGCTCCATGACTGACTGCAGCTGGGCCAAACATAGACCTGCAGGAAGTGACAACTCCTCCCTGCTAGCAGCAAAGCTGTGTGAACTGGAAGTTCTCCAACACACTGCAAAACCAATTGGGAATTGAGAGTGAGTCTGTGTGTGCTTAGCCCAGACTGATCCTGAGCTCTCATCCCTACTTGGCCGATTAAACACAACTGGACCCTTCACAGCTACTTTGGCTTCACCAGGGTAGAGTGAACAAAACCTAGATAGTCACTGTGTTTTGATGCAAAAGGTTTGGAGAACAAAGCTATAAGCATAGCAGAGAGCTCCTTTATTTTGGGGTGCCCTCACAAGCAAACAAAATTTCCTTTTATAAAGCCTTTGCACAGGAAGAAGTAAGCTACAATACATCAGTTCAGCTGAGAAAGAAACATTCCTTGTTTACTGTAGGAAGAAACAGGATTAATGGGTTCTAACTCATGATGTCAAAGGGAACATTCATAATTCATAAATTCTCATCAAAAATTATCATCCCATGATAGCTGTTAGCTTACAGATGACAAGCCTTATTGCTCAAAACTCTCCTGAAATAAGACATTAAGTTGATATTTAGATCCAAATCTGTCCTTTTTTGCATGCACTGTTTCACATTAAATAACTAGTTTTGCTGCCAGTCTTCTTGCAAGGATGGTCTGTGCTGTTCACAGAATGTCACACCTATCTTTTCATATAAATACCATGTAATTTTTATTTATTTTTGTTTTCACAGACATTCTTTTTTCTATTAGAGCTGCTATACAATATAGACTCAAGCCGTTATTGTTAGATCAATCAATATTTTATTTACAAGAAAAATGCCTTATTCAGAATGTGTCAAAAGCAAGATGTTTGCTGAAACATTGGAGCATAAATAAACTGCTGATGAAGCCACCTGAACAGGAAGTTTTTCTCTACAGAATGCTGTTCCATGAGGAATGCAACTGGTGTTGTAACCAAATTCACTGTATGAGCATGACTTCACATTACTGCATCTGCCTTAGGGGCCTCACAGCCTGTTTCATAAGCAGTGAAAATCCATCTGCTCCAACGTAAACCATGCAACAACCAGCATGAAGTGCTACCTTGGCATTTTCCCTACAGGAAATAGTCTCCCTATCCTGTGACCCTCTTGAATTTAGGTATCTTCTGTCCTGTATCTGGACAGCATGGATATTTTTGAAAGGGTCTTTTTTGTTTTGAGAAAAGTTGTTTTTGTGAGAAGGTGTTAATGATGGGGGGGGGAGGTCAATATAGAAAAAAGGGAGGAGAAAATAAAAGAGTAAAAGAAAAGGGTCAAGAAGTATTTCCCAGACCTGCAGGTAGCTTAGCTGATGACACATTCCCTTTCATAAGGCAGTAGGAAAATTATGAATTATGTGCTACGGCAGCATGTAACTTTCCTTTCCATACCCTGTACAATTACCTTACTTCTTTTGGCACTCCAGAAGACTCATTAGTTCGGGCTTGAAACACTCTTTGGAGCTTGAGAGACTTCTCATCAAAAGAATTTTCAAAGCCAGTACCTTCCAGGTGTCAATTCAAAACTGTCTCATCAGAAATTTTCCAGTCAGTTTTAATTCTACTACCTTATAGTGCTGGGAAGATATGATGTAGACATTACTGAAATCAATTATGTAAGATTAAAGAGTCCACTTAGTGCCTAGTTTCTTCCTCCCATAAAGCTCCTTTGACGGAAATCAGGTTACCTCAAACACATTTTTGTGAGCTGGAGAGAGTTCTTTAAAACTCTCACCACCAGAAGTTTTCTCTAGAATTCAGCCCCCTTTTTAAAATTTTTTGTGGTTGTTTCCTGCATCTTCTCCATTTTTTTGCGATTTTCATGGTACATATTTAAATACTTAAATGAGAACTTAAAAGAAATCTGTTATTAGGGAAATTGAACAGGGTTTATCTTTAGGTAGTTGTAATTGGTGAAGAACCTTGCATTGTAGTGTGTGGCTTGACTTTATCCTTCCAATGTTCTCCACTGCAGTGCATTTCTCACCCCACAAGTACACCCATCCACGTTTTCCAATGTTTAGTCACTGTGTTTTGTTAGCTAGCACAGAAGCTCTTGACACTTTTTTAGACACAGCTTTGAATAATGTGAATAGTTTACATTCAAGGATCTACTTCCTCCAGATTTTAATATGTTTGGTTTTTAAGCCCTATTCTATTTGTTTCAAATGTAGCATATCTTCATATTTGTGTTCAGACTAATTATTGGGAGTCCTGTTTCAAGTATTTATCAGAAGCTGTGACATAGGAAAAACTATGCTCTGTTTCTTAAACGAGTGCCTGCCTATTGCATAGCTCTAGTTTTCACATCAGGACCAGACTTTCTAGAACACACACTTTTCCTAATTGTTGGATTCTGTTTGCAAGTAGCTGGATGAACAAGATTATAATGAAATATTTAAGGAACCATAAAAGTGCTGATGAATAGTGCCATTTCCCCCACTGAAGTACTACAGGCAAACACAGTTTCGGGCACACAGGTTCCCCTGCTGGCTGGGAGCGGCAGCAGATCAGGGGAAGGAACAAGGATGCTTTTCCTACACTTAGCATAACAGGAAAGCTCCCTGGATCCCCTTGTTGTTACATGTAATGGCATAAAAATCCAACATTGCTTTACAAAGTCTCAGCCTCTCTTAGAAGGGAGCAATTTAACAAGCAGTGATGTTACTGTCTCCTTCACAAAACGTTTTCTGATATCAAGGGGCAAGGCACAATTGAATAATGAACTGTATTACATAGGATCTGGCATCTGTGCAATTCTGTAGCCTGGTGTCAAGAGCTGAGCTCTCTTCTGTTTGAGAAAGTAGTAAACAATGAACAAGCAGGAATCAGTGGAAGATGAGTTCATTGATGATATTCTGCAGAAAATGGAGTTAGTAGCATCTGAAAGTACCCAACAGTGAATCCCACTGCCTCTGCTGCCCAGATTCCAGCCAGAAGAGTAAGAGGAGCTTGTGGAGGTAGCCTCATTTCACTTGCTAAAGATATTTGCAAAAATAAGGATTTGCAAAAAAAACTGCCTGAAATTCTTCTCAGGGCTTTAGGTTCCTACTTCTGCTTCCCTACTACAAGCAATATGTTTCCCTTCTTGGTGATTTGATAAAAGGCTCTAATCCTGGTGGGAGCTACAAATTTGCCAGTGGAATGGAATATTCACACATGCAATTCTGTTATTCTTGTTGGCTGCCCTGTCTGTGCTATTCTGTGAACACTGTGTGAGATCTCAGCGACTGATCTAACAGCAGCTTGTCTTTGGAAGCAGCAATAATATTAAAAATTTTGATCATTAGGATGCCAAATGTTTTTTAGGCAATTTTGGATGATCCCTGTGCCAACAGGTAAAAGGAGCACTGTTCAGTAGAACATGTATTCAGCCAGGAATATAAGCCTGAGTAACAACAGTGTGTCTAGGAGTTGGGAGGGGGACGGGGCTCTGCAGGATGGTGTGCAGAGGGTCATCACTGTGCAAGCAACTTGTGTAGAGCCTACCTGAAAAGTGAGCACGCTGGGACCTGGGCTCATCCCATAAAACTTCAGGTGCTTAGTTAAAACCACTTAAATGAGAATCAGTGTGGATAAAAAGCAGAAACATGCTGAATCACCCTCTGAAATGGCCAGAAACAAACAGGACAGAAGAAGCAGTTCAGATTTCTCTCTGTTAATGGAAGGATGAGCAGAGCAATGCAGAAGTGCTCCTGCTGCTAGCTAAAGCATACAGTTAAGTATGCAGCACTGGATGAGATAAGCCTCAGCTCACTGCCCAATCCTCCAGGGACACCTTGGTGAGAGATAATGCACTGCTGCAGCCCGGCTACCTCAAGGCATCGACGTCATATTTACCACACAGGCACAGAGGACTTAAGCAGCAGGGTCTATATAGCTCAAAAGCATCAGCCTCAGAGCTCAGGGGGAAAATAGAGGATCAAGATATTCGTGGAAAGACTTATATTCTTAGGCTAACCTCAGTATATGATGGAGGTTCAATGTATTTTTCTTTTCCACAACTCAGGAACTGAGACTTTGGGAAGGATTCCATTAGACAATCCCTCCTCATTTTCTCCACTGCTGCAGTAAATGGCTGTGAGAAAATTAAATTCAAATGGTAAGTTCCTCTTCAGGGCTTAACTCTGTGGAAGGCCATATCTTCTTATGAAAAGGAAGCCTCTCTTTGACATCCACAGCCAGAAGTGTTAGTATCTTTTTCCCTCATTCACAAGATAAAGAGCCCTACAACCTCTAAATGCATTGCAAATGGACTTCACTGTTTATGCCTTATCTTTATGCCTGGAGGAGAATGCAGGCCACAGCATCTTGGTGAAATGACCTTTAAAATCATCTTATGCTGCAGTGGAAAGAGACAAGATGCCCCAAGGCAAAGCTGAGAATCCTCTGGCTCAACCTCTAAAAGTTCACCGTGGCAGAGGGAATACAGGGCAAGAAATAATGCAAAAATTTGCAGGGAAGCTGGGACAAATCAACTGGGATCTGTCAGGACGTGTGAGATGGGCTCCTCACTACAATATAAAATACAATGGGAGAAATATTTTGAGGGTTGAGATTATAACTTTCTTCCCAGAATGTGAAGAAACTTGAGACAGAATTGTTTGTTCACCAAAGCATTTTTCAGAGAGCCAAACTCAGGGAATTAAATCTCAAGGACTGACTATGTCTCCCAGGAGCCTAGCAAGTGCTGTGCACATGAAACCCTAAGGGAAGCCAGGAAGGATCTAAGAGGACTAAGTGTGAAGCAAGGACAGTTTTTTGAACTGAGTCAGTGCTGGACATGAGAGTCACAGCTATACTTCCCTCAAGTCTTTAGGGGAAAAAAATTCGATGCTTAAAGAGGCATCATCTTTGGTGCTTGCATTCAGCCAGTAGCTTTTTGTAATGACGTTTTTGGGCTCTGATCTCTGAATTACTGTGAAGTTTTGCCTTCAGCACCTAAACATATTAAGAGGCTGTTTCTGTGACACAAGGCAGCTCAAGGCTCCATGAAGGACATCAGGACTTCAGAGTGCTTGGTGCAGAGATCTCTTTTCAAAATAGGACAGAGACTTCTATAAATAGCCCTGGGCAATCAGAAAGCTTTGGCCATTACATATGTTCTCTATACTAAGTTCTCAGCAAAGGTTTCAATCAGCATAAACCAAGGTTCAATAAAGGGTTGAATCAAAGGCCTAGCCCTATAAACAGTCAATTTTGTGCCATGAAAGATGACATTTATTGAACTCCTATTTCTGTCCAAGCAATCCTATGGTGCTTGAATTTTAATCCATTCCTCAACGGATGATTGGAGCAAGCATAAAATAAAATGTCTGAATAAAACAGAAATATCAGTCATCAAATCTGCTGTCAAGGTTTCTTGCGGCCAGTGCAACCACAATAAAGCTGAGGGTTATGTCAAAGTACACTGGAAATTTGCTGCAGCCAAGCCATTTGTAAGCAGCGCTCTCTAATAATGCCTCAGGTTGCTTTTTCACCTTACAGAGGATAGTTTCAGAGCATTATTGCAGTGGCATAGACTTTGTTCCCTTTCTCACTGCAAAGCTCCATTTGTAACAGGCAAGTTTAGAGTCTCTGAGACCGTTTTCTACTGAGAGTTGTCTGGCATTTTCAATTTCCTATCGAGGTGTGATCAAACCAACAGAAGTTGCCTATAGCATCTATTTCTCCAGCTGGCTCTGGGAGGGCTGCAAAAATATGTAATACATAGCAATTGTGGCACAAAAAGATCAATGACTGAAATATTTGCTGCTCTGCTGCAGCATTCAACAACCTCTCAACTGCAGTGCATCTGCATTATCTGTCACGCAGAAGCATTGCAGACCCAATGCATATGTCCTTTATACTGTACTTTACCCAGCTTTAGGGTCAGGTCAGGAGTTATTAATGAAGCCCCACCAAAAGCACAGACCTATCAAGCTGTCAGAGTGGACAGATTTCTCGAGATGTCTCTGCAGGGTCTGTGGAAAATCCTGCTCCAATTGCTGTGACTCTGTAGCTGCTAGGAATTAGTAAGGCTCTGTTTGCAATGGAGGAGGCCAGAAGCAGCCAAAAAATGGGCCCAAATACTGCATCTTGCTTTCTCTCCCTGATCCAAAGAAAGACTGTCCTCAGGATGCTCATTGCAGCCTACTGTAATGGGGCACACAAGTCAAACTCAAGTGACCCATCCCTCTCTGCTGAAACCTACTCCAGACACACTGAGGTTACTGGAAACCATGAGTACATCTGATGTGCCTGCTAAACCACGCACAGGCACATCCTCAGGGAGAGCTGCCAGAGAAACTGTTTGCTAGATCATTCTCATGCGCTATTTCAGTGCCCAGCGAGGAGTCCTGGAGAGAGCCTGCACAAAAGACTCTGGTACAAAAAGGATGCCACAGGCCTCCCTCCCCTTCCCCCAAAACTGAAAGGAAACACCCAGAAGCATCTACTGGTCTGGACAAGCCCAGTAGAAATAGCTGCCTGAACAATATGCAAAATGGCACTGACCAATCTTTCTCAGCTGGGCAGCAGGGTAAGAAGGCAATGACCCCATGTCAGGAGTACCAACAGCAATTATGCATTTGACATCAGTGACATATCAGACCCTTGAATTTAAAAGGCAGCAGCAATTGCAGACCCCTTCCATGTATCATTAACAACCTGGAAATTAGTAATCTACTTAATTGCAAGTGTAGCTTGGTGTCTGAGGACAGACTTTGATTGCTAATATATGACAAGCACAGACTTGTCCATTATTACGTTTTGGAGTAAAATGGAAGTGTTGAAAATTGGTGAGCAACTCTTAAGCCATCTCTTGCATTGCCTTTTTTACCCTCCAATCTCATGTCCTATCTCCCAGGTCTTATCCTGGAACGGCATCCCTGTATTAATCTAATGCAAGATCAATATTCCAGCATTCATTCACAGAAATATTCTTGCTTTTCACCTGACCCATCACCCTAGAAAAACCCAAAACCAATCAACTAACCAACACAAAAGAGAAAAGCCCAAACCACCCCCAACAAACCAACAATGGTTAGTTGAACCCTGCTATCAAAAATCATATGTAGGTTAAACACAATTCAGTTTTCAAGCTCCAGCGGGTATGAAAATTTAGCATTGATATGAACTGAGATTAAAATTTAGTACCACATAGATTTGTATTAATGAAGAATCAGTTAACAGGAAAATAGCAAATCAATCAATTGTGAGTTTGTCTTTATGGGATCAGTCTTATATAAACCTTGTGGAAAAGGTTACAACAGACCAGCAGTGAGTACCCTGTGACATTCATTCAGAAATCAGAAGCAACAAAGAAGTACTATAGGCAAGGAAAATCTAGAAATGAACTTTTGAACTCCCCAAGTAGGCAGTGTTATCAGGGGAAGAACAAGTTAAGATTTGATTTTCTGAGAAACAACCAATTTTCATATGGGATTGAAAAATTGTTCATTTCAAATAAGAGAAATAAAATTGAGTTTTGAAGCTATATTGCTATACGACCCAAATATTAAGACAATATTAACAGAAGTCCTCCATTTTGTAAAAAAACACCAAAAGGTGGTACAAATATGATTTTTATCTGCTTTCTTTTTAATGTAATGGCCACCTGACTTCCCAGTTGCTTGAAAGAACCATTACTTCCTGCATTTTTTATCCTTTTATTATTTTACTGCACCACATGGCTGCACACATAATTAAGGATTTAAATAATGACTAGATATTAGCATTATGTAAATCATCATTTTCCATTAATGGGAGCTGGTGGTAACTGCCTGTGAATCAAAAGCATTAGAAGTCACACAGACTTATACATTTTAAAATTTGAAACTATATGCCTATTATAAATTACAATCAAAGCAGCTCCTTTGACCACCTTTAGATTGTTCCCAACTCAATCTGTTGCACATCTGTTAGCTAAACTTTATGTCCAAGGCCCTTAAGAAAATATGGAATGTATTAGTATCTTGAATTAGGAGAGCACAGAGTGCTCAAACTGTGATTATCCTAACCAAAATTAAAACCTCCAAGTTAACATTATGTATGTCTATTCAAATTACACTTAGCTAAGGTCAGTTATGAAAAACAATTGCCATCTCACCACTTACTGCTTTCATCCGTCTTTTTTAATAAACTCATTACCGAGCTATAATTGGAGCGGTTCACTCAGGCCAGGTCTGGAAAGCATTGCTTTTCTAATTCTTCTTGCTCTGCCTATTTCCACTGTGGCTTGGGGCTTAATCCACTGCCACCCCAAATAATGAATTCAACAAGCAGGCGAGAAAAAAAGTCTATTCTGAATGGCACAGTGCATGGTTTTCTTGTTCTACATAAACACATTTTAATATCAGCATCAATAAAATATATAAATCAGCAGCAAAGGCTAATAGGACACCCTTGTACATCACCCTGGAACACTCAAGAGTCAGCAGTAAGGTTCACTGTGCGGCCATCCACATGCCTGCAATATTAATGACAAAAGTTCTTAAGCTGCATTTATTGTAACGTAATTTCTTTTCACATGTAAAGTTCACGTAGAGAACAGAAAATCCAGCACTGAAGAGACTGGACTGTTGATGAAAAGAGGATTTAGAGGACACAGTCTAGAACTGGAAGCTAAGCACTTCATCTGCTCTATCTCTTCAGCTTCTCCCAGCACAACAGTGCTCCTGTTCTGTAGGATAAGACTGGCTGTGGAGAACTCTGCTGGGAGAAGTTCCATGTTCCAGCTACACATGTATACAGAGCCTACAGTGGACACTCAAATATGGCTCTGCTTAGAGCACCTTCATGTTCCTCAGAAATTTCTGTCCCTCTTACACTTCATTTAACCTTCCTCCCTGTTATTCAGTCTACTTTTTAAACATCAAAAACCAAGATCTGATTATTTCCAAAAATACCCTTTTCCTGAATACCAGACTATGAAATTAACTTATTGTTGAAAGAAATTATGTCAGTCAATATGTAGACAAGTAGCAAGAGACTTGTCTAATCCGTGTTTTTAATGAGAAATGAAAGAGAAAGTAAATATTAGCTTGGAGTGCTATGAAAAGGGTGACTTGGCTGTATTGTCCATGATACGTAATGCTCGGTTGAAGGCTGATATGAAAAGAGAATTGAGATAATATTAGCTGCTCAAAGGTATATTTATTTATTTATTTATGTGTTGGTTCCTCAAATCTTAGATCTGCTTTGGTAAAGCAGGACAGCATTTTGAAATCAGAGCCATGAGAACCATTAAAACAGCACTGAACTGTATTACTTGCTGAAACAAACTCCTTGCCCATCAGCTCAGCAACCCAGTACTACTACTGGTAGTACTACAGGTTGGCTTTACACCTGTGGCAGATGGACTTGTCTACATAACATCAGAAAAAGAAATAACACCTAGAGAAATTAACAGGTTGAGCTAATGAAAAGCAGACATTACATGCTGGCTGCTGCTTCTCCTGACAGAACTCCTATACCTGATGCACAACAAAACACCAAAGGGAAGTTATGCAATCATGCTCCAAATGTTACACAGGGTTGACTGCCAATAATATGCTAATTCTAATTGGGAATATCAAAACAAACATTTGCAAAATGTCATTCAATGAGCCAGTGTTCCATAAACCCCTACTGCCAGTTAGGATCTAGACAGTTAAGCCTTTCCAACTTAGTTTAGTTTGTCCTGCTTAGGTGTAATTACCACATTAGTGACTTTCAGCACAAAACAAAAGAAGACAGATGGTGATTGATAACTTCAGACTTAAAAAAAAAAAAAAAGCAAACAGAGGATTTACTGGTTTGTTCAAAACATAAGTAAGCCACTTGAATTATTAAAACCCAGAAGATATGACTGAAGGACAATCTGTAGTGTAGTCTGTCACATTTCCAGATCCCACATTAGGAGGCTTATCCCCTTTTTCCCTTTTGTAAACCCCTCAGGTTTTTGTGCATAAGGATGGTGAGACTGAGCTCTGTGTGTTTAATGTTTCCTTTACCCAGCACATATATACTCAATACTGATGGTAGAATGCATCTGCTCTGTATTGAACACCCCATAAAGAACACTCACAGTAACTTCCACCAGTGCAGAAGATGACCCTCTAGGGATGGGACATTTTAATTCAGAAATGGACTGGGGGTTTTTTTCTGAACAGAAATTCTGCTACGAGAACAACTGCAGTTCTCACTTGACTGCAAACTTGCAGAGTGAGAAGGAAAAAAGGGATCTTTGGTTTCCACAAGATGCAAGTATCCTAAATGTCACTGAATCCATGTCAGAGCACAGCTCCAAGGTGGTCTTTGACTGCAAGAGGAGCAGGATCATTAAGTAGCCAGTCCTTTTGGGATCAGCCACTGCCCTTGACACTGGTGCCAAATGAAAAAGAGAATCAGCCCTCTCCAAAACGAATCCAAAGGCTGCTTCAGCTCCAGAGAAAATCTCATGATCAGCATGGTCAGACACACACAGGCAGTATGGAAAGTTCCACTTCTCCTGCAGTGAAGAGCTAATGGATCTGCCCCGAAGATCTCTGGAGGGAAGAGTTGTTATGAGAACCAGTAATAGTCACAGCCACATCACATCATTCAGAGGGTTCCAGCACTTCTGTTTCTGGACCTGGCATTAACCCAGGACAGCAGAAATGGGAACAGGAATGTCAGTAGAACTGTCATCAATATAAGATGCATTACTGAGTCCAGGGAGGCCCACACCAGCAGCAAGGGCCATCCTCGCCAGCATCACACAACAAAATTGTGACCTTTCCACACATACAAGTAAGGCCTCAGAAAACTACAGCACACAGCAGAAAGAGAGCAAAAGAGGTCAGAACTACCCGCCGATGTTAAGAACTCTGAAGTAGCAGGGGAGTTGTTAAATGAAAATGCTTGAGCAATCTTGGCAAGCAGACTCAGATACTACTATACAGAGGAAAGAAAGCAAGTTTGGACTGGCATTCAGCTGAGACATTCCCAATATTGCAGGGGACTAATAATTTTCTGTATGAATTTTTATTATTCCCTCAGAGTCATGGAAAGAATAAATATGAGGTTTCATTTCACTTTAATGATTTTCAGAATGAGGCTCTGAAGAGAAAGTCAGAAAGTAAAAATTAGTGTTTAGTTATCTCTTGTAGTCTTCTCTGTGATACTGCCTCTAATCCCCAGTTCTGGGTGAGGAGTTCTGTGAGCTAAGTCATCAGCTTGGAGATGGAAAGGGCCTGCCCTATGTGTAATCTGTTAGGTAGGCAATGGACAGGCAGCAAAACCCGAGGGAGCAAATTTGTCAGCAGCATTTGGTGGATTGAGCACACCGTGGGGAATACTTACATTGCCTTAAAGTGTTTCATTAAGAGCCCTGGATAAGTAGAATGGGAAAGACAATAGTATTTAGGTGCCTTCAGAACAATAAAATCAGGATATAGCTAAACCAGATTTTTCTGTAAACTGCCCAGGCACTGCAAAACTACTAAGACCAGTTTAAGTCCAGATTGTAAACATTAATATTAAGGTTGTGGTTTTAAATACACCTTTCATGACTATTGATGAGATCAGAAAATGCTTAGTGATAGATGAATGTTTATCACTGCATCTCTAGACAGTAAACAATCAGACAAATAATTAGCTTCAGTCCTTGCTGCTCCGTATGTACCAGTGGTGAGTGAAGAATTCATAGAAGCAAACGGAAGTCCCTTAACTGCTGTGAGAAAAGCCTCAGTTGGTAACAGAGCACCACAGTGCCACAGTGTTTTATATTTAGGCCAGCTCAGCCCCAAGACCTTTGAAGATGAACAAGTAGATTTAGTCAAAAATTAATTCATTTCACAAAGAATTATTCAGATTATTTTCCCTCTCATGCCACCGAATCCAAAGTCTGAGTCATTCCCTATAGTCCAGGGATTCCTGGGATGATTTTCAGGCTCTGAATGGTCACAGAGGTTGGAGGATATGGCAGGCTAGGAAGGAGGTGAAAACAAGAACACCCTCTCTTCCCATTTCAATGCCTTCCCCTCCCCTGCCATTCCCTTTGGCAGGGACATGAAAACAATGAGTGTGGCACCTGTAGCACTCAAGGAAAGCTCAGTGCACTGATGGCTGCCTTTTCCACAAACCAGGAACATGGAATTTGATCAGAAGAATGGAACACATCAGTGGAGGGTCTGGGTTTTTTTGACTGAGTTGACAGAAACAACTGAGCTGGTCATGTATTCAATCTCTCAGACAACACAGGAATGGTTCATTTGCTATAAAAGTCAGAAACAGTGACCTGGTTAAAGGCTAAGTGTTTTTCTAAAGGTGAAACACTGACAAAAGCAAAACATAATTTATTTTTAATTAACTACCAGGATGGTATTTGATTCTTCTCTGCTTAAGCCTGTACCTGCTTATCTCTAGCAAAAGGGTGTCACTGCCTTCGAGTGGAAATCTAGTGATCTGGAAAGTGTTCTGCAGGCAGCAGGCTGAGCAACACTGCAGAGACACTGCTGAGGGAGAGCCCATTGCCACCTCCCCAACCACCTCAACTCCCCAGAAAGAGCTAGGCACAAGAGTGGCAACAAAAAGCATTCCATGTGCTTAACTAAGAGCTTTTCCAGCTTGCTCCCAGGCCATATCTCTGGCAGCTGTGTGAGAGGTGGGGCCAAGTGGCTGAGGCCTCTTCCCATGATGGGGAGGGGGCTGCCAGGCTCTCATCTCCCAGCTGAGTGCTCCAGCACTAAATACACAGACAGGACCCATAAACCAGCAATTTGCATTTGTCCAAGATGAATCAACTCTGACAAGAGATGCCAAAAAACTGATATTTAAAATAACCAGCTGCCCAAATCTGTAGGAACACTTGCAGGATGGGTACATCCTACTCTGTCTCTTGGTTGGGCTGGTTCAGAGTTTGGGTCTCCCTAACCCCAAGTCAGTCTATCCTAGGGTCTGACATTCAACATCTGGCTAAATTTTGACACCTCTAAATTTCAGAAGCATTTATCCCTCAAACACTTAGCCAAAGTAGATAAGCTAATGAAACAAACTAATATTTTTGGCAAATCAATATTTTCTATTTAACTAAAGATATCACAGACTGCTCAAACTGTGAGACTGTCTTCAAAGGTGCTTATATCTCCTTGGGGAAAATATCTTTTAGTATTCTTCTCATGAGGCACCAGATTGTGACTTAGACCTTGAAACTCAGCAGCAGGGCTGAAAAACACAGGTATTTAATATGAATGCATAGGCATATGCACAAAGCTTTACTTGAAATTCAGACTCAATCAGGTGATGCTCAAAATTACTTTTACGTTTTAGTATTACAAAATAAAAGAGGTAATTCACTACACTATACTGTATATTGGCTATAATGGTGATAAAAATCACAATGCCTTTTAAAAGGGGTCACTTTCCTTCTGTTCTCAGCACTCTTACAAAGAAAATCTTATATGCAGATTTTGATCTACATCCCACCTAAAACCAGTTGTAGTATGCTATCCTTTCTTATTAAGAAATTACCGTTCTGAAACTTAGCATTCTTAAGACAGAATATAATTTTTTTGAGAAGTGCAATGTCTTGAAATCTCACAGAACCTTCCCATCCATGAGCATGAAGCAGGGGACGTTTCACGTCCCACGATGTGTGGCAGAACAATCTTATCTGAATAGCTACTCTTTTTGTGACAATTTGCTTGCATTCAGACAAGATTATTTCCCTGATCTTGTCAGGCCACATGAATACATGAAATAAGCAGAGACAGACAACAGCTCACATAAATATTGCAGCCACAACCTGTGATTAAAGGTGTCCCAGACACATCTTTGTCACTGGCTGCATTCAATTTTAAACATTTTTCCCCTAAACAAACCTTGTATCTTCTTTTCTCTCTTATTTAATTAAAGCTTCTCTTTAAGATAATCTTCAGATGCACCAAGGAGTATTCCTCTCTGGTATTTTATTGTCAAGCAATGAACTCCTCTTGGTGGTTTCCCTGATCTCTTTCCAATGTAACCATGGAGACCTCGCCAGCTGCTGCAACATCTTGAGGAATTTTGTCTCTCTTACTAGCTTCCTCCATGGCAAAATCATTATCCAAAACTGGTTGCAGGGGTTTTTTTTTCATTTTTGAAACACTCACTAGCTTACATGCTCATGATGCTAACAGTTGGATATACTGCTCATTGCTAAATAGCAGTATTTGCTATTTATGTAATAATAGCATGCAGAGGAAATGTACAGATGTTATCAGGGAAATGCCTACATTCTGAAGCGTCCGAGAGGTAAGACTCCGTGACACCCCATTTTAATAAATCAGTAACTAAAAATAAAAATGCTCAATTAGCTGAAACAAAAAGCTGTCTACATGCACTTTCAGATGATGTCAGAGCACAGCTACTGAATGAGAACAGCACAGTTTTTCAAGTCAAAGGATACAGAAGCATTGCCAGACTTACACTTAACTGGTGTACCGACAACCAAAAAAACCTCCTCTTTCCAGAATACTTCATTTGGTGAAGGTCAGAAGGAAAATTCAAGCAGGATGGCAAGAAGAAAAAAAGTTGAGGAGAAAGGAGAAAGACCACCATTCGATCTCTTAGACCTTAACTCTCATGCTTTTCCTCTCTTTCTGTTACAGATGTCTCACTGGGAGTCTGATCCCATTACAAGGCAAAGAAAGAGATGAAATGAAGGGGGACAGTGAAAGAACTGGAAGAAAAGAAGATGTTTCGTACTGCTCACGCTGCTCCACAGTAAGGACATGGCCTCCCCAAACCAGGTGGAATCTTTTACAACACTTCTATAAGGCAGTTGCTGAAAGTACAGTGAAGAGCAAAATTTTAAACATCCCAGCAGAAGCTAGTCTGATCTTTGGATGATGGACAACAAGTTCTGCCCATTTCTCCAGTGCTGAAGCTACCAGTTACAGCCAACACCAGGTGCAGAAAACAAATTTGTTTATTTTGCTGTTGTTATCTTAGCCCCTCAAGAGGCATTCATTTCTAATTCCTTTCAAGGAAACATGACCATACTTCAAGAACAAGAATTCCTGCAGTGTTTGCCCATCTCACCCGTTTTGTGCTCTTTATCAATTTTTAATTTGAACAAAGGCTTCAAAAGCACTCTTCCTCTCAAACAGCTCTAAGAAAAAATAAAGCAAAAAAAAGCAATATTGACTGATTATGCCTTATTTGACCCTTTACATTTCAAGCACTGCAATGATTTTTTTTGGCTTTTCCTATCGCACTTATAAATTAAAGGTAGCAACTATTACTAACAGGCATTGAAAAATAACAGAAAAAGCACCTGCCCCCAAAACTCACTGTAAAACATCTTCACCTACATCTAATAGCAGCTGCCCACAGCTTGGCATATTCTCAAATACGATCCAGGGCAATTAATCCCTCTGGCCTCTGGTTTGAGATCCAAGAGAATACAGATATCTACAGATTCACTTAAAACACATCAGAGAATGACAGGAAAGGGGCAGAGCATTCCAAACACTCTTAACCAGCCTGTAGTAAATGGAAAACTTTTCTAGATTGCTGTGCCCATAGATGTTGACAGAAAACAAGGAAAGAGGAGAGTTGCATGGAGTGTAAGGAAAAGACCTGTCAAGAGGTGGTGTTGGTAGTCTGGAGAGCCTGTCAGGATATCTTCATGTTTGGAAAAGCTGAAGACAATTCCACCTGAGACCAAAGCCAACCAGCTTTCTGCCACCATTTCCAGTCAGGTATGTCAGAGAATCTGCTGGAATTGCAGAACACCACTGCTAATTCAAGCCACTCTAGCTTTTTCATATTGTTTCTTGCTAGATATTCCCCCATTCCCACGAGGTTTTAGCGGACTATAAAGTGCACAGCTTCTGGGGCCTTTATGGCAAAGATCTCCTATACTGTTCTGTCCAGTGAGTGGCACTGTCACTCAACAGCCCAAAACCATAGGGCTGGGTATCTTTTACAGGTAGTGGAACATTTGCTGGAGCCCTAGTTTCACTTTCAGAGTACATGAAGATACCTAGTTACTGCCAGTTTTATATAAGTTTAGAATCTATTCTAATGCAAGATATAGAGTGTTCACGCTGTACTAACATGCTGCAGTGATGTAGAGCTGTCCAACTTATAGCAACCCTTGTTCTACTTCAAAGGTCTCAAAGAAAGCTGAAGTCTACCTGTTAAGTGCACAGTAGCTTGTTAAGCATGGGCAATCTTTGCTGGAGTAGCTCTCTACCTGCATTTTATTAAGATGTACATGTCAGTCAAGAAGGAAGAAGGGGGATGCTACACATAGTTTTAAAGCTCTCAAGGAGAATGTGCTAAATAACAACAGCTCAGAAAGTTCCACCTCTCTACCAGCCTAGTCTATGAGCAATTAATTAGTTAAAAAATTTGACAGTGGTAGTATGAACAGGCCCCTCATGCAGATTGATTGGTGGACTACAGCAGTAGCCTCAAATTTTGAGTTAGTTCCTCCCTCCCACAAATCCTCCCCATTCCAGCCTAAGAGCTGTCATAGGGTCTGGTCAGAAACAGAAGCCATGAATGATCCTCACCTACCACAAACATTATACCAAAGGAAGTGGTTTAATTACTTTGATGAGAATCTCTAAGTTTAGGGTAGGGAAAGACTTCACACACATGGCCTTACAAGTGGAACAGAGCAGGCAAACACCTTTGTGCAGTTCAGTCCTGTCTTGGATGCTTGTGCATCAGGGCAACCAGGTCACCCTTCCAGGGAGAGAAAAATGTAGTAAAAGAGAAGGGAGGGAGAAGTCAAAAGTGTATGCTGTGAAAGAATCAATAATCTAGAACGAAGATGAGAAATTGAACAACCCCCTCTGAGCATATTTTCCTGCTCTAGCCAAGCATCTTTACTGAAGAGAGAATACAGAGCATGCAGTAGGGGCAAGCTTCCTGCCCTGCATAGCCTGGGATGAGCTCCAAGTTTGCCAAGTGGGTACACGGAGAGCCAAAGGCTTACCACAAACACCTTTCAAAGGTGATCTTGAAGTGAAGTAGGCATTTCTTTTCTTCACTTTTGTCACTATGAACACCATTTACACTGACTTTGTCCCCTTTGCATTTCATTGATACACACACATTTCCTTTAGATTTTAACTTGGCCCGAACTAAAAGTTCTATGAAGGCAAACATATCTATCTGTTCAGTGAGCATTCACAGCAGATATTCAAAGGAGAAACAACTTATACTGAGATGCATTAGCCACAAAAGCTCTCTGACATGGAGTGGGGTGTCAGATAGAAAACCTAAAAACTGAGACTACTAGGAGAGTACATAACCCCTTAAAATCACTGATGTGTTTTTAGCATAAAGGGCAAGAGCCATCCTTCCACTGTAAAAGCAAACACACACATGGAAAAAGCTAACAAAACCAACAATACACCAAACAACAGAAACCCAACAGGTCCTCTAAACACCCTCAGCCTGGGACAGTTTATTTTCTACTACAACAGTTTATTTACAGAAGGTAAGTAAAGCCACAATTTTCACATTTCAATGAAGGCAAACTCTTCATTTTACCTCACACTGCTAACTCATGAGAAGATTAAAAACTGTTCTGGTGTCACTAAGATTTTTAGTGAAGCTCAGTAGCTTAAATTAAGAACATCCTATCTTCTCCACAGCACCATCCACCTACCCTACACATACGTGTCAGCATCGGGAAGAAGCCATTCTGCTTTGAGAGCTGGTGTAAATGGGCTTCTCACTGTGCTCATCAGCAGCCTACCAGGGCTGCTAATCCCAACAATTTCAGTGAGCACAAAGCAAGCACAAAGCCAACCTGAAAACCTTGCCTTGGCAAGCACATGCAAAACTGTTCATTTGGATAAATCAGCAGCTTTCACGTTGCCTAGTCTCCTTGGAGTGGTCCCTACCAGTCACAAATATAGTTCAACCTGGGAATTTTCTCATCAGTTCCTATAATCCACAGAGCACAACTTGAGCTCGAGTAATTAAACCAGAATTAGGTAAATACGTTAAATCTGGTGGGTTTCTTTCATTGTGAAAATATCAATTGGGTCATGTCAAAATGTTTAGAAATGTGTTTGAACAAAAGATGAAAAAAAATTCAGAATAATTTGAGGGCTGTAACTAGCATTTTCATTATGTGATTTCACTAGTGATTTTTATTTCAAACCTCCTTTCATTTAATTTTTAAAGATAAAAAAGTAATTTAATTTTAGGTTGTCCTAAGACAAAATGTAGTTTGTCCTGGAAACAATAGCCCCCTTCTATTCAATTCAGTTTCTTTTTAAATGGGTGCAGATATGACAACAAAAGAATCTGTCTGGCTTTTTTCCCCCAGCATCAATAGGAAGAGAGTGTGTCAAGTATGCCAAGGCCATCTGAGCTTTCTTTAGTTAAAGAGTAGCTATATAAAACATATTCCCAACATATAATATTTTTATTTGCAACAGATGATAAAGTATTCATCAGACTTCAGGAAGAAAATGCAGAGCTGAGCTCCGGATCAAAATCTATCCTGGAAGAATTAGCACACTCTCCTTCAGCAAACTACTGATCTGGCATCCCTTTGGACCACATATTCTCCAGGTGTTTATTGCTGAATTCACAGCAAATGAACCCCTCATGCGTTCTGTCCAACTTCCAATCTTATTTTCTACCTGCAAGCTTTCCCCCAGTCATCACTAGCTCTAAACACTACAGCGCTTGAGTTTAATGGCACTCCAGCTTAACAAAACTCTTCATGGTCATTAAGACAAAATGACTGAATTAATTCAGAAACTCAAGAGCGTTCAGCTGAACTGATATTAAACCTCAAAAATACATGAGCCAAAGTCCATTTAGGAAAAAAGAAGGTAAAAATTAGTAATAAGAAATGGGCACAATTCAGTTTTAATCTAACTAAAGCAGCTTAAGAAGAAAACACTCTAATGAAGCACTTAATGACTAGTTAAAATTATTTTAACAACTGATGAGTTCAGAGAGAATTTAAAAGATAATTTCCCATCAAAGACCTTATGTAAAGTCCCACCTCTACCTATTAAGTCCAAGAGTTTGGGTTGAGTTACTCTGCAAAGCCACATCATAGGAAAAAGATAGTCTAGGGAAAGATAGTATACTGCATTTTGTATGTTTATGCACACACAATATACAACTTTATATATATTATAAATATACAAAGTAATTATTTGTATATTATAAATATTCTATATTTATAATATACAAAGAGTTTCACAGAGGCATAGAATCATCAGGCCAGGTATCAAACCCTGTTCTTCTCAGGCATCTCCACAAGACTTACCAGGTTTAGCATGGTGCAGTGTAGGAATTAGTCCAGACTCCCCCTCCTTCCCATCCAAATCTCACAAGCCAGAAGATTTCTCCCAATATGCTACATAAAAATTTTAAGTAGAATGTGACATAGAATTAAAACGGATCAAGAATCACTAAAATCCTTGTAATATCACAGACTTTGTCAGATGGAAATACGGAAATAATTCTAGAAATGAACCAGGATTCACGTGACAGAGAAATCTTGCAAGTAATTTCAATTTGAATTTAGAGCACCCTGGGACTTTTTGAGCATGCATAAGATAAACAGGGTGTCTACTCCCACCTCTTTTCCAGGTGATGGTAATATGCAAATCTTTCCAGGAAGGGGATGGAGTGGGGGAGCCTTTGCACTTTAATGATACTTCATATATGTGTCTGTAGCATGCTCAAAATAATCAGCCAATTCCTGCAAGTAAACTCACCTCCTTTCGTTCTGGTCTGAGCCCTGAGCAAAATTGATTACCTCCTCCTGTACACATTTTGTTCTCTCCTGTTCCTCCAGTAGCTTGAAAAAGTAAAACGAAGAGAGGTCAGAGGTCTACCCACACCTACTTGGTGCAATGGGTTAGCCAGTGCAATACCTGTTTCCATAGCAATGGAGAAATCTGACCAGCACTACAGCTCATCCTCATCCCCTACCCCCATGCCTTGCTTCTCTTTCGCAGCCAGATGAGCTGCAGGTGGTGTTCAGCAGGAGCACAGGTCACTCACATGAGATTCTCAGCACGGGGCACTGCCCCACCAGAGCCACTGGGAACACAAGTCCCATACGGAGGCTCCAGATTTATTCCCACAGCCTAAAAGGACTTGTTCCAACAAGTCCAACATTTGCCCTTTTTGCCTGTTGCATGGTAACCTATTTTCTTTTGTGTTTCTCCTAAAAGGCAGGCAGTTCCTCCAATCCTCAAGTACAACCTTCCTTCCTCTAACTCTTCTTCCTAATAACCACAGGGCCTGGAGTTTTGCTGCATGTGGTTGGCTCAGCTCTGCTTAGGCAAGCATCCAAGAATCTGGACTCTAGGTACCATAAAGTTGGCCCTGAGCTCATGTGTTTGCATTAGAAATATGCTATATTACTTCACAGTATGAGAAATGCTGCTCAGCAATTCAGCTTTTCATCTAAGCTGGCCACACTAAAGCAGCAGCTCTGATACCTGATTCTCAGCAAGATAATTCCTTTACAGATGTTTTCATGGCAAACTGATTTCCCTCGTGTTCCACTCCAGTTACAGTCAGCATTGTTAATTTATTTTTCCTTCTACAAGGCAATAAACTGTTGCACATTTTCCCTGGAAGGGAGAGATATTACTGATTTATTTTGCATAACAGGAGACTCTGATACCAATCATTGATAAGGATGAGCAAAATCACTGCAGAATCTTGAAGGAATCAACACAGCAAATTGCAAAATATCACTAGCTTAGCACATGACAATAACATCCTCTGCCTTAACTTATATCTTTGGTATCTTGAGAGCAATTTATTTGCACTAAGTATTTAAGCTGTATCTTTAGAGAAACCATGATATTTAATGTTTGGCTATTGCCAGCTGTCTGGAATTCAGATTGAAAATATCCAAGTTACAGCAGCTATCCCTAGCATAGTTCCATGAGAAGTAGGATTTGCCATGGTTGCAGCATACAGGTGCCAAGGACATGTAAAGCTCGAGCACAGAAGAAATCCTCTCCCAAGAATCATTACAGAAAGGCAAGTCTTCAGGGTCTTGAAAGACAACAGGAAAAATGACTTTCCAGAGGACCTTTCACTTCAGACAAAACAAACTGCATGGAGGTAAAGCACTCTTCACTGACTGACCAGAAAAGTTTCTATTTAAAGCTCAGACATTTCTGGTATCCCACAGAATAGTAGAACTCTGCATCCCCTTCAAAACCTCCATGTTTACTCCAGTTACTGAACAGATGAGGTAATAAGAGGAATTGAGGAGGAGAGACTGATTTAAATTGTACTTGCTCTAAGACAGGGTCCCTTCTCAACAGTAGTCAGGTCCTTTAATTATGTATTTATAATTATGAGGAATTGCTGTTCTAGAACAGCACACAGAACTAAAGATGTGGGACCAGTCCATATGCTCCGTGGGAGGGAGTCACTTGAAATGTTTGTAGTGTGATGACACAGAGTTAATTCTTTGGATTCACAGCGTCATCCTAGGCCTGCTAGAAAGCAGCCAAGAAGGAAACACAACAGATAAACAGCTGCAGATAAAATATTTCTGGCTAAATGCATTGTAAAGGGCTTTGGTCCTGTGTGCCTGCACCCAGAGGACAGGCACACAGCGCAGTCACAGCCTGCTGTGCCCTGCTTTTCAGATAACAAAAACACAGGAGACAGGGAGGATTCCATTACTAGACCTGTTAAAAATGTATAAAGCACTTCTTTGAAAATTATTCAGAAAGAAGAGAGAGACAGAAAGAGAGGGAAATTTCTGGTGTTGGAATATGATACAAGCAAGACTATTTCTTCCAGATTTTTCCCTTCTGATTATTTGCAATAAGAAAAGAAAATAACAACAGCAAAGTAACTGAGAGCAGAGATAACAAATGACTGAATCCAAATGATTAATCTGACAACATTTGCATTTTTGTCAAACTATTTTGTTTAAAAATTCTAATAAAAGATTCCAATACCTCACAAATTTAGTTTCCCAGAAAAATGATTTTTCAAATAGAATGCCTCACCACTAAACCAAAACATGGTATTCTGCAGATGTCAAAGCTAAAATTACTGATCTGCTCAGAGATTGTAGAGTTATAGTGTAGAATTCAGTGCCTGGAAACAGTAAGATGTCTGAATTCATCAGGAAAACTCATGGCAAAGTCAGATGATTTTTAGACTATATATTTGAAAAGCCATGTAGGCTTCATCTGGACAATTCACCCAAAAGTTCTGACACTCAGGCTACTCCTTTCTCCCATAATGCCAGAGTCACAGTCTCCTATGTGTGTCCCCTGGAGTGTCAGCATAACTTTGAGAAGTTGTAAAACGTGTGCCTCTTGGAAATTAAAGTCACTAACACCAGCATGTCACATAAAAGAAGCAGGCAAATAACAAAATTGGCCTTTTTTCTTTCTCCAGTTTCCTAAAACAAGTATTTTAAAAGTATTTTTGTAAAGGTACCATTACAAAGACACTGCACTCTATTTACACACAGTGAGTAAAGAAGTTGATTGATCTCATTATAATGTAATATTTTCTTGCTCCAGGTTGTAAGGTATAGAAAAGCACACAATCACAGTCTGTCCCCTACTACTCTAAATAAGTTCTCAGCCCATATTAAATAAAACCTGAGAGAGGTTTCAGAGACACAGATCTGCCAGAGGGCAGGAAGACTCTGAAGAGGGACCTGGATAGACTGGATCAGTGAGACAAGGCCAGCTGTACAAGGTTCAACAGGGTCAGCTGCTGGATCCTCCACTTGGGTCACAATTTCATTCCATGCTAAAGGCTGGGCCATGTGGCTGGAAAGCTGCCAAGAAAAAAAGGACCTGCAGGTGCTTTTTGACAGTCACTAAACATGGGCCAGTGTGTGCCCAGGTGGCCAAGAAGGCCAATGTAATCCTGGCCAGTATCAGCAGTGGTGTGGCCAGCAGGACCAGTGATTGTCCCTTGTACTGGGCACTGGTGAGGTCACACCTCAAACCATGTGCTCAGTTCTGGGGCTCTCACTGCAAGAAGGACACTGAGGTGCTGGAGCACGTCCAGAGAAGGGCAACAGAGCTGGGGGAGGGTCTGGAGCACAAGGTTTAAGAGAAGCATCTGAGGGAGCTGGGGTTATTTATCCTGGAGAAAAGGAGGCTCAGGAGTGACCTTATCACTCCCTACAACTTCCTGAGAGGAGGGTGTAGGGAAGTGGGGATGGGTCACTTCTCCCAAGTAACAGGGACAGGACAAGAGGAAAGGACCTCAACTTGCTCACAGGCAGGTTTCAATTGCATATTGGGAAACTTTTCTTCACTGAAAGAGTCATCAAGCACTGGAACAGGCTGCCCAGGGAAGCAGTTGATTCACCATTGAGGTATTTAAAAATCTGTGTAGACTTAGGGACACCACTTAGTGGTGGACTGAGCAGTTCTAGGTTAATGGTTGGACTTGATGGTCTTAGAGGTAATTTTCAACTTAATCAGTTATATGGTCCTATGATTATCAGGTTTGCAGGCTTGAATTATTTAAGCAATCTGCAAGAACCTCTCAAATAAGCAACCTCCAGCTTCCACCCTTCCACTTAAGATACCTAGAAGACAAATGACATCCTGTGAAGATGAGTTCTACCCCAAACCAAGGGCACTATGAACATAAAATTCTGTCCCACAGTGTCCCCAGACAGATTAAGGATTCTGTGCTATCAGCACTTCACAAAACAATACTGAAGGAGAAAAGTAACGTCTAGGTCTATAAATTTGCTTGGTTAAAGAGGGAAATGAGAGTAGAAAAGAACAAGGTGAGCAAACTCAGAGATTTAGCAGAGGAAGAGGGTGGAACTTCTGCCTCAGAGATTTACCATGATGCACATTCCAAGGATGTACCACAGCCATCATCTCTATGAAAACTGTAAGGGGAACAGCTTATCCTCAGAGAATCTTGGAGAAATAACATTTTGTGCAAAAGAAGTAGACCAGGTGTTCCAGATGCCCATGAATTGCATTTAAGGTGACCTTTCACTGCAATTCCCAAGTAATTTCTTCACACTGTGGGAATTATGATAACTCAGAGTTCACTGAACTTTTATGATGCCACAACTGAGTCACGAGAGGAAGATTTGCAAGCAGTGGGAACACATTCAAGCAGTTATTAGCTGTCTGGCAGAAAACAGGACCAATAAGAAGATATTAAGGAGGATTTCCTCTCTTCTGTTCCACTGCTCCTTGTTCACTTGATCCACCACCATTTTGCATTGCTACTTGCCCAGCAGTGCTGTTGCTACTTGTTTTATATACTGTTTAAGCAACATGCAGTACTTCAACACATCTGACCATTTTATGTATTTTCTAGGAGCACTCTGTAAAAGTAAACCAAAACCAAGACCACAATCCTTTGGTATCATGGGCTCTGATGAAATCAGAATCAGCTTTAATAAACTCTGTGAAAGGCAACCAGCAGGCTCAATAACTCATAAGCAAATAAAATAAAAAGGACACTTTCCACCAACTTTTCACATTGTTTCCCTTCTAGTAGTAATTTTTCATGGGAAAAGAAAAAGGGCATGGGCAGGGAGCCTGAGAACAGAGTGTGCCTTCTTGTAATTCATGAATGCTTGTCAAACTGTGTGGTATCCTAGTAAACCCTGCTGTGCTTTGTGTACCCAAGGCTTGCAGGATAATCTGGGATGGAACATTCACTATATGAAATATCAACTTCTGCCTTGGAGACTGGGCTGTTACACATAGATCTGGAGCATTCTAGAAGAACCAAGTTTATTATTTCTATGTTAAACTCCTTGTGACCACCTCAAAGACTGCAGCTCTTCCCTCCTCCTCTTAAAAGCTTTTTCTTATGAGTGTGGTCTGTATGAAAGTTTAAGCATTGCTCCAGGTTTCTCATAATGCATTCCCACAAAATTCAGTGCAACTTAGTCCTCTCATAGCCTGGACAAAATGGCCTGTACTGGTGAAGAGAACAAGGTCCATAGCAAGCTCTGAAGCCAAGAGCACCAAAAAACCTCCTCCTCCTGCTTTGCCAACCACAATACATTTTAAAAACAAACAAACACACACAAACCAGAAGCAGCAGCAAAACCACCCAAAAAGCCACAAAACAACCCCACACACCACTAAACTCTCATCTTGCACACGTTCAGTTGCACAACACAGTCCCTGAGGAGATGCTAACTCAATAGCTGGCTCGATACTGCCTTAAAAGCATGGCATGGAGCCAAAGAACATAAACTCTGCCTCCAGGTTTAGTGCTATGCTGACATGGTTGTTCTGCCTCCAGACTTGGTGATAGGTCTGTCAAATCTAACTCCTTATTTCTGCTTCGCAGCTTGTGCACAGAGAAGGTGTGTCCAGCATCTGCCAACACACGCTCAGTTGTACCAGCTTGATTTTACTTCTGATGAAATATTTCATTGTTCAATCAAGTGGGTACAAAAAAGAAAGTGTGTGTCGAAGTGCAGTTCACAAATCAGCTCAAGTACACGTCTTCCAAGCTGGAATGAGCCAATTTTGACCAAAATTCATGGGCAGACACTCTCCTCTGAGACATGACTACATTAAAGAGATATGTAGATCCCAGGACTCCTGAATCTCAGCTCTCTCCCCCTTTCTTTTAGCTCCAGTGAGGTTATTATTTCCTGATGGCTTATAGCAGAAACAAATCTCCCTACTGGGTAACTAGAAAAGTACAGTCACAGACCCCATTAATCTTCTTTCCCCAACCTATGCACTTCTCAGCAGAGCCCTACTTAATCTGCACAGCTCATGCAGAATCTTAGAATGAACAAGGTTGGAAGAGAATCTCAAGATCATCTAGTCAAGCCATCAACCTAGAACCATCACAATCACCCCTAAAACATATCCCTGAGTGCCACATCCAGGGAACTCCTGAACACTTCCAGAGACAGTGACTCCACCAGTTCCCTGGGCAATTTATTCTAGTGCCTAAACATTCATCTAGCACCTTTTTTTTTCTTTTTTCATAAAATCTTATCCAAACCTCTCCTGGCAGAATACAAATATGGAAGTGGGTTTCTCACCCTGTAACCCAGTGCAGCTCTGGCTGACTCAATGCACTTAATAGCAAAGTTTATCAACACTACTCTGAATCCCAAATAATAAAGCAAAGATCAGAAGGCAGCATAGCCCCCTGCTACTACTGAACACAAAGAACCTACTTAATTGCAGGGCAGAACATTTTGCTCTCGTCTCAACTCTGCATTCAGCTACATGCTGAAAGAAAAGGCTGAGTGCTGTGCCCCCACATCACAACATCTGCTTCAGCCAGCATCACTTTTGAATCTCACACAAAGGATAGGAAGGAAGGAGGATCTGTAGCGGTGCCCCTTATGTGTCAGCTCATACCTGCGTTTGCTTCATTGGCAATCTCAGCTACACCTGCTCCCTGGGGCTGAGAGCCTCCTTGCATTCAGACACAATTAACCTGCAGCATTCCTTATCTCCACAAATAACTTGGGGAAACTGCAGTTCAAGGAACACCTTGGGGAAGGCACTCCACAGAAACATGGGGAGTCTTGTAAGCTTTAGTATTTTTGCTGTAGAACAAGCTCCTGGAATTCAGTTCTGTGGGAATCTGAGCTTTTCCCAAAAAGAAAAAGGCATGGGTGTGGAGTGTTTTTATTTGAGTTATTTGTTTTTTTCATTTTGTTTGGGGATTTTTTTGGCAGTGGGTGCTTAGGTGTTTGTTTGGATATGCCTTTTTTTATTGTTTTTTTATTTAGACAGAGATAGTGACCTGCAGTTCAAGATCCAATTACACTTTTGCAAAATTCTGCCTAGATTATTACTACCTTCTTTGCTTCAGTATTCCTTTAACTGTGGTAATATGTCTTGGCAACTCAGTGAGCTGGAGTTCATGATTTATTACCCATGTTTGGCACTTACAGGATCCATCCCCAGTTCAAGTGTTTCAGCTCATTTCTAGAGACAACAGGTGCCAGCAGCTGGAATTTCAGAGCCATTAGAGCCTTGAGAATCCACCCATATTTAGTCTAGCAGTTCATGCTTCTGAATTCATTCACCAAACTGATAAAAAACATCCTGAATTTTCAGAAATACCTAGTTCACAAATTTCACTGAAGCATGGGTTAAGCCACCAAAAAAATTTCTTTCCCAGTCTGAATGAAGGTGGTTTTCCCCATTAGAAATTAAATACATATATATATATACACATATATAATATTAAAATATTATTTTATTGCCCCAATTTGATGGTTTTTTTAAAGCACAGAAAATCAGGGAAAACAGAATTTTCTGAAAATTAATTCTGTCTGAATCAGTTCTTTTTTAGAAGTTTTGATGCAGAACTGACTTTTGAGCTAAAACCTGCTCAAAAGTATGTTGTGCTATATCACCTTCATTCTTCTGTGTCAAAGAAACTGACAGTTGTACTTGAAAAGGACAATGAAGAGTTAAAAATATGCACTATTTCCTGAGAAAAAGTGTAGAATTTCCGTAGAGAATAAAGTATAATTGCCAGGCATTGATAAATTGTGTAAGGAACACTATTGATGATTCATACTAGTAGAACTTGCTGCTAAATAAACTCTGACCTTGATACTCAAGAGACCCACTTAGAACATCCTGCAAGACAATGATGTATTTCTCCACACTAACCTTTGTGAGTAGTCTGCCTCTTCAGCTCCTTGAAACAAGCTAGTTCCAATTAAAGAGGAGAAGTGGAACTGTTTCATACATTTGTTTTAGTGACAGGACACACAGGGGTTATGATGTCATAGTGCCAAGAATATTGGGCATGAAAAGCTGGTTTTGGGTTTTCTTTAAATTTCAGATATATTTCTGCAACACTGCAGAAAGTATTTCCCTCTTTATGGGAAAAAAAAGAAAAAAAAAAGAAAAAAAAAGTAGAGCTGTTAAAAAGGAGGGAGAGGGAGAGAAACAGCATTAGAAACTAAAGCTTAGAGCTGAAAGGAGGCAGTTGTGGCCACTTTCCCAATCAGTTCTCACCATGCAGGGACAGGAACATTATTTCACTTCCCACAGTTCAGTTTCTGAACTAAAATGTGGAGAGAATGCAAAATTTCTCCGAATTCCAGCTTGTTATGTCTTACCATCTGCATGGGGAATTCACATACAACACAGTTTGGATCCATCCCACCCAAAGGACAACTCCCAGTAAAGGAAGAGTCACCAGAGAAGACCACCACGAGATGGCAGAGTCTTCAAGGACAACTCAAAGAGAAAACTCAAGTGCCTCCTGATGAAGAGACACTGGGGAAAACGAGAACAGAAAAAGACCAGGACGTTTTGGATGCTGACCTGAACTCCGAAGTGGATCAAAATTTTGAAGGAACATCTACAGCACATAGAGGAAAAGACTCCACACAGCTCCTCAGCTGGCTCTTCCTAGTGCATTATTTTCCCACACAATATTGAAGATTCATGTCCAAACAGCACCAGCAGTACAAGTAGAAATCATTATTTGCCAGTCTGAGGGCTGAGGAGTGAACAATTTCATTGACTCATCCGTGCAATTCTGTTGAAAACACTGTTCACCATGGAACAAGTGCTTGAGAACCCCATAAACATGTCACAGAACACCTGACAGCACCAAAGCAAACCAAAGCCTTCCCAGCAGTCTATGTACAGACCTTCAGTACAAAACACCAAAAGCCACACCACTGACAGCAGAACAGGAGGGGTGCAGCATGGCACCTATAGCCTGTGTCACTTTCCCTTTGCAACTGGAAAATGAATCCATAAAAGTCTCATTAGATGTATTTAAGGTCCTCCATTCCTTGCTTGTTTCTGAGACAATTGCAGAAGAGAGACAAAACTTACAGTGGGGGGGAAAGGTGAAGACTTTTAGGCACATTTCTTAATCCTTGGATCTGTGTAGCAGGGAAGAAAGGTGGAGGTATTGAATCTGCACTCTGACATGTGAACCTCATCTCTGATGAACAGAGACTCCATCCTTTGAGGAAGAATCTCCCAGGAAGCAAGCTGTGAAACACAGCCTTTTATCCTAGAGCTTCAGGCAATGTAGGATCAGGATGCAAAGAACAGCCAAGATGGACTTGCTTGGAGCTGGGCAGGGAGCCCACATAGCACATAGAGGACAGAGGCAATCCACTCATGGAAGTGAACAGCTAGGGAAGTATGCCATGGCACAGTTTGCTACAGGAGATGAAACACAGAGGGAGGCAGGAACAAGGGAAGAGGCAACAGTGATGGAAGCAGATGGGATGTAGGGGATGTTTCATAGGGTGGCATGAGAGGCACATTAACATGCTTGAAAGCAAAGGGAAAAGACAATGATTGATGCAAAGAGGCAGTGGAGGGATGTAGGAACAGCATGGCTGGTGAGGGGAGGGAACAAGCAGAGTCTAGGGATTTGCTTTCATCCTCACACATGCTGAAAGGAAGTCTCAAAACATTTAGTTTTTCCTGTGAGGGAAGCTTTGTTCTCCAGTCACATCCAAAAGGGAAAGCAAGCCTGGTGAGGAGTCGGTTCTGAACTTCCCCAGTGCGCAAGGCGATTTGCTTCAGGCTGACTTCCCTTTCTTTTTAAAGCCTGAGCAGCATCCTGCTACGCCTATGACTATCAAATAATGATGACAGAATCAAACCATAAATGAAAGAAGGAAAAAATCCCTTGTGTCGTGGCATTTCCTTCATGAGTAACTGGTGCCTGCAAATGAGGACTACTTGCCGTATTCCCAATACGCAGGCAGTCATTAGCATTTCTGGTTCTTGCCTCAGTTGCAATCAAATTGAAACAGGAAAAAGCTCAGCTAAGGGAAGGAGTGATGAAGTTAACTGACAACTGCTCTCGTTACCTTGCTATTTATTTTTTAAGATCAGTCCTGTTTTCTATTAAAAATGAATTTCAGGTATTCAGGATGGATTCCAGAGTAACTCTATTTGTTTAAGTGAAATAAATGAAACTCTTTCTCCTGCAAACATTCAGTGATGAAAAAGGCTAAAAAAACATTGATTGCTTGTTTTACATATAGAGGTGTAGCATGCATAAACAATAATGAGCAGTAAATAAAAATTTCTTCCTGGCTGCAGAGAAAAAGTAATTTTAGCCAGTTGAATACTAAATCTCTTTCCTCCACAAGTTTTGCTCTTGTTAAGGACCCTGCAGGAAGTTTCATTATGAAATGAAGTTGGTAAATGAAACTTCAGCTACTAGTTTCTGTAGAAGAGAAATAGACCCACTGACCTCTTTGAACCCAAAGGCTCTTATTACAGACACTAATTGTTGCTCTTTCCTACTTTCCAGCTCTGCTGTGCCGTTCTCAGAAATTAATTCACCTCATTTGTCACTAGTCCTTTTCAGAACAGACTTTTATACATTGCTGATGGTTCAAAAGCTCTTGCAGTAGGTTTCCACAGTGACTTTTATGTCTTTAAAAGAAAGAGTGCACTTGAGGAGAAGTACATGTAATGCACAGAAATCTACTATTAAGCACAGACTTTTGGGTAATCTTCCACATATTTTAAGGGATTGTGCATTTTCCATTTCATTTTATCATAATCTTCAAATCTTACAAGCTCATAGGTTTTGCACTCATATGTATTAAAGAGAATATGTTTCAAGTCTAAAAACAAGACAAAGACCAAAGACATCTCTAGCTCTTAGGAAACCATGTCCTGTTGAAACTCCATCTTCACTTTAAGATGCAATATTACAAGATGGCCATTTTTCAATAGGGTATACAATATGTTTTTATTTTCACAATATATTTAATTCCAGTATATATAATTCTGTATAATTTGGTCCATGAAAGTTTCCTGAAAAACAGTTGGGAGTAGTCCAAATGAGTGTGGGAGGAAGGTTGAAAATGCATGTTCTTTTGAAGAATTTTAACCAGAATGAAGATGACTTTCAAAACTGTAGGCCTGACCTGTAATAAAACTAAAACATCTCACCAGTTGCATCACCTTGGTAGTGGTAAAGACAAACACCACCACAAATACACAAATATAGTTCAAATTTAAAAAATAGCAAAAAACAGTACCATTTTTTCTGGACTTCATCCTTAACTTCACCCTCAAATTAAAGAATTCTGTAGGTCAGAAACTCTGAGACATGGACTACATTAATTTTTTCAGAAAGGTGCCACAGTAACAGCATGAGCTAAAACCAGACTAGCAAATTCCAAAGCTTCCCAAGTACCTGCTTTATATCCCTAATGCAGTCTGCAGTGTCCTAAAGCACAATCCTTACAGCAACTGTAACATATTCCCAAAATACTCTATGCACTTCAGCAGCTTGATATCAGAAATTAGTATTAAATAAGGGTTGGACATAGTCGTACAATATAAAAATAACAAAAAGCAATCATCTCTGTGTCAAAAAATAGAGCCAAAACTATCTTTCGTGTCACATCCTTGCATGTACATAAAGCAAGTTTGCTAACACAAACCCAGCAGACTACAGAAATAAAAAAGGATTTCAGATAATCAGTGAGATTATTTTACAAGGAAGTTTCTTACAAAGAAACTTCTACTTTGGCAATGACATAATTACAGTATCCTGCCTAAAAGAATCTGCGTAAAGTAGCAGATGCAGGAGCCATTGTGATCTCAAGGAAATACTTTGAAGGGAAGATTTTTCTCATATTAGTCTTTCACTTTGCAATAAAAATGCAACACCTTTGAGGCACTGCCTATCTTAGTACCTTCTATTTTTGGGGAATATTAAGAGTTCTGGACCTCTTAGAGAGTTAATTTAATACAACATAAAAATTATTATACTCACAACAAGAAGAATCTATAGAGATGAAATAATGAGGCATGATGCAGTGAATTACAGACATTATATTAATAGTGTTGACATTATTGGTGGTAATACTGTAACATGCATTTCACAACATTATGCCCTAGTTTATTACAACAGAGAAGTGAATCTAATAAAAGCAAATCAGCTTTCACTGGACCTGAAAATATTTTTCATTCCCCAAAGGAGCGCTTCAATCCTTCAAATCTTCTCTTTAAGGCTAGATCAAAACTGCTGTTAGGAAAGCTGGCCAAAACAGTGTTGACAGCTGAGGAAATGTTAGGGGCTGGAGTTGGAAATTAGAGATATTTGGTGGATTTCTATTTCTTTATAAACTCTGTTTAAGCCTGAGTTGAACACAGCCTTCTCCCTCACAGAAAACAAGATGCTCACATGAGCTCCAGTTCCATGCACACACACAGGCAGGGCTGAGAATTTGTGCCCTTGCTGTATCAATTCTACAAAGGGCTGCTGCCATCTCTCAAAGCTGCTTGCCCTTCACCCAGGGACACCAAAAATCCTGGAAAAAAAACCCAAAAACTCAAACAGCTCAAGAGAAGCAGGGTAATTTCTTTTCTACAACTACTTTCAACCTAAGCCATAAAACACAGGGAGGGCAGCCTGGCCAGTAACAACAAAGAAGAACATTTGTCTGCAATCTGAGAGAGTTTTGAAGTGGCTTTGTAGGAAAAGGTCAGCCCCTAGTGATACCAGTTTTACATCCCTTCTAACAAGGCCATACATATGAATTTGGTAATGTTTGTCCCAGAAGGACAAGCCAGACTCTCATGGGGACTAGGTTCACTGCAGCTGGAGCTTTTACTACCAGAGACAAGGGAGCACTCAAGTAGATAAATGCCTTTCTATTATAAATCTCTTTCCTTTTTGGACACAGTCTCAAAAACAGTGACATGAAAGATTTAATCCATATGTAGCTATGGAAACAGTAGTATATTGTTTCTTTCCATAGAAATAAACAGCACAAGGACAGAGAGGAAGACAATAACCTGGTCATGAGCAAACCCTCATTTGGAGAGAAGGCAGGGCAAGTCCCCCCACAGCTGCCCAGCTCCTCTGGAGAGACATGGTACAAGGGCAACACAACAGAGTGCAATGCATCTACTCTGCTTGCATCTCTGACTAGAACAGAGATGGGGAAAGTGGGGCGAGAGAAGGAAAAAATACATCTGAAAAAAGAAAATGAAGTTAGAACCAGATGCAGCATGGCCTGGTGGACTTCCTTTGTCAAGCATGCTCGCTTGTGTTTTCTGACTAAGCC
Organism: Catharus ustulatus; assembly: GCF_009819885.2. NCBI lineage: Eukaryota > Metazoa > Chordata > Aves > Passeriformes > Turdidae > Catharus > Catharus ustulatus. The sequence continues at coordinate 16,977,311 of NC_046225.1, read as the reverse complement.
AATTTATTTTTATTCATTACAGAAAGAACAGAGAAGACTCCAAAATTATTCACTAGATACAGACATAGAATAAATTGATCTTTCCACATCATATCACTTCAGACTTAAAATACAGAGAGACGTGTGATTAAATCAATATTCTCAAAGGAGACAACACTCTCTAATAGCTGGCTTTAATAATCATAATTTTGCAACCCACTGTGCTTTAAACATGGGAATGAATTAGCCACGTCAGAGCGAAGTACTCACAGGAAGAAGGTAGGCATTAGTATATCATAGTTTTTTTCAGCTGTGGAAACTGAGGCCAAGGGTTTACTGGCAGCATTTACAAAAGAAGGAGGAAATTAAGTACCACAATGCCTTTAAGTTTACTCTTACAAGAATAAATGTCTTCTGAAACAAAGGATTTTAGAAGACAAATCCTAATAACCCAATTTCTGTAAGGATGATTGAAATCACTCAAGATACAAAGAGTCATCTGAAAGGTAACTTCTTTAGCTGTCTAGTACTACCAGGTACACTAATAAAATCTCTGCTACCTTTAACAACACACCTGACTCCTGAGACCAGGTTTGCCCATGCTTTTGAAAACATCACTTTGTATCATTTGCATGACACCTTGCCAGGGAGCCCCAGACACACACAGAGTTGAGATAGCTGGCGGAGGTTCCTGTTGGTGAGCCTTTCTAGTGTCAATGCAAAGAGATATGTACAGCCTAAAAGCTCAGTTCCTTTCTTCCAAACAAGTTCTCGTTCCTCAGTCTTTACTCTAAAAACATCTTAGATGTGTAAACCAGACAGCTGAAAGGAAAATATCTACTCCACACCTAGCAACAGGAACAAATCCGCATGTGCGCATGCAAGGTTGGAGGGCGAAGGGGGCAAGGAAGATGTCATCCTGGAGGTTAGAGAGCAACTCAGTGTAAAAGGGGACTGTAACTCTCAGGTATTGATCTCTATACCAGCACACCATGCTTGCCAAACCTCTGCAGAGCAGGAATGACTGCATATTCCCCTCCTGTAGCAGTGTCTTGTCCCAGTGACCTTGTTATTCTAATGGTAATACCTACATGACATACAAGCTCTTCTTTTTCCCTAAATACCTTGTGAGGGGAAACGCACACAGTCTGAGCAGCAACCAAATCCTGGAGGCCTGGGGTTGCCAAAGAGGAACATTCCAGAGATGACTGTCCTCACTGTGTCTGGGCAAGATGTCATATTACTAAGCTCATAGGAGTTTCTGAGAGAAGTCTTGCTATGCACCTTTCTTGATTAACCAACAAATTCCCTCCTAGAGGCATCTGAAGCAGGAGCACTGCCTGTGAACTGAAACTGGATTTATCTGCCTTTCATTTTTTGCCCCTTATCTTCACTTGAATTATGCATTCCAGTCTGGAGCTGCACTCACACAGGCTAATCTCCTACTGGTTCCTTTGCTAGGCAGCTCAGACCCTATCTCCAGTTTTAATAGCTATCAACACAGGACTTTTGTGGATCAGGATGTAAATAGATTTAATTAAAGTGACACCTGAGCAGGTAGATTCCAGAACAGAAACAGCATTACCAGGAAATTTATCTGAAACTTTCTATAAAGCCTACAAAAAGAAAAATAAAAGTCAGAAAAGCCTGAAAAGATTCTAAAACAGCATCTTTGCAACACACCACAGTATAAAAAAACCTGTACTGTGTTCCATAGGGAAATGTATTAGTAAGAAACAGTTACATCTAGGAAGATTTTAAATATAACAGAAAAGCAAACACTTTTTGTTCTTGCTTTGTCCTTTAATCCTCAGCTCAGAGCTGCATTTTTTGCAATGCAGTTTACTCAGGAGAATTTTGGGTTAGCATGCACAGGGCCCCAGTTCTCTCCCTGCTTTGGTCCCAGTGTAATTTTTCCCTTAGTTTTTAACACTTCCTCAGTCTCTTGTTTCTCTAGTATGGCCTCCCTCTTTATCTTTCAACAAGCACCACGATAAAGGCTTTAAGGGTTTAAGACAGCTTCTTTTGTAAAACCTGATGTCAGGATGATCCTGCTGAGACATGCTGAAATTACAATGAGGAGGACATGGCATCCAGTTCAGAATTCAGGCACAAATACCAGTGACAGTATTTTGAGCTAATCGTGTAACTGTATTGCTCTGTAGTTAACCCCAGCTTTCTGGTTTCAGGGATTTTTGAACAGGGTGCCTGTCTTCCCTAGAAATGAGCATTTGGAAGAAGGGAGGCAGGGGTCAGCTGTGCCAAAAAGTGGGGGAACCTATGGGGAATAGCTTCAGAGAATATCTGCCCGGTACAAATGGTGACAAACAATTTTTCTGCATGAGAAGAGCTCAGTGTTTGCAAGCAAGCAGCAGCAGGCGAGCAAGCAATAAAATCACATTTTCAAAATGAAGTATCAATCATAAAACTTAATCTCCAAATTACCTATCTTGTAAGTCCAGTTTGATTCTGTAACTGTTCAATTTTTAATAGTGCAGATAAGTTTCCAATACATCCAAAAACTCTACATGCATTGCCTGACTTTACAGCTGAAATTGTTTGAGATGTTCTGGTGCCTGGTAGTAAATGAAAGCAGCAAATGTTCTGTAATCTCTGCAGCAGTTAAAGATCTCACTGAAGGAACCTGCTGCTATGTCATGGACATTTTCAATAATCACATTTAGGAAGGGAATGTGACACCACTTGTTCAGTGTGATTGAGCTATTGCAGAGGCTTGTGCTGGCTAATTAATCACCAGGACTGCTGAAGGGGAAGAATCTTTTCCAGACAGATTTAAAAGCATAGCTGGAATGAGCCAGAGAACTTTTTGTGCTTTCCCAGCGTGTGTGCAGAAAGCAGCCAATTGTGAGACTGGCATTGGTCCTTGGTGATCAGCAGTGGGCTAACAGTGAGGCACTACCCTGCTGGAGCTGGAAACCCCACCCCAACTCTGAATAAACAATACACTGCTGTGAATTTCCTCCGCAAAAAGAAAAAGCAAGATGGAAAAATAATTGTAAATATCACACTCTGAAGTATAGTGACAGGTAATCTGTGCAGTGTTTAGTGGTCTTTTCAAAGATCCTGGGGTTTTTTGTTGTTCTTAAGAAATACATGGATTGCAAATTCAGAACGGAATTCTCCTACTGAATTAAGTGGACAGCAGATTAGATTTAACACTTAGTTGACTACTTATTCCATACTCCATGCGACACCTGGTACATTGAGCCACTAAATCAAAACAATCTGCCAAATCTAGTAAGTATCAATGGAGATGCAAAAAAGTAGACCGTTTGCCAAAGCTCTGGATTCCGATGGAAATGTCTCTATTGTGATCCCAGGGAGACTTTCCTGATTAGTCCAGGTGTACACACATATTCTCAGCCTCTCAGTTCTCCCCTGGCTGTGACTGCATTCATGCATTTCCTCTGAATTTCCTTCTGTCAGTTCTACCTTCAGAACAGGGAATTTTTTATTTTTCTCTTAGTTCAAAATTTCCTAGGGTATCCCAAAGTGGAACTTTTCTCTTTCCAGATGACAACTGCTGCTTCAAAACAGACTGTACAAAGTTACAAATTTTGATTATGGAAACAACAGGTCTGATTTTCAAGAAGTGTGACAGCATTTTCTCAAAGAAGTTGACCCTGTCTTGTGACACAGCAATTGTAATTTTTTTTATTAAACCACAAGTATCTCAGGGTTTATATTCTCCTTTGGATTTAAAATACTCTATCAAATTGGAAATGGGAAGAAGGCAGGGTCCCTATTATGTTGCTTTTCCCTCTTTCTTTCCCTTCCCTCACCTAACACACACTATTCTGTACCATTCTCCAAATGGGGACTGCCACCATCTGTTTGTTCCTGAAGGCTCCAGGTAGAAATTAACATGCCAAAATATATATTTACCTGAAGGCCAACTCAAAGAAAGCATTCTGTCTCAGAGAAACAGTCAAGAATGTGCCTGCTCCAAAAGACATCATTACATGCTTCAGTAACTTTCTTACACTGAGGTTTGAAGGAAATAATCTTTTAAAAATTCTCATGCCCATAACCAAGTAATTTTCCTAACTGGAAAATGATATTTTCTATTTCAGTATGTATTGTAGTCCATAGCAGGTTAAGTTGGATTCTTTCTGAAGAATTCTCTCTTTTTCCCAAAGAAGTACAGATTTCCTTTATCCAGACACACTTTCCACTCAAGTGGAAAGACATAACTCAAGTTATTGATCTAACTCAGATGAAGCAGGATCTCCTAGTCCCACATGAATCAATCCCTTCATCAACTACCAGAGATTGCAGGGAGGGGGACAGGAGACACTTTTTGATTTCATTCACAGACTCCTCTCTGGGTACAAGGGGATTATCTTGCACCAGAGTTAGGAGCAATGGAAGATACCACAGGGGATTCAACCCTTGAACCATCTGTATGAAAGAAGTCAATGCATGGGAAGAGTTTGTGTTCTAGCTCTTAACCCTACTCCAGCAAAAGGCAACTGTTTTAAGCATAAACCCACCTTTTGGGAGGAAGAGGAAGATTATCTGTGTTGCATTTCACAGACAAAGATACTGAGGTAATGGAGCATTCTATTTGGTTTCCACCTAAAAAACTGCAGCATAGGAAAGCACCTCTCCCCAAGAGCAATCTGTGAAATTTATTTAAGATGCATTTGAGAATGGTTACAATCACATTTCTGAGCCTCCTACTGGTGGCAGCTATCAGGATGAAATAGCATCAGTGACACGAACAGCATGACAGCATTATGTAAGAGATTATGAAGCCCTTTCAAACCTGCTTTGATATGGCATTAACAATCAGCGGGAAAAAACTTTGTTTAATATTTCAACAACATGTTTAAAAGTTAAACACTTTCATTCCTCTGATGGTGCAAAAGCCTGAGCAGTACAGAGACAGGAAAAGAAGGAGACATTTCAAGTCTTTTGCCTACAGTGTAGGACTATGACAGAAATCTTGTAAAAAAAACATCCTTGCATCCCAATGAGATGGCCAGCATTAGCAGGAAACCTGATGTGCACCCATTTCCAATACATTTCTTATGGGCACACGTTGTTTTCCCTTTCATTCTCATGACTTGAAAATAAAATTTGGATATAGACCCAAATAGGGACAGGGAAACCTGTCGCTAGGCCCTGATATCTTCTGGGTCTGGGGCCCAACCATAGACAAGATTTATTTCCTTCAGAACCTGCAGCTCTCATATGAGAAGGACTAACCCTTCCACTTCAGAAAAATCTGCAGGCCAAGGCATAATATTAAACCCTGGGGAAGACAGGACAAGGAAATGTACCCCTTGAAACATATTGGAAAAAAATCAGTCAGCTCCCTGCTTAGAGAATGTGAAACCATAAATCAGTCTGGGTGAGAGAGGACCATCACTCCTTATAATTATTCCCTTTCTACACAGACACACTGGCAATTCAGGGCAAATATTTAATTCCCTTATAATGTTAGAAATTCTTCCAAATATTCTCTGCATTTCCTTTAACTCAAGGCATGCTTCCTGTTCCAAACAACTCCTTTTCTTTTCCAGCTGTTCTGTGCTTTCATTTTGAAATACAGAAATACTCTGAAAATGCAGACAGACTTTTGGAGGAGTAATGATGGAAGTAATGAGGCTTAGATGGAAGCTATGAGTCATGGCAGCGCTCCACATAATTTCCCACAAATGCCAGATATGATGAGAGCAGTTAATTCTGGCCGTCATATCCACAACCTCGTCCAATGTCTGAGTGATGGTGAAGAGTATCCTCATGGTATCTTTCAATCAACAGGCTTTTTTTGCCCCATCATCTCTTTGGACTGATCTCCTCATTCGAGATGATAAGTACATATTCTTTCAAGTATTTTAACCATATGAAAGGCAGTATCTATTTCAAAATGGTGTCAGACATTTTTAAGCACCCTGATAAACTGCATCAGATTTTGAAACCATTAGACCTGACTTCCTATCCAGAATTTCATAACAAAATGAGAGTAGCATACAGATTAATATGTGGGATTTTTCTGCTTCTATGGGTGAATAATAATAAACCAATGAGCCTAGTCCATCAGTAAAGTTTACCACTGTCAGGACACATTATCATCTTGGGATTCAAGGTATCTTCCAGGTCTGTTCAAAAATTTAACATATCTGAAAAATTATTTCTCTCCCTGGCATTCATCTGGCAAAGTAAATTCATGCTATTAACATGAAGTGCACTGAATTTGTTTCATTGCTGCTGGAATTGTGATTACTAGAACAGAGCTCTACCTACTGTAGGAAAGGTCACAGGTCTAAAGTCTAGATCCTGGTGGGGATTAAGGAACACCACTGCAAATATTTCCCTGTCATTTACTCATGGAAACAGAGCCTCATCTTTTCACATGTAGCTGTCATACTTTATTCTTGCACTCTATTAATCAAAATCATCAGTCACAAAACCATGATCACATTGTTGTACAATTAACCAAGTTTAGATAATTTGGGTAATGACTGCTGTATTATTTGGGTATTGTTACTGCAAGGAGATATGTGAACAGTCAATTTCCTACTGAATGTTTAATACATTTCTAATAGGCAGTTTATGCAGTTTTTGATGGCACACTAAATCATCCAGTATTTAACTGTGACACAAAGATTGATTCAGCTTTGCAGTGGGAGTAGAACAACTGAATACAAGCAAGAGCTGAAAAAATGGGTAAGCTAAGATGCAAGGCTGCCATGCTAGACCTTAAAAATACAGAATCTTTTCCCGTAAAACTAAGATCTAGTAGGGTAAATCCACTTTCTGGATCTAGATAACAAGTCATGGCCAGGATCTTGGTGTGCTTCTGTTTTCTTTCTTTCTCTCGTTCCCAGTCTGCTATTTTGGGATAACTTTTAATTTCCACAAACTGAACTTCTTTTGATAACATGACAAGTAAGGCACAGTAACTGTTAAAATACTATTGGGGGGGGGGGGGGAAAAGTCAGTTCTGTGTTATTTGGCATTTCCAACTAGCCATGCCAGTGCATTTAGCTACCTCTATCTCAGCTGAGTAGCTGGAGGCAGCAAAGATGCACCAGGTCTATGCTCCCTCAGCTGCACAATACCTTCATGGCACTTCACAAAAAGAAAGCTCTCTCTGTGCAGAAAGGGTACAATTTCCACCTGCACCCTGCCCCAGCCAGGCTGGCATCCAGGTAGGGACACAGGGTATCCCAGCATGATGCTTTACCTTGGGTTCAGCACACAGTAATTGCCATCACACAGGTTCTACTGAGCTCCAGGTAGAACTTGAGCAGAAATCAATCATGCCTTTCTCATGCTCCATCAGCAGGAAAAATGAGTAGTTTCCATCTCCCTCACTGCCTTGGGAGTCAAGAAGATTTTGTTGCTTTCCACCACCTGTTCTCCCTACACCTTGGCTTGCTCCCCATGTGAAATCCCAAGGCAGGAGCATCAGCCCAGCCACTCAGCTAGAAGCCTCCAACTCCTTCCATCTTTTCATCCTGATTGTATTACAAGTTCAGTGACTCAATGATTTCCAAAAAACATTTTTGTCTTCCCCTACTTCACAAGAGCATGCAGTGACAGGAAGAGATGTAATGGCTTCAAACAAATGACAGTAGGTTTAGATTAGATATTAGGAAGAAATTCTTTACTGTGAGGGTGGTGGGGCACTGGAACAAGTTGCCTAGAGAAATTGTGTTGGAAGTGTTCAAGACCAGCTGGGATACAGCTCTAAACAACCTGGTCTAATGAGAGCTGTCCCTGCCCATGAACTAGATGATCTTCAAGGTTCCTTCCAATACAAACATTTCTAAGACTCTATGATCCTAATGAGGAAAGTGCTGGCCCTCAATCAGAATGAAGGAAATCCCGATGCAGCAGTGTTCTGTGCATACCACAATGCTTATGTGCTGCAGAAAAAACATCACAATTCACTTGTACAAGGGCCACATCCTGAGAGTATTTAAGTACCAACTGTTGCCTATTTACCAAGTGCATAAATATCTGGAAAAAGATACCTACCCTTAACTGACAGGGTATGGACATTAAGCTGTAGAGCCAGCATTCCTACTGATTTTGCTAGGAGCTCTGCACACTGAAGCCTTCCCTCCTCCACTGGCACATTTTGTATTTCTCTCCTAGGGAGTGCAATTGAAAATGTCAGTCTTCCCCTGTTACAGAAAAACTTTGACACTCAAGGTTTAGAGAATGCACAGAGAGAGTCAGTAATTATTTATTCATTTATGTATCTTTTATTTTTCATCCTTTGATTTCTGAGAATCACCAGCTAGATTTCCTGGCACAATAATTATAAATACTTCATGATAGTGTATGGATATAAAAATTCTATTTGAAGTTTTGATAGGAGTCTGTGATGAAACGTTGGCGCATTGTTTTTACTCATCTAGGGACTTGGATGCTACAGTAATTTTCAGAGCATAAAACTTCTGCATTTATACATTACTTCCCACTTCCCCCATTACTTATCATTCACTTTTTCAGCTCAGAGCATCATCTCCCAGCAGATAATTCCACCGATGTTTTTAATGTGGCACAAATCTTAAAAACTAGAAGGAATAGAGCCAGACGAGGGGACACATACTTGGCAAGAATGCACACATATGAAAGCTTATTGCAGCACTAGAAACATCAAGCAAATGACAAGCTGAAAGCTACCTGTACCCCTGACAAGCAGAGAGTGCTGTACAGCACAGGAGGGAAATGTAGCCTGGTCTAGCTCCACAGAGGAAAAGAAAAGCAATTTCCAAGACTGAACTTCTGTTTAGCCCTGAAAGTCACCACAAAGGTTTATACTTTTGTTTCCTACATTTTCCCCTTTCTAGAGGCTGGATGAGGGTTCTTAAATATGCAACATATTAAAATGTTCAAAAGTTCAAAGTTGCAGCTGCTGAAATAGAACTATAAATTTATCAGCAATGCAAGGCTGGTTTTCAGTCCTGAAATTCAAGACTGAGAAGCTCAGCTGTGGCTGGAACTGGAGTCTATCACCTCCTCTGCACAGCTCTTGCAAATGGCATGCAAGAGTATTGAGAAGAAAACTCATTCTAAATGAGCACCTTGGAGTAGAAAAATACAGCAAAACAGTGGAAGCCCAACAGTCTGGCAAATACAATATGGAGCAAGCTACAGAACACAAGAAGGAAAAGTATACACAGAATATAAACTCTTAACCTTTTGTCACTGAAAAATGCATGCAGCAATTAGCTCTATGGTGAAAACCCTGTAATTCAAAGATAAAGACTCAGGTTTTAGTCATAAGCCCACTGACACGGCTGAGAAATATCTCAGAGACAAGATAGAGCAAGATAGTGCTTAGCAGATGCAGCAGAGGGAGAAAGCTGCACAGATCAGATGGGCAAGGACAGCAGGGTCAGAAATCTGAGCCAAACCTGCCCCTACTGCTCTGAAAGTACAGCTTCAGCTGAACCAGAATGAGGGGTGACTTCCCTATAAAATAGGAAAACCATTTACTGGCTTGCACACAGTTGCCCATCTTGTTTCAGAAGCAGCCTTTTGAAAGGATGCTGCTGAAGCCTGAGGCGAAGTGAAAAGTTCAAATGTGGCCCTTACGTGTCTTTTCTTTCCATTCCATACTAACACCCATTCATCAGGCCACTAAAAATTTGCAGATCACACAAGCAAATGGCTTGAAGTAGAGATGTAGAAGGATCAGGAACATGCCTCTGAAGTAGGTATATCAAAAGCATTGGCAGCAATGAGCTGCAGTAAAAGGAAATGCTATCTCAAACAAGGGCAATGACTACACGGATTTCAGGAAAATAAAAAAACCTCAATTTGACTTCATCTCTTCAAAAATCACATCAGCAAATCTGAGGCAGAGACCAAAGTGTATATGTAACTAACTTTATCTTTCTTCCCACAGAGATGCTATTACAATTGTCACCTAAACTTAGTAGTTAAATTTTACTTTTCACTCAATGCTTGTGAGCGTGTTTATAAGGTTGTCACTTTCAATCCTATTTCCACAAAATATGAAGACAGAAAGAGATATGTGCAACCAATGCAGAGACTTTCAATCAACCCATGCAAGCAATTCACAAATGTACCTAAATTTGCCAGAGTTCAGGAAGAAAGCAAGCAAGAAGCAGATTTGCTCACTTCACAAATTATTATCTCTTTCTACTTCTTCCTAGAACTGATCTACCTCAAATGTGCTTTTTAGGCTTGACTCAAGAAAACATTTCTGTCATTTTTAAGTTAAAATAATAAAAACAGTTCCTCCTTTGAAGTCTTCATTAGCATGCATTATATCAATTTCCAGCATGGTAGTGACACTGACACTTTTGGATTTTCATTATGAATGTCAGACTCAGAAAGAGCTAAAAGTCACAATGAGTTGATTCCATTTGAAAACACTCTTTAATAATAAAAGAGGAATTCTGATGAGAATGGTGAAAAAGCAGTCAAATCTTGATGGGAGAAAGTGTTATGTAGAATGGAAAAAGGGAAAGCCTTATTAAAAGACCTTTAAAATCATACAGCCAGTTGCAACTCAGTGGCTTTCTGTCTGAGTCATGAAAAAGAAACATTCAATCCCCTATGCGTCAAGGATGGAAAAATCAGAGGCACTTTTCCTTATAAAGCACTTGATTCACTGGACCTTAACATAATTTATTGAAAATACGTGGCATATCCAGAGAAGTGTCACTCAAGACATTTTCCATTGCCCCATTTGTAAAAAAGCCCTTACATGGGATTATGTAAATTATGTGAATATGAACACACTCTTATGTATGGACACAAACCTGTGCCATTCCTGAGGCACATGTACTCTCTCACATTTTTTATTTCTTGAAGAACACAAAAACATGACTGCCAAGTTTTCAAGTTATCAACACTACAAATGAGCTTTTTCCATTTGATCATTAATAAAAAAATAGAAATGGTAATAAAAAAAAGAAATGGTAATGGAGTATATGCTACTTTCAGCCCATTTAAAAATACCTTTTACTTGATGCATTATGTTTTTATATATTCCAGTCAAATTAAGCAGAGGCTGGCAACTGCATATAGCAATCTGATTAATGCCATAATATGATTTATGTGCTTCATTTTAGTACATTGGGTCATTCTGATTTTTTGAACATATTCCTACAGATGTGAATGAGCACCACATTAAATTCTGTCTCAGACAGAAATCTCCCATTGAGATTGAAATGGCTGAACATTTTCATTTAACAGGGATTGCTTAAGGGACTTGAGTCAGATTTTTTTTTTTTTTAAGGCAGCCCAAGTGCCATCTAAAGGAATTTTCAGTAAAGGCAATACTAGCAAATATCAGACATTTTAAAGACACTAAACAGCCATTAAACTGTGCATGTAGGCACATGAAACCTGCAGAGGATCCAGGTATTTTCAGACTTGTCATTCTTCTATGGGGCTATACCCATTTGTACCAAAGTTCACAGACATCAGTTTATCCCAGCTGAGATTTTGATACAAGCCCCAATGCATTTTTCACATTTGCAGGAGCAACAGAGCCAAAGACCATACATTCCAGACCAGGATGAGATTCCAAACCACTCTGCACTGAGATCACCTAGCAAAGGCATAGAGGCAGAACCATAGACTCACTGCATTTCTTCCCACTTACAACAGGTACTAACAGAACAAAATGTATCTACTGGAATGAGGAATGAATCTTCATCCCTCAACCACTTTCAGCTACTGCTTGTACTACACACACATAGGAACCTGTCAGGATCAAATGAAATGCCTCTTTGTAGCAATGAATTCTTGGAATGTTGAGAAGAAATAACTTGGAGTAATGTAACTTTTTTTTTTTTTTTGCTATGAGATTCTCCATAGAATATTTTCAAAATGTGTTAATTATTATTTTTAACAAGTCTGCAAAATTGAATGAGAAGGAATAATCTTCCAGTCCTTACCTTGGCATTTTCTGCTGACCCTAATGCTGCTTCTTCTCATGGTGAATGGCAAATAGAATTAAGCCATTACTGAGAGCTTTGGAAATCCAGCTCACTAGCAACTACGTGAATTATCCAAATACTTTCTCATTCCAATAGTTTCAGAAATAACATGGGAAAGTGAGCTCAAAAGAGAGTAGGAATAGATAATCAAAATATTTGTTAGAATTCTGAACATTTTCAACAAGTATCTATAACCAGGGGATGGAGGGAAACAACTGGCCAAAATGCATCTAAACCATTCTGTTGACATTTTTTTAAATTTTATAAATACACATTTTGTTCAATTTCAGATATTTCTGTTTTAAAGAAAGAGCATGTCACATTATTTTTACATGACCCTTGCAAAAGATTCCTGTTTTATCTCTTCTCCTTGTAGTTTTATAAATGTTTAGGCCTATCTGATACTAAAGACAACTTAATTCATTAACCTTAATTATAAGGGATTGGAGTCAGGAATTAGTTTATTGCTTAAGTGTACACAGTAATTATTACTGATGTTAAAAAGGATATTTAATCACTAAGAGGTTCCTATTGAATTATTGCTGCCAGCACTGGCACCAGATTACCAAAACTGTGTCTTCAAGGTTCATCAGGATCACACAGACATATGGGATTTTTTCATCTCTTTATTTTTACATTTTTCGCTTTCCCTTGTTTTGTGAGCCAACAGAAATGTTGGCTACTTGTTGCTGAGATGCCACTGCCAACCATCAGCAAAACCATCCCTCTCTCCTGTAGCATTTTAATGTCATCTGAACTGTTTTCCCTATCATTAATAAAATTCATTAATTCATTCCCTATCATTAATAAAATTCTTAATTCTTCCTATTTTGCTTTTCAATGCTTTCTGCCCTAAGAAACTCAATATAAAGTAGTCAAAGTAACACAATCTATTCTCCAGTATGTGTTATTTTGGACTGATTTGTAAAAGTTGTGATCTCTTGCTTATTAGACATATCTGGGTTAATTAAAGGATCAAGAGACTGTTGCATCAGGAGGGACAACAGAAAGTTTTTACAGCTGCTGAAAACAAGATGTACAACGTCTCAGTAAGATCAAAATTTTCAGCTATTGAACAAGCAAGAGGTTACTATGATATTTTGCAGTGAAGATCATACATCAGGAATCTACAGTTCACCTTTATCCCCTTTTCTCTGCCATAACAGAAAGTAGTAGCTCAAAATAAGTGAATAATTTCTTCCATGCTCTGGGACTTTTAAAGTACTTGTAACAAGACCATTATGATACTGCCTTTTTTTGTTTTATGAGAGTGATGTAATACATATCCATTTCAAAAGGCATACATGAACAGAACTTCACATATCCTATTCTAGCCTGTCTAATTTTGAGTTGGTGGAGCTTTCTAACTAATAGATATGCAATGTTGTTAGGTTCTAGAAAGTAGTCTTGTTTTTGTAAGGTCTTGTTCTAAAAAGAAAACTCTATCAATGCTGAAATCAGGATGTGTGTTAATATTCTAATGCAAAACTGAAAGTGCATCATTCTTATGTAATGTAGAATTAAGGATGAGATTATTTAGGGAGTGTTCTTACAGCAGGAAATGCTCCAGCTCACTATTCCTCTATTAAGTTACAGAAAGAGTTAAAAAAGAGGAAATCTTTTACTCACCTGTTCATCATAAACTCATGTGGCTTATAGCAAGCTCTCTAGAATATGTTATAACATAATGGTAAGCCACTTTACAGGCAAAAGTATTACACAGCATTTACAAATTGTTTTCCCTATGAATAAGGGGTTGCTTAGTTGCTTCATTAAAAATATAAAAGGAAAATAATTCTCAAAGAATTAGTTTTTAATATTTGTGACAGATCAAAAGAATATTTTTGATTTGTATATATAAGTAGTTCAATGCTAAACTAAATCTTGCTTAGATTATTATTTTTTAACTGCTTCTAAATGCTCTTTTCTATTGAGATAATTTTTAAATGGAAAAAAAAAAAATCCTGATTATGCCAGCAACTAATGTATTTCTAAACTCTTTCCTTCATTTTATTTCTCTCAGCTTAGCTCCCTAGCCAGCTCAGAACATATCCCTCCTCTTTTGAGGAAGTAGAAATACTAGACTATTGCATTCATAAGCAGAAGATCTAGGAGAAAAGCCCTAAAAACCATCCAGATTCTCAGTCTTGCTTCCCTTTCCCTGGGGAATGAGCATTTTCATATTTAATCTGGTTTTCCTGCAGCCACATCACACGGTTTCTCAGGAGACCATGAAGTGGTTTAAGCCATGCCTGTGCCAGCCCCAGGAGGAGAGTGGTCAGCTCTTATGGGAGCAGGACAAAATGGAAGCCCAGGCCAGCTATTCCTGCTTCTGGTATCAGAAACCCAAAAATTGTTTGTAGAGGCTATAGCTGCTCTCTTCTTCCCCTCAAAAACAGATCTAGTTTGCTTCCACTCCATCCTGGCTTTGTCACAGGTCAGTAGCATGATTTTTCCAAAACCTAGAATAAGCAAGGAAGGCAGTGCAAAGGTTGTGGCAATTCTCTGGCCAGAGCCAGCCCTTCCTCCCTGCACTTTTGCTGAACTTGAACCAATATCAAGCTCAAGTGCCTGGCTATGAACATGATATGTCTTTGGCAGACAAGTTATTTTTCTTTAGTCTTCTGGAAATTAAGCAGAACCTTTTTATTTAGCCTAATAAAGATATGCCAAATCAGAAACAAAATATTGCTCTAGGGCAAATAAAAAACCCTAATTGCTCATAAAATGGCTTCTTGCAAATAAATAAATTTTAAAAAGAGAAAAAAGGAAAAAAATATTTTACACAGTGGATTCCTTCTTTCTATGTTTTATGGGAAACTAAGCAAGTCAATAAATCTCAATAGGAAGCAGAAATCACACTTCTTAGTGAGAAACTCTCTACTGCAGGGAGTTTCTCACAAAGCCTTCCAAGTTTAAGAACCAGCATGCGTATGGTATTTCAGTATTTGCCAACATGTCTCAAAATCTGCAGAGGTATATTACAAAATTTTGCTTCTCTGTTGTCTGTGTTTTCTAGCACAGGCAGCACTAATAGAAGAGAACTATTAATTGACCAAAAATATAAGATCACCACCAGTCTACTATTATTCTACAATTCTTGTAACTGGTTGTTATCAAGGTGTGCGTTTCCTACACACCACACAGCCAGCCTGTCATTTTTGAGAATGTTTTTTGGGAAAACACACACTTGGCAAGGCAGCCCTGCTGGATCACCTCCCAGAGGGCCTTTTTCTACCCATCTATGCTCACTCAGAGTCAAAGACTCAGTGTGTGCTAACTTATGTCAGAAGGAAAACAGCTGACATTGCTTTGAGAACTCCTTTTATCAGATGTGAATTTCACCCATGATAAAATACAGGAGAACACAAAGATGCCTTAAAGCTTCACAGTAGCACACGTGGAAAATAGGAATTTCATCCCCTTAAGTGTGGCTTGTGTCACCATGCACTGACAGGAGAGCCACATGACTTTCAAGTGCACATTACCTATAAACACATAAAATTCAGGAAATGCAGAATATCTGAGGTTAGGAAGACAGAAGAAGGTGATCACTATCTCCATCTGATCTTTTTTATATTCCACCAATAATGGTCCCCACCTCCTAAGTGCCAGACAAGCTTATGGCATTTGTCAGATCCTCAGCAGCTATTTTATAACATTTAAAGGCTTCATCCTCGTTACAGTTAAGTTGTGCTGGTGCTTAATTACATTCCCTGCCAAAACAATGGCTGCTGTATTCTGAGCTTCTGGCTAGTGTGTGTTCTCCAGAAGTGTGCAAACCTCAAATTAGTTTGTTGTTGTTGTTAAGCTTTCCTGTCTTCCCTATGTGAATGAATAACATGCATCCATTCCACTTGCAAAATGGCTCCTATAGGGATAATAAAATCTCTCTATCAATTGATGTGGTGACCTGTAATTCCAGTGCTGAATTGGACATTCTGGATGAGGACAACACTCAAAAGAGAAGAAGCAGCCAAGTTGTGGGAAGGAAAAAAAATTAACAGTGATTTGATAACAACTGCAAGTGATATAACTTTTGCAAAGGTCCTAGTGACTTGGAAATAAGTTTGATTAATTATCTTCACTTGCCAATATTTTTAGAGAAAGTGTAAAGTATGTGCATAAAGCATGCAGATTTTATATAAATGTACATACTTGTCTATATAAATGCTGTCTTTGTCCCCCACTTAAGAATGAAGGCGATAGCATCATCCAATCAAAGGAAGAAGCAAGAGCAGTTCAAGGGGAGAATTATTTTTATTGTAAATTTCCAGAGGGAATTAACCAATTTTCTGTATTATGATAGAATCAGCATATTGTAGATTGAACCTGTAGATAATGTCAAAGCAGAAGAGACGCTTTCAGCTTTGTGTGCCTGCTGAATCTCAAACACAAAGAGCTGCCGTACTTCTGTTTGCTCTGCAGTTTTCTCATCAATGTGCACATTATTGGACCTTACTGTGGCTGCAATGAACACTTCAGCCTGGCTGATGAAAGAAGTGAAAATACCCCTTGGATCTCATGCGATTCAGAACTTGGCAATGACTGTCCCTCACTTCAGTGCATGTGTGATGGTGAAAGAACAGGAAGGAAATGAGATCATGGTCATATTCAAAGAATTTTTTTGAGCATGGATATAAACCATGCTGTTCAAAATATTCAGCAAGTCCTTTATTATTATTATTATTGCTATCCTACAATCTAATGGTGAATATGATTACTTCATACAGAAAAGAAGTTGGCAGGGAACTGACATGAAAATAAAGGAAATACTGAATAGCTAGGAAAAGCAAGAGAGAGCTCATAACCTTCAAATCCTGCTTCCCCACATTCAATTAGCATATACATTTTAATATATCTCCTGCAATGCTCAGGAAAATGACACAGTGCCCTTCTGGATATATTTTATTGAAATTGATGGCTTCAGTCCTAGATGTAATGAAATAAGCATTAGAGATGATATTTTACTCTTTGGGTTTGAATGAATTTTGAGAAATTGTTAGGACAGAGGATGGTACTGAGCTACTCACATAGCAATCACCTAAATCTAGTATACAGGTAAATTTGCAAAAAGGGAATGCCTCTACTGGAGTTCCCCATATTTCTAGCTGTTATCCTGTTTTCTTAAGAAGCAGATATGGCAGACCACTGCAGCTTCTAGTCCTGAGGGCACTGAGATAGGTTCAGTTTTGTAGGGCTGGAAATAGCATATTGCATTTTACATCCAGGAGGTTAAAAAAAAGAAAAAAAAAAAAAGGAAGGAAAATAAAATCAAGCACCCCTATACTTGGGGCTGTCCCCAGGACTTACGTGTTACAGCTGTCTAGAACCAATTCTACCTTCCAATTTCAACTCTGGTACGACACACACTAGCTAAGCTTCCTTATTTCATCTTCAGTGTAGAGTGAATCTGTAATTAGGCTTGAATATTTCAGTCATTAATTATCTTGATCATTCAAAATGAAGCAGTGCTTTCAACTTTTCATTACTGTATGTTGTTGTTCCTTCGCTTGAAGGCTGGACACCTGTTACTGTATTTCCCAAACATTCAAAGACACATTGCTAGACTGTGATCAGATTGATCCAGGTTTTCATTGAGGAAATATAATTCACAATCAAGTGCGCTTTTAAATAATAGCTTGGTTTTCAGGGCCTCAGTTATCTTCCTCACAACTCTCCTCAATTTTCTCACTGATTCTTTAGCTATCAACATGAAAATCAAAGATGCATTCCAGCAGTGGTCCTAACAGCAATATAAACCTTGCACCCCTATGGTACAAGGGATCTTTCTACACTTGAAATTCATGTAAGTATCTTGACTCACAAGCACTGTAGGGCATCCATCATTCAATATCCCACTCATCAATCATCAGAGTCCCTAGCTACTTTCTGGAGACCTGATGTCCTAGGACAGAGCCCCCACCCTTGCATGTACAGGCAGCATTCTGCGCCTTTTCACAAGATCCTGCTGGAACGCACAATGTTTGCAGATTTGGGAAAAGCTGCAGGCAGACTGCTATGATTTCCACTTATTTTTTATTTGCTATTCCTTTAGCCTTAATGTCATCTGTAGATTTTATCAGTATGGATTTTAGCTCTGTTTGATGAAAATGTCATACAGGCAGAGCCAAGGACTAACTCATCCAAGCCTCTACCCAACAATCTTAGATTTACACTTTCATTATAAGTTGTTTAATATAGACCATATTGATATTACTTATTTCTGCTTCTTAAGTAAAATGTCATGCAATACCATGTCTGTACTACATCTTTTCTGCAAACTAGATATAGAAATACTCTTCTGCTTTTCAGAGATATGAGAGTCTGTGCTGAAGCACTTTGATACTGTGACATTAACAGGCAACAAAGAAATGCAGATATCTGCTTTTAAACCATGCCCATTCAACTTTCTCACAGGAAAGTAAGTGTTGAAAAGCATTTACTGCCTTAGCACAAGACTTTATTGGTGGGACAGCAGAGTGAAGAGATCAGTATATCTGAAAAGTCAGCCCCAAGAGTTTCTGTAAAGAAAGAGTCCTGAAATGAGAGAGACCAAGAACTGATGGTAGGGTTCACTGGTAAAAAAAGCAGGCAAAGACCTTGTCATGTCAGAGCACAAATACTGAGGGAGAAGTATAAATATGTGGAAGACTGGGGCTTAAAAATATGTATGTGTGAATGCAGCAGGCCTGTACTAAGCAGCAGTGGTAATTTTTCAGGCTGGAAACAAAATTGTTCTTCAGGTCCTGGATTCTTGGAGTCATACTTTCCAGTATGCCCTAGTTTGCCCGACTGAGGAAAAATAAGCATCAATTCAAATCCCCTGGTGTTATTGCCTGCTGAAACCAAGGCTTTCTGCTGTAACCTTCAGAGAGAATCCTTAACAAAATGCACAGTCTAAAGCTGTATAGATGAAGTTCCAAAACTGCTCAGCACCTCACAGCTCCCTTTGTTCTCGATGGGGGAGCTCTTCTCCCTTGTTCTAAGCGAGAGCAGCTATGAGAATTTCCAAAAGGCTAGTCCATAATCTCAAAACCCCTTCAATCTGCAGGATCAAAAATAACTTCTGCAAAGCATAACTTTACAGTGAAAGGGGTGTAATTCACACCAAAGCTGGCAAAATAATTTATTCATTTATTTATTTAGTGTTGCCTCTTAAGCAAAGTAACAAGGCAGTTTTAGTATCCAGAAATAAATTGCAACAAATAAAAGCAATACAGTAGACAGTACAATAACAGAAACAAAACTAAAAACTGAAATAAAAAATTAAAACCTTTTTTTTCTTCTGAAATACAGTACATACAGTGTTTACTGAAAGGAGTGATTACCATAAAAAGACAGGGGCATTTCTAACATTTGAGGGATTATACAGTGTCCTGTCCCTGTAACAAAGACACATGGGAAGGTTCTTGCTGTCTCCCTGATCAGCAGCACCATGAAGTCATGAATCAGGCTAGCATTAAAACTGGAAAAAAACCACAGTTCCTTGTATGCACCCATTAGTGCTCTGTCCAGTAATAAATCAATAATTCTGAGAGGGCATCATCTCCTTGAAGGCACAGAAAGGCAGAGACACTGTAGAGGAAAGCACCTTAGAAGAATGCCTAGAGGCATCTTCATCCTCTGCAAAAGCATGCTCAGGTTTTTCCTACAGCATCTCTGCTCCTTGAGACTCTGCATCATACTCAGGCAGCACAAGCTCTTACCAGTGTTATTGTCACGGTGCTTCACCTAACACATCTTATCTAAATCATCCTTTCTGAAGTTCAGCCTTATCACTGCTTGTCCTATCAGTGCAGCAGCCTTTCATAAACCTGCAAACAGTTACAGCTTTCCTTGGTTTTCCCTTCGCAGGGAAATCCTTTCCCTTCACCAATGGCAGAACATCCCTTCTTCACAGTGAAAAAGAACCTATGAAATGAAATGGCAGAAGATGCAGTAGGTAGGACAAGGGTCTTCTTCCTCTAGGTCCTGTGATAAAAGTGCTTTCCTTGTGTACAGAACGGAGTACTCTGGTACTAGTAGTCAGCTAGTGTTTCTAGATGTCATTTTAGCCAAAAAAAACCCAAACTGTAGGTTGGTGTTTCATGCTAGCTGGAGAATCGTGACTGGCCTCAACCAGCTGAAAATATTGTTTAGATTGTGATATACTCAAGTCCCACTCTGACAGAGCACTTACAAAAAGTCAGTCAGAGCCAATATTTACTTAGGAAAGTGATTTTGTTTCTGCTTGGTTCCCTCCACAAATTCCAATAGTCAGTTTCTATCTAGAATTTTCAAGCTAGAAACATTATACAACAATAAAATTGAGAGGTGGCGGACATAGTTGGGGTGAAGAGGAGACAATTAGTTCAACAATCCACTGTATGATATGCAAGAATAAGCATGCTAATCCTTTCCTGGATTTCCTTTGCAGGAACTCAGCACCAGCCTATGCAAATGCACTGTAATTATTCTTGTAGTCTACAAAGAGCTCAGGTGTCAGTATCTGGTAGGAAACCCACAGAGCAGGTAGCTGTGATTTTTCTTACTTGACATGTTCCTTTTTGCTAAGGATTTTTTTTTTTAATTGGAAATTTCTCTGGTGTGGGAAAAATGTTTTAATCAGGCATCAATCTTCAACTTAAAGACATAAAGTAGAAAAAAATGAATTGTGAAACTGAAGTACTGTGATGTGATAAACTTCCAAATAGGACCACTCAGGGAGAATTTATGAGGAAAGATTTATATATTTAACTACCTTTTTTAAAAATTAAATAATATGTCTTCTGAACATCTTGCTTTTTCTTCTCACCTAGCAAAATAATCTATGGCATATTGTCTCTTATCTTGCTATGTGGGCAAGGAAGGCTATGATTTTAAAGACACTTTTAAGGTGAATTAAAAAAAAAAAAAAAGTAAAAAAAGAAGGTATCAGTACCCTCATAATCAGGTCTGTAAAAGACAGGTACATAGATTGCACCCTATTGCATGAGACAATCTTGCTTTGAGCAAGAGATCATTCTTGACATTCACAGCTCCTCTTCTATATCCAGCCTGTTTTTAAAAATCACTTTGCAAATGGGGCTTTCCAGAGTAATTTATGGCAAGTGCTTCACATTCAATTCTGGATGCTTTGGAAAATTCCTCCAGCACCACCCATCTCTTCATCAATCATAAAGTGAATTTCAGAATCTGCTGCTCTCCTTATTTGTTCTGCAGCATCTCTACCACAGCTAACAAATTTAGGTTTTCCTGTGGCTGCCAAGATATAACTTCACCTTTCCTCACAGTTGTTGGGCTCAAGGAAATCCTTTCACCACCATGCGTAAAGACAGGATGAGGAAAAAACATGTAATTTTGTTTTCCATCTTAGATACAGCCCAAATGTTGGTTTGATACATGGAATGGCTAGAATATTAAATATCCTCCAACAACATTTAGGATTCTAGGATGAAAGGAACTGATTACCATAAAAACAAAGGATCTGTGGAGCTCCTCAGGCTGTGATCCCGATAAGAGAGCTGCTGCTCTACAGAAGCCAGACTACTGTCATAAACTGGATTTCATCAATTCAATTTTTTTGAGAAACTAATTTGGTTTTTCTTTTTCATACAAGATGAGATCATGGGAGTGACCTGAAGCTGAACAACAATGATAAAAGTGTAGTCATTTGTTGACAGAAGCTCAACAGCGCTGATAAAAATGTAGAAGTGCCAAGTACCAGGCTGCTATCCCCTTTTCATGCTGTTCTAGTGCCATTACATAATTCCCACAGCAGATGACAGAAGCTGGAGCTAATCCAAAGAAGCACCACCCAGGCCAATGGACATGACCTTCATATCCCTGGTTAAACTAAAATAAGGAAGAAAAAAGGTGATGAAACCATCTTCCTGGGCAGGTCCTTCCAAGTGCTTCTGCCTCTGTCCCTGCCTTTTATCCCTCTAGACCTCTCATTCAGCATCAAGCTCAACAAGCAGCCTAAGCCTGGCTGGGGTGTGTGAGCCCCACAGTGACACAAGGAGTGACACAAGTACAGAAAGCTGCAAGGAGCAACTGGGGGCTGGCAGAAGGAAATGCACCTCAGGTGAAGAGCTCCACTGTCACACACCTCAGTGGCACAAGCCAGCCAGAGGCTGCATGCAGCTCAGGACTAACATAGGAAACACACAGTGATCTTCAGAAGGAAACTGTCAGCCTAGAAGACGCCACAACGTTCTATTTGTACAGCAAATCCATTAATTTAAATAGTAAATCTGGAGATGAAATACCAAAGCACACCTCTGTATCTTTGGAGTTCACTTCCACAGTGTGCCTTTGAAGTTCTAGAGCCAGACTTCAAAGATATATGAATGCACAAATCCTATTCCTACTTGGGCAATTTTTAGAATTTTACCTTATGACAATAAAATGAAATCTAGGTTTTGTGATTCTCTGGAGCCCCTTTTTAGAGGCAATACTTCAAAAGCATTTAAGTATTTTAAGAACTTGGGTAACTTAAGGTAAATAGCTTTTGGCAGAACTAGGAGGTTTACAAAGCTTAGATTCCATTTGAAAAACCCACCATCTCCACACGGCAATCTGTTTTGATCACTATCAACAATTTTCTATTGTTAAATTGCCTTGTCAAAAGTAGCAAGCTAACTAGCTTTGCAGACAAGGCTCTGCACATATCAATCATTTAAAATTGCTGTGCTAATGTTTCTGCCCAATCTGTGTAACTCATCTCAGCATAAAGTCTCTCTGTTGGTAAGGACAGGGTAACCAGTGCCAGGAAATCATAAATGTTTGTGAAGAAAGATATGCAGATACCCAGAGGGGTTGAAGTTAATCCTGATGAGATTTGACACATTGACACAGCAGAGAGCTGAGAGTATTTTTCCTAACATTTGTCTATTTGTTCATAAGAAATACAGCAGCAGTTCTGTTTGCAGATGTGCTTAATTTATTTAGATTTCTTCACCTGTGATAGAGACTTACAAAAAAAGTTCTTATTTGGAATAATGAGCAGATGAAATAAGTCAGCGTGGAATAAAGCTGTAAATAGTGCTCAATTCTCAGATAACATGTAAATGAAAAAGGAGAGAGTGATCAAATTCTTATGAAGTTAAGCAAATGCATTATTCAATTATCTGTTATTTAATTCACTCTCTACTTTTCCTCACCTCTTCCCAGCAACTGTTGGAGCCAACAACTCATTTTGATACACATCCCCTCCAGACAGAGGATATCACCTGGCTGCTGTCAGAGAGAACTATCCTGTCTGGGACATTTGCAAGCTTCCTATTAGGAACCAAGGAGGTGCCACCAAAAGCCAGCTAAGTTCATCCACTTGGGATGGTTTTGCACTAAGGACTCCATCAGCCATAGAAAGAGTCCTGGCTGTTGGCTTAGATGATGTGACCAATACTGGGAGAGGTCAGTTTGACCCTTGGTGGCTGAAGGTGCTCCCTGGCTCCTGAAGTATCAGCTGGGACCATCTGGTGTCACCATAGCAGAAAACTGATGGGTCAATTCCTAGGGCAAGGAAGAAAGGAGCATGTCTTTGCCTGTATTACAGCTCTTTTTTCCAGCTGCTCTTCAACATGCCTCAATGTGAGCCTGGAGTGTACACAGGGCAAAAATGACCTCTGTAGTGCTTCACTTATCCTGAAAGTTGTTAAAACTCCCTCCTGCTTTGACTGCATCTAAAATCAGTGTACCACTTGCATTAATAATGTTTTTTTTTCATGTGCTTTCACAGTAAAGTATCACCTCGCATCAAGAACAACACTTTAGTTCAGTCAGTCTTGTTACAGTGCCATTGCCAATTTTCCAATGCATCAGAATATCACAATCAAACCTAATGACTTAATTTTACTTGCAATCTAACACTAAACCATGTCCCATTTCATGCAACTCAGCTCTTCCACAGTAGTCTTTCCCTGTGCCACAAGCCTGGGGTGCATCTCTGCAAGGCAGAGATGCTTCTAACCCCCTCCATGCACCCTTCTCCTCCCATCCACTAATCAAACTAAGAGAAAAGAACATTTGAAGACCATCTCCAGGAAAGTAAGTATGCCTGTGATGAATAAACCCTTGTGGGATGCCCATATCCTATTAAAACTTCTGTGGCTTAGAAGGAAAAAATGTATAAAGAGTAAACACATACATGACAAAATTATAAAAGCTATTCAGGCAGGTTTCCATATATCCAAGTTATTGCTACACATTGATGATTTTTAGTATTATTATCAATTTCAAGTTGCAATACAGTACTTGTATTGTAATCACTTGCCTGTAAAATATGCTCTGGGACAAATCACCACATCTGACCAAGATCAGCTGTGCTGTGTTTCAGACAACAACATGTAATTACAAAGAAGGACATCAAGGACTCTAAACTTATCAGGTTGATTTCACAATGGGCACAGGCAGCTGGCCATGTCAAAGATGCAGGCCTTGTACACAAGGAAAAACAGATGGAACTTAGACACAAAAATATTCTCCTCAAACCCTAATTGGAAATGTCTCTGGATAAAATCAATTCTCCCAGAAATCTGAATGTGTCAGCAGAATAAAAGTCTGATTTTAGTCCCTCCTTTGGTTGTTTTAATGCAGGCAATTCCTAACAGTAGAGCATTAACTACTCTAAATAGAGGCATGTGCTGACACTCTGGACACAGCAAAAGGGCTGGAACAGCTGGTTTCAAGGAATAAGATAGAAGGCAATTGCATCAGCTTCAGCTGGACCAAGACTTACATCCAACATCGAAGGGGCTGCACTCAGAGTTCAAGCCTTGTTACAAACACCTACTACTCAGGTTTGGGTACTTCAGAAACGCTCCACTCTATTCAGAATATCTAAAATTAGGAGGAATAAATGCAGGATGACTGTAAAGCTACTATATAGTGCAGTAATATAAAGCAGGCATGCTTCAACAACAGTTGAGGAAGATTGGCTTGCTGCCCACTGTTTTACTGTGAAAAACACATAACTTGCTTCACCCATAAAGCAAGCCAACAAAACTCCAAATTTTGGACTACTCAAACAAAACCATAATGCAGAGAGATGCAAGAAACTCTCACTGCACCTCACTGACCCACACACAATGAAATTAACTCCATTTTGATCCCAAGAAGAATTCAATTCTATAAAAACACCACATTCCAAGTAGTGCAGTCTCTTGTGCCCCCTGTGAATGTCCTGTTGATAAGCCTAGAGCCTCAAATGTTTCAACTTTTCTTTCTGGCCTAGTAACATTTACCCAAAGCTTAGTGGTTTTTCTTTTTTAATAGGGACAGTCAGCTGAGAAAGTCAAACAGCATAATCTTGATTTTCAAGAGGAACAACAAACATCTTTAAGATAAACTACAGAGAAAAGTATTTTTCTATGTACCTAGAGACCCATGCCCTGCCAGTGGATCCTCCCTGCCAGTGGCACCAAGAATACAAAAATTCTGTACACCAGAATACAAAAATCATCATGAAGAGCTTTCAAAACATATGGAGGGAGAACAACTGAAAATACTGAAGCAATTAAACATTAAGTACCTGCTGTTAAAATGAGTAAGAGATTTGCAGCAGGACTTCTGGGCTCAGTTGCCAGTCAGGAATCCACAACTTCATTAGGAGTAAACTTGAAAGAAAAATTAATCTTTTCACCTTCTATGCTGATAGAAGTGCTCCCTTTCGCATTTGATTATGTACAGTTACAAGTGGTTTTCTTTCCTAATTATCCTTGCCAAACACTTTTGCAGAATGCTTTCTTTGGCATTGCTTGATATTTGAATAGCACTTTTCAGTTTTTCTTCTGTTCAGTCTATATTATTAGATTAGATGAGCACCTAGATGGAGTGTTCTCCAAAGCTCTTTCCTTCATCTCTGGCTTTTCTCAGCACTTTTAAGTACAATCTATAGCAAAGTACAGGGTGAGGGAGCTATTGATTATAGCACTATAACCACCAATACCATCTCCATTAAAGAAGAGATGTTAACAAACAGACCAAAGATCAACATTGACAGGAGAGGCTCTGCTGTGCCAAAGCATGCCCCACACATGAAAGGGCTAGGGGGCACACAGTGTTCATCCGCAGATTTACCAGTTATGCTGCTATGGAAATTAACAGAAAATCCCAGACAACAGCCTAAGAAAGGAGAAAGGGATAAAATTGAGGCAGAATGAATTAAACTAAAATATCTAGAGTGCTGGTGCTAGGTACCCACATCATTTTGCCCTTTCCTTCTTGGATACTGTTTCAGGAAGCTGAATGTGCACTGCCATTATCCACCAGAAAATGTTCCTCCCTAAAACCTGAAGTACTACAGATATCTTGGGAGAAGCAGGAATAAGGAAGTCCAGAAAGGACACTCGGCTTGATTTTACTCCTCAGAGCACATAAGGTTATGCAACCCCTGATGCACCAAAAGCACTATGCCTTTCACATCAGCTGTAAAAGCTGCTGAGCACTCAGCACCATAATCCAGGCAATGAGACACACTGAATTGACAAAAACCTGCTGGAAAATGTTACTTTAGAGCTTTTTATTTACTGGGCTAAATCCAAATGCATGCAAAGCTTTGTAGCAACATGCCTTAAACCCAGCAGCAGTACATCAGCCAACCACTTGTTTTTATGGGACCAGCAGCATTTTAAACTAATAAATGTGGAGCCCTGGTACCAGCCGAGGTTAGTTCTTGCACAGCAGGCAGCTCAGGGCACACAGGCTGTTTCTGAGCCAGGGGTGTGCTGACCTCCTCACTCACTGTGGAATTAACTCCGCAGCGTTTGAGCCTACCAAGAGGTGGCACTGGAAGGACACTTTATGGAAGGAGCCTGGCAAACTTCTGCTGCAGGGGTGGTGAGACTCAGCCAGCATACACAGAACCTCAGGAACTGTGGGAACCCAGGACATCCCTGTGGCTGCCCTGGATGGCTTGAGACCCTGGCAGGGGGCTCAGAAGCCTTGACACAGAGCCCAAGACCCCTGTGCCTTTGATTTTAGGCCCTGGGAAAAATTACCACCTTTGCATGAAGAGTTACAAGCTACAAAAAATAAGTAGAATATAAGTTAGTTTATCACAAGGTGAAAAAGTAGATTTTAAAGATTTTTTAGAATAGGGGTCTGGGATCAAGATGGAGGAATTTGGGTGTGTTCTGTCCTTCTTTCTCCTTCCTAGCATCCATCTTCTAGGTGATGTTGGCACTTTTAGATTGGTTTAGAGCAGAACCAGACTGTACAGTATAAGTGATAGGTATTGGAAGATAATTGTAAATAATGTTCATGTAGTTTATAGTATAAAAAGATAATACTGCCCTGAAGGCGGGCAGTGTGCATGGGACTGACCTGCTGAGCAGACCTTGGCTGGTCAGGGAAAGAACTTTTAGATTAGATAAAATAACCCACCTCTGGAAACCACAGAAGAAGACTCCTGACTTTTTCTCCTGTGCTCAGGCTGGGACACAGAGACTCTAAAACATACACAGGTGGTTGTCTCGAGTTCCTGAGACACCACTGACCATAAGGAACAGCCCACAGTTCGTCTCTTCCAACAGGTAGCTGAAGGCAGCCTTTCTACCTCGTTCTGCAACTTCATCACACTAAGCCTCCTTGCACAGAACAACACACACACACGCTCCCAAAAATATTATCTGGACTGTTTTCCTGGTTTAAAACACTGCTAGTAGTAAATTGAAAAGAATGAAGCACCTAGCAAAACGTTCGCGTGTAATTCAAAGCTGCTACCAACTTTATGACTCTCTGCAAATCTGTGGCAATTCCAAAAACCACCAGGAAGAGCAGATTTGTTTTCAGAGAGCTTAAATCTACTACACATGGGGATCCACATCTCCCATGGAGAAATGCTAGCAATCTACAAATAACAGAAGGAAGAAAAAAAAAATTGCAAATAATAGTATTGGAAGAGTATCTGTAATATTACCTATGGTATGGCACTTGTGCTTGTAGAGTGCATATTCACACATCCCTGCACAAATCTACAAATACATGGTGTAAATTTAATTTCAGACACTTTTCCAGTGAAACACTTTAATGCTACCCATAATAATAGGAGTAGTACTCCTGAATTAATATATTGGATATTTGTATTCTGTAGGAAGTTTCAGAGTCAAGTTTTTCTTATCAGCAGGTAAAGAACAGCTTTCATTTTACTCTTCTTCTCTAGCCTTTCTCAGATTCTCCACCAAAGGGAAACAACGGTTTCTGGTTAGCCTGGTTCTGTTTGTTTTTACTCACTCCAACAAATCAATTTATCACAACATATTTAAGGCCCAATGCTGAGTGGATTGATGCACACACTTTAGTTCATGGTTAAGTAACAACCTGTTGCAGTTAATGTACACATAAGTAAATCTAGGTGTGTACATTGACATGACTGGAATCTAAAATTAGGTTACTCAAGGCAAAATTTTGGCTAGGTACAATCTAATTGTTTGCAGTCTCTTCTGCATACCAAGCATTTGAATTATTTTGAATAGTTTATTTCTCAATAAAGGCTTTGTGGGCTGACTTGTGTGCAGTGGCCCAATCAGTCCCCAGACATATTTTAAGATGGAATTAAAAAGGAATTCTTTTAACTGACATTTCACATAAGCTTGGCCATTCTGTTTCATCAGAAAAAGCTGAAGCAGCATTTATAGATGTTTGCCAAATATTGTACCACTCTGGAGTCTTTAGGTGCCTGCAGAGGTTTACAATTCATCACAGCTAAGTATTACTACATATCATTTTTGTGAATACTACCACATCATAATTGCAATGCCACAGTTTTGAGCTGCCATAAGTTCATTACAATCTACAGCTAAGTTGCTAAATGCACTTAATTCTGGTTTACTGTCATTGGGCAGCAACAGCAATGTTGCTGGATTTATTAGCCAGGGAAAATTGAGATTGGTTTGAAGCTCTTTTTTTGTTGTTGTTTTTTGGGGTTTTTTTTGTTTGTTTGTTTGCTGTTTGTTTTTTTTCCCAATAGGCATCACAGTAAAAAGAAAAGACCCAGTGCAAAAATATTAAGTTCCTCATGAGTACGTCAAGCAGCTGAAAACTCACTTCTTTTGCCTTTATGAAGGCAAAAAAAAAATATCTGAGAAAAAAGTTGAATTCACCAATTTGTTCCAACAAAATGTTATCAGAGTCTGTCACATTTCAATTACCTGCATAATCAAATCATAAATGAAAATCACACAGCATTCAAAATACCTCTAATGTTCCAAGTCAAAATATATTCTTTATAGAGAGAGGCAACTCACATCGTTATGCTTCAAATTGATTACCACAAACTGTACCTATAATTAGATATAACTAATGCAATTTAAGGAAGAGAAAACTAATATTTGAAGCTAAACACTGAAAGTAATCTTGTTGCCTTCCAGTCAGTTACCAAGCAGAAAATGCACTATCTCACTAATTATTATTAGAATCATCAGACTCTTAATCTATTCTAAGGACTTAGCCACATATTTAAGGTAGTATTTCCCAGCTATATTTCAAAACAAGATTGCTTAATTTTTGCTGAAATAAAAACCACAGGACTCCTTCACTATAACTATAAATGGATGAACTAGATGAGGTGGAGTAGGAGCCAGCTGAAGACCACTGCAGTATAACTAACCAACGGGATCTCATTTTAGCTGTCTACATAGAAACAAAAAAAACAAAAAAAAAAAAAAAAAGAAGGATTAAAAAAAAAAAAGTCTAACCTTAGTGAAGGGACCAGCATTACAGAATCATATAAATATTTGACATAATTTCAGCTAATGCATCTTAGGATCCCCAAGTACAGTAATTTCACGATTATAAGCCACACCATTTTGACTAAAATTTTGCTCCCATCCCAGAAACGCAACTTACACTCAGGAGTGGTTAATATGTGAAAAATTTTCTGAAATTTCCAACCCCAGAAGTGCAGCCGAGGTGCTGAGCCAAGCACCTGTCAGTAAAACCCCGGATTGCGCGATTGTTACAAATTGGTTACTGTGTTGCGCGGCAGATGCAGGCGGGTTCCGTGCCGGCTGTGCGGGGCAGGGGAGGGAGGCGGGGGCTCCGTGCTGCCATCCCTGCAGCCCGGGGGGGAAGCGGGGGACTCCTGTCCCCACCTGCTGCCACCGCCGCAGGAGCAGCCAGGCTCCATCCCCTCCTGCCACCACCGCCGCAGGAGCAGCCAGGCTCCGTCCCTGCCAGCCACCGCGGGGCAGCGTCGGGCCGGGGCGAGTGAGCCCGGTGGCAGCGGCGGCCGGGCCTGATTGGCCCCGCCCAGTTCGGCCACCCAGCCTCATCAGCAGCCCCGAGCCGGCCGAGCCCACACGGCCCGAGCCGAGCCAGTAAACCCCACGATCCCACGATTCTGTTACTAATTGGCAACTTTGTTGCATGTGGATCCTCACTGCGAACGACAGAGCGGCTTATAATCAGGTGCGGCTTGTGTATGGACAAAGAACGAAATGTTGCCGACACCCGGAGATTCGGCTTATAGTCCGTGTGGCTTGTAATCGTGAAATTACTGTAATTGTTGCACCATGTAAATAACAGGACTCAGCAATGTGCAGGCAATATTCCATGACAATGCCCCCTCCAAGTCTTTGGGATTATTCTCTACCATTCTCAGATGATCATTTACACAATTAGGCCTTTACCCACCCACAGGTTTCCTTCCTATAGCAGGCACTGTAGGTCCCACTACCTTCCTGCTGACCTCACCTTATGTTTTTATCCACTCAATAGGCTTCTGCAGCTAACAGTACCACATGTGGAGACTCATACCACAGCCTCCTTCCCTCCAAATAACTCCAGGGTGAGCACAATGCTTTATGGTCCCCCTGGCTAAAACACCAGGCACAGATATTTCCCAGGAACTACTCTAGTAGGAGGTTGGGCAGAAGTTCCCAACCACTAGGACAACAGTAACAGCATCTACTAGGTGTGAAGGTTTCCTCCTCTTCCTCTTTGTCACCTCCCAAACCCTGCAGAATTCTCTCCTTGCCCTCTCTCAGCCATGCCAGGAATAATAGCTGAACAAGGGATCCCTCTGTTCTCCTCTGAGCAGCAGCTGCTACTCCCTGCTGCCTCCCAAGGGCTTTTCTATCTGGTAACAAAACACAACACATAACCCAAGGCAACAAATAGAGCTGCCTTCCACTGCAGTTCTCTGAAGCAGCAGTACATAACATTTCAGCATAACCTCAAGAAGTTAGGGTGCTTGCCCCAACACATAATTTAGTTTCAATCACACAGAAGAGCCTTACTGATGCTTTGCACACATTAGCAACATGGTATTTATCTCACTTATGGCTAGATGATGGTAACACTATGTCCCTTCCCACACTCCAGGAATCGTCATCCCTGTCTAGTTGCCCAGCGACAGAGAAAAGTAACATAAATATCATGTACCACTAGTTACCATGACAAAAGGAGCCTCAGAGGGAAGGAGGAGGAGGTTGGTCCAGTAGTTCAGAACTATCCTGCAAAACCTTAAAAACGACCAGAACTTAGACTAGATTCAGAAGACTGAAAAACCACAGTACTGTGTTATCAATGCACAACAAGAAGGTCTTGTTCTGCCACCATAAGAGGTCTGTTCCCTAGAGCTAGACTTCCCCAGCTCTGGAGCATTGGAAGCCTCCCCATCAATCTCCAGACTACTCGCTGTGCTGTTGCATCCTTGCTGGCTGGTGGGCCCGAGGTGCTGTGGTTTCCAAGGTGATTTGTGGGTTGAAGGCCTTGCACGTACAAGCAGGAATACCAGTCATTTAAACTTGCTTTATTTGTCTCAGTTTCCAAGCCCTGAAATACAAGCCCACGATGCAACCGCACTTCACGTTGAGCATGAGTCACCCACCTATAAAGAAATGGTCCAAGATCACTTCCACAGAGGACATTAAACAGTATCTTCCAGAAAGCAACTCACCAGCATGACTAATTGAAACTTTTGACATCACACTTGATGCCTAGTTTTGTCACTGCTTATAATAGCAGCAACATTCTTAGTACATTCACAACCTTTATTTAATGATCAGAATGGCACACAGAGCCCTCTTCCCACACAGTGAGAAGCAGAAGAGGAAATCTTATTACAAAGAGGACTGTCATATAAGCACTACTGAGCTTTACACAGAGCTCACTTTAAATAACAGCTTTACATCACCAAGAGAAAAAAAAATTTGTTTTTCTACACAGAGCTCCACATTCTGTAAAATTTAACAGGAAAAAGTACTACTGTGCTGATGTTTAATTTCTTCCTTCATGCAAAGCACCCAGAAGAAGACTGCTTTAAAGAAGAAACCTGGATTTGGCGGCAGGATAAACAATTCAGTTAGAAATCCTTCCTATTGCATGTGCATGGTCTGATCCAGCATCCAGGCTAAGGTACTTTCTGGAGGTGTTTAGTGTTCCCTTTTTGACTCTGCAAGAGTAAACACCTGACAATCCAAAAAGGAAAAGAAATAGCTGCAGTGGCAGCAGCAATTCTGCAACCTTTACTGTAATCTGACCTTCAGCAATTTTCCTCAACTGACCCACAATTTCACATAGTGCCATCAGCAGCTCTGAGTAAACACCACTGCCTGCAGCCAGGCCCAAACCTAGAGCCTGCCAAGTCACAGAGTCACAAAGCTTTTAGCTGGAAAAGACCTCCAAGACCATCCAGTTCAACCTGTGACTGATCACCACCACCCTGTCACCAGACCACTGCACTGAGTGCTACATCAAACCATTTCTTGAACACCTCCACCACCTCCCCAGGCAGCCTGTTCCAATGCTTAGCAACCTTTCCATGAAGGAAGTCTTCCTGAATTCAAGTGTAAGCCTGTGTCATGCCAAGTTTAAAGAGCAGAGAAGCTGACAAACAAGAGTTTGTACATCTGTATTCACATGTGCATGCATGCACATTTGAGAACCACAAATGGTTCACAAATGATAGAGATTCAGCCTTCAATGTTAGCCTTGGGCAAAATGCATACAAAAGTCACACATGCAAAAATCTGTTAGAAAGCTCAAGAGGATATCTTTAGTCCTTTCCTGTTCAAAGCCATCTAAAGGTTGCATTTAGTATAGTTTAGTATACCAGTATTAGTATACTAAGTTTAGTTTAGTAAAGTTCTTTTTTCTACCAATGTACCAAGAATGTTCATGTCCTGGGTTATAATACAGGGTGTGATAAAAGGTATCTGTTCTATCACCATCTGTTGAGGGTGGGGGCAGTGATCCTTATTTCTGTGGGAGATATTCTGCTAATGGGCCATCCATTGAAACCAGGCAGGGCATTGTTCTTTATCTTTTCACAACCCAGCCTTCCCCCAGAGAGCCATTTTCTGCTAATGGCCATTGAGTCCCACTGTGTGACTGATAAAATTACTGCATCCCATTGGAAGTTGCTCCAGCCAGGGGGAAGAGCTCAACATTTCTTACCAAGATAGAAACAGAGGTTTGGGGACACTAAGGGACTCCCTTTCTCCACTGGACTCCAGAGGGAAACCGGATTTCTCCACATCACCACTGGACCTTTAGAGGGAAACTGCACCTTCTCCAGGAGCACTGCTCCAACTGAACCACATCTGTCACTGCAACAGAATGCAGCCACCATGGAATGGGACTGCTACCAACACCCTGCCTGATGGGGTGTCAGGTTGTACTCTGACTTCGTCAGGGCTTGGAGTTTGTTTCTTTGTAGTACTGTATTTCTATTTTAATTTCCCTAGTAAAGAACTATTATTCCTAATTCCCATATTTTTGCCTGAAAGCCCCTTAATTTCAAAATTCTAATAATTTGGAGGGAGGGGGTTTATATTCTCAATTTCAAAGAGAGGCTCCTGCCTTTCTTAGCAGACACCTGTTCTCCAAACTAAAACAGTTCAGAAGAGGAGAATACAAAGACACCTTGCTGACTGAAACTGAGTGGGCATAAGGACCAAAGTACACCATTAAGCCTCTCAACAACTCAGTTCCACTCTTTCCCTGTGTCAGGAGGTCACACAGACCTAAGCAGGTACTGAGGAAGTCAACACAGCATCCACCAAGAGCTTTGTTGCTGGACTGGATTCAATTCCATGGACAGCAAGGTAAAAAATACAAGAACACATAGGTACAGCCCCAAGTTGAACATCCCATTTATATTCTACCAGAGAACCAAAACAACACAAAAACACAAAGCAGCACTATGCACGTATGTATGATTTAAGAGATGACCACAGAGATATGAAAACAAATAGGGATCACACACTGATATGAGGAAGGTAACCAGAACACTGTTCAATAAGAAAAGATAATTTTCTTTTATATAAATGAGGCACCGAGGAACAGTCATGTAAATGTCCTCTGGGGAACAAAATAAATATATATATAGACTGGCATGAAAGACAAAAAAGCTCCTGAGGATTATTACCGCTCTAATAGTTCATTTGATGGTGTTACCATTGAAGTTTTTAGGAGCTGCAACTTGTCAAACTTTAATACACTTTGTCAATCTTATGAACAAGTCGACCCTAATCTAACTCAAGGTCATCACTCCAAAAACCCACCCAAAACCAGAGATTGCAATTAGGGAATATACACAAAGAAGAAAAGGCAGATGTGGAGAAATTAGCATTATGCTTTTATAGCTCCCATGTTGACACTCAACAGCTGATGTTGTGTTTTAGTGGACACACCATTGGCTTGTTAATAGCAACAGTCATAAAAGCCCTAATGAAGCCCCATGAGCACCATGACCACACAAAATCTTGTATTCTTGCATCAGCACCTTGGAAAAATCACATCTTTCTTCTATGATCCACCTTTAATTATTATTTTGCTGTGGGGGTTGGGTTTCTATTTAGTTTTCTTCCACCTGTCACTACCCTTCACTTCCAATATTCTGACATCTTGAACTGTCAAGAGTCAGTGTGTGAAAGTTCTCAGATTTGACTGTCAAAATACTGAAACAATTTTCTTGTGTTTATCCTCTTTGCTCTCTGAGTGTTTGCAATGAGCCTGCTTCCAGATTCAATGTTGGTGTTTGAGAGGCTGTAGTATTAGCTAGAAAGTTTCAGAGTGCAATCCTACTGGTATTACAAACTATGAAGCAAGAACAGAGGAAATCCAGAGCTTTCTATGGTCGTTTTTTGCCATGTTACTTAGGAACAAACACTTTTTCTCTCACTGTCCCTCTGAGACAGTTCATTAAAAAAGCATCAGAAATCACTTGGTCTTTTTTTTGTAGTGGATTTTGTGCTCATGAGAAGAGACATATACTGCTAGTAGCTGCTGTTTAGTCTCCGGGATGTTAGTCTGCTCAAGAAGCCATCCCAATTCCCAGTTCAACAGCAGGTTTATAAACTGGACAGTGGCAATTCTTGTTAAAAGGAAACAGCCTCAGCACAGGACAGACTAGTTCACAGCCATGACGGCCAGGTAGCATCCACACACTGCATGATTTATGTTAATTGTAGCAAAACCTCAGCGGTGCCAGACCCTAAACCACAGCATGGGGCTGCAAAATGCACTTAAGATGTTCCTGCCTCCTGAAGAAATCTAATAATTAAATCAGTTTGTGTTTATATGTTAGCGTAGAACAGTGGAGGTAGAACAGTGTTTGCATTGACCTTCTCAGCTGGCTCATCAAATCCACACTTCTGCCACTGCAAACACAGTGGCATTAAGTGATTTAGGTCCATTTAGAAGTGGTTTAGCAAGCCTGTTGTCCCCTTTGCGCACACATACTCACTGGGAAGTTGTTTTAGAAGCTCACTCCCTACCTTCTGCTATATCAAAATTTTTACCAGTTTCCAGTCTAAGATAAATTTTTAGGCATTTATGGGCTTTTCTTCCACTACCAGGTGCTAACTTGAGTGGTTAATTTCTTTCTCCAACATTTAAGTCCTGGTATTTATATCTTTTTGTCTCCATATCACAATATTGTAGATAAGAAAGCCACTTTTTCTAGTTCCCTAAAATGAGGACATTCTTTCCTTGGAAGCCTCCTTGTTCCTGTTCTGGACTCCACCTTCCTTGATCAAGAGACCAGAATCATGCAGGTGCACACACACATCATCCCTTTCTCCTGTGGTTCTTCTGTAATTATATCATTTATTGAAGAACAAAATGGTACCCTGGTGGAAAAGAAATAGTCTTTGGTTGTGGAACACACTGCACAATTCCTAGTGATCATGGACGTTTTTATCTCCACCAACCCTTCCCGTACATAACTAGTGTAAAGGACCTTGAGCTTATCATTTTGGGACAAAAGCATCTTGGTCAAGGTTTTTGGATAAGAAATGAGGAAAGGGTTGGGAGTGAATTCCTGAAAGAAAGCAAAAGCAGGTTTGCATTTTTAAAAGAAAAGAAGAAGCATTTTGAAAAATCTCCTTTGAAACCACTTGCACATGGAATCTCACACTGAATCTTGTTCCAGAGCTGCCTCTGCACAAACAAGGCAGTGTACACATGGACTCAACAGTACAAATGTGCCTTTTCTTCACATAGCAGAACTGAATTCAAGCAATGGATAAGCACAGATAGGGTGAGTTTGAACCAGGAAGATAAATCAGAGCATGGATATAATCTAAGTTACGTATTTGTCATCACTTTATCAGTAAACTATTGTTATTTGCAGTCGACTTCTCTGGAACCTAGGTCCCCAGCACAGGATATAAATGTTAGCTGCTTCAACCCATACCTGAGAAAAACATATAAGGTATGACTGCCTTTTTTTTTTTCCCCAATCTATCGAAATTAAAGTGGATGTGTGAAATGCTCTTTTTTCTCCACATGAGCATTTTAACTCCAGAATGCAGGAACCCTTAAGGTACTCCTCATTCATCCACTGACACCACAGCAAAATTTTGAACTGGTGTCTCACAGAGACTAGAAACTGAACACTATTTACACTGTACAGGCACAAGTTCACGAGCCCTGCACTTTGTCTTTGAAGCAAGCACTCCATTTATCCAGAACTATGGAGTGTGCAGTTTCACACATCTATCAGCCAGACTACAGGCTGCAGTGAAGTGCTGCATTTTCTGAGATAGGAACATTTTGATGAACACCGTACAAGTGACTAGTGGGATCACCTACATTCCAAACAGGATGTGCAGCACTCCAACTCACATCTCATCCGACTCACATCTCATCCATAAGGGGAATCACAGGGTGTGAAGGGAGCTCAACAAGTCACTGCTCCCACCTCCTACAAACAGTACAAGTGCTTAATACACTTGCTTACATTTTTTAGCATAGGTGAATACAATAAGGAGTTTTTGCCTATTTTCAAAACTCTCCCATGCATCTAATTCACCTTTCTAGAAAAGAAGGCAATCTTCCTTCCCTAGGGATGACTGAGAATGCTCTGCAGAAAGGATGATGAGACACCAAATTATCAAGAGGAGAGAAGTCTGACTGTGTCATGCAGTACAATTTCATGCAAGTCCTGTAAGGATCTCAGTGCACTGTTCTGTCCTAGCAAAACAAAGCCATGAGGATCAGAAGTCTTCACTTATTATGCCAAATCAAACAGAGAAGCGCAGGATATGTCCAGCCTAGAAACATGACAATATAGAGTGGGCTCTGTCCCTCTTTGTGTGCAGTGCACTCATCTCTTCTGCCAGAGCATGAGGGCAACATGCTTTCAGTGCTTAAGGTGAAGAAGTTTTTTCCTAATATCAAGCTGAGATCTCTATTGCTTCCAATTAGATTAATTACTTCTTGGCTTAACCTCAAAGAGAGATTAATTTTTCATTGTTCGTTGCCCTTCTCTTGTGAGTTCTTTATGCACAGGAGGAGAATTTTTTTTGATTGAACAAGCAGTTTTCTCTTCTTAAAGGTAACATTTGTAGCTTATAATTCTTGGTAAAAACGATGAGGAATCACCATGGGACTCTGAAGATGAATCTCCATACTCTCAGGAAGACCTAAATCAGTAATACAACCATATTCACACTTTTTTCAAGTACAGCAGAATAACTACAGCTACCTCTCACACCTGATACAACACACTCCTATTAACACATTTCAAAATATTAACAACTGCATTTCCTGCAGTGGCATCACCTTGTAAGCTCTAGTGTGTATGCAAATACAACAAAGGGATAGTTGTCTCACTCATATCCCTAACAGTTTTGAGATTCCAAGGGATCACCTCTGTCTAAACAGAAAACAAATGTCTGAATCCCTTTAAGTGAAGTTCTCCGTGGCTTCAGGTAATTATTTCCTACCACTCATCAGTTTGGAAAGGCCAAAAACAAAACAAGAGCTTTTCTATCCAAGGAGACTTAGAAAAAGCATGGCAAATTTTGATGGTTTGGCTGCACTTAAATGCAATGTTTAGCAAGGAGTGCTGTAACAATTCCTTCAAAATCACCCATAGCTGACTACTCCTTAATACTTGTCAGACAAGATTCAGAGCTAGAAGACAAGTTTACCTGGTCATTTCTTACATTTATGTGTCCACAGAATGCATGCAAGGAAGTGTCAGGAAAAATATGTTCACTAATAACTAAATTATTTCCCTAAACCCAGTTCACTTACCTGTCTGAGATCAAAATAAGGCTTCACAACCTTCATGTTTGCAAACTAATTAGCTCCCTGCAATTTCAATCCCTTCCTCTATTGTTGCAATGATTTCTCTGTGGGCTCCATTTAGAGAGCATCAAGGTAGCTGTGTGAAATAGCCAGCAGTCATGCTAGAGAGAAGCTACTTCCATTTATTCTGCTGAGAACAAGTAAATTGGCTGGGAAGGTGTCAAGTGTTGAAAAATCATGCACAGGAGTTACTCCTTACTTTGAAGAATGCATTAGTCATTTGGTCTAGGTTTTTAAAAACAATGAGATTTTTCAAAATATCAGAAATATACACATTCTTCATTTAGACACAAGCCATATAATCCAAGTATTTGAATGAAATGTTATCAGTTTTCAGTGACAAACTAGGTTCAGTAATCTGAAAGGCTCTATCCTGTCACCCTTTAGAGCTAAGTGAACAATCCTGGAAAATAACCCTACCCCAATTACTGTCCAAACCTGAATTACTCCACTCACAATTTAGCAACTGGAGCTGTCTCAGAGCGGGGACCCACAATGCTCTGAGTTTTTCTGCAGCTCAAAAAGCAGGATGCTCTGGCAGCAGGAGCTGTTAGACACTAGAAGATGACCTTTTCCCACTCATGACCTTTCCCACCTCAACAGCAGAAGCACTACAGAAAGCTGAAGCCCAACTGTACAGCACATTGTGGCCCTGGATTCTGAGAGGCTGAGCAACGCCCCCATCAAGCCCACTCTCATTTGTTGTACCGGGCAAGAGACAACATTCCATCCCCACAAGTGACAGCTTTTCAAGCCTCTGTCCTTGTGACACTTCTGTGAAACAACTGAGAACTGCTATCCCTTTTTCATATGGAGCAAATGACACTAGAAAAAGAACTTGTCCACATGTTAGGATTGAGAAAATATGGAAACTTAATAGCATGACTGGTACATTTAAAAGACTGGTACATAAAAGCAGAGATTGGTAGATTTAAAAACCCATGTGAAACACAAAAGCAGAGGTTCTCACATCTGCAGCTTTTCTGCAAGATAATTAATATAGTTCTTCACTCCTTGGCTACTCACACATCACCCACTGGCAATTTCCCACACAAAGCCCAAGTAAGCACCTGCAATCCATAAGAAATCTGTGCCAAAGCAAGGGCAAATGCTAATATCCCAAGGAAAGGCCATGAGTACCATTCCATCTTCAGTGCAGCTCAAGTATATGCCAACAGTACGTGGAAGGTTCCTAGCCTGGAAATCTATTTGTAGATCAGTTCCAAGAACAAGGCTCTCTCTTGACCAGGATGGTCTGTGTGCTGCTCCAGGCAGGTGTACATAGCTCATATGACAGCAGTTTCACCTCCTGAAGCCTCCTATTTTCACTGCAAATAAAATTCACAGATAAAAGGCTTGCAGTTACAGCTTGATTTACGAGGCTTGATTTATACTGATGGCACTAGAAAAATCAGACTGCAGGTGTTGTGCAAACTCCTCAAAAGGGAAAGGTAAATTGAGGCTTAAATTTGAGGTGTTAGCTGTAGAGCGGATTTGGACACATTTCCTGTTTTTAACTGAAGATTGTTAATGTCAAAAGTTAAGCAGCTCATCATTAAAATCAGAATTTTAATCTGGCCTCCTAGCTACCACTGATATAATAAAAAAGATAAGTAAGAAACTCTAAAATGCACTTTGACTTCTCATAATTATAATGCAGAGCATTTAAAGGCTAATTTGTCTCAAAGGACCAAAAAGGTAGGACCCCATCATTAATACAGCAGGGGCCACTCAGGTGGAGGATCCATCTGATCTGTCCAGAGGAACAAAACAGGGAGCACAGCCTTAATATCCAGCACTTTAGGAAAGTTTACTGTAGACTTCAGCCTGCTCACACTACCCCAAGCAGATGGAAGATGGTTTCTGTGTGGATTAGCCATGTGAGATGAGCAAATGATGATCAAGTTCAACATATGGGCTCCACAGTATATAACTTGGTAATGAGTAGCACTGCTAGAAAGGCTAGAGAGGGACTGAAGGACTAGACACATGAGCCCCCATGGCTCTTCTTCTGTTTCTAATCCATTTATATGTTCACACTTTGAGTGAGGCGATGCCTAAGCACCCTGGAGGACATCCCAGGGTCAGATGGATTGCATGCAGATCCATGTTCATGTGGGTCATTCCACTGCGGGATCTAAAAGGAGGCAAGTTGGTGTTTTCAATGCTGTGTCAGATCAGCAGATAATGGAACAAGAGTCCGGTTAATTTTACAGCCTTTACACCACTGAAAAGCATCTAGCTAAGAATAAGTTCTTAGATCACTCCAGCTGTGGTTTGGTTTTAGCTAAATTAGGACTAAATGGAAAGTATTTCAAATACAAAAATTCACTGTCCAAAACCATTGCCAAGCAGAAGAGAAACTTATGCAGGGAAAAGATAATTATCATCACAACAAATCCTACAGAAGATTTCCTGAGGCCTTACCACAGGGTTATAATCACCAACAGTGATAATTGCAGCTAACACAGGACTCCAAAATGCAAGCATATCTTCATCTATCCACTACCAGCAGTCTCAGGTCATTGCTACTGACAGGACACGATAATCTGGAAGAATTAAGACATTTCAGCACTGCTTCATCACAACATGCTTGAATTACAGTAATTTCACGACCATAAGGCACACAGTCTCAGGTCATTGCTACTGACAGGACATGATAATCTGGAAGAATTAAGACATTTCAGCACTGCTTCATCACAACATGCTTGAATTACAGTAATTTCACGACCATAAGGCGCACCGGATTATAAGGTGCACACCCCAGGAGTCAGCAACTTTCGCAACTTTGTAGATCATATAAGGCACACCGGACTATAAGGCACATTATTTTTTTGCAGCGAGGAGCCACGCGGCGCGCAACAAAGTAACAAATTACTGGCAGGTGCTCAATTTGCAAACATTTTTCAAAGATTCAAAGCCTTTAAACGCAGCCCCAGGCACCCTCCCTGTGCAGCGGGCCCCAGCACTCCCACTCGCCCCTGGCGCCGGTTGGCACGGCTCACGGCTTCCGGCCCCCACCACGCGGCTGTGCTGTGTCCCGGCTTCCCCTCGGCCGGCAGCAACACCGCTTCTCAGTGCTTTCCTGTGGCGCTTTTTCACCCCTTTTCGCCACTTTCCCATGGCGCTTTTTCACCGCTTTTCTGTGGCGCTTTTTCGCCGCTTTTCCGTGCTTTCCCGCAGTGCTTTTTTGCTGCTTTTCAGTGCTTTCCCGGAGCGCTTTTTCACCGCTTTTCCGTGCTTTCCTGGGGCACTTTTTTGCGGTGCTTTTTAGCGCTTTCCCACGGCGCTTTATCACCGCTTTTCGGTGCTTTCCCGGGGCGCTTTTTCGTCGCTTTTCAGTGTTTTCCTGCAGCGCTTTTTCGCTGCTTCTCGGCACTTTCCCGGGGCGCTTTCCCATGGCGCTTCTTGGCGCTTCCCCGCAGCCGTGCCGCTTCCCCCCGCTTCTCCCTGGCCAGCGGCCGCGCCGGTTCCCGGTTTCCCCCACCCGGCGGCCGTGGCTCCCGCAGTTCCCGACTCCCCCCGCACGGTCGCAGCTCCTGCGGTTCCCGGCTCGGCTTGCAGCTTGCACTTCTAGGTTCGCAAATTTCCAAACTTTGTACATCAGATAAGGCGCACCGGACTATAATGCGCACTTCCGGGTTTGGGGGGAAATTTTAGTCAAAAGGGGGCACCTTATAGTCGTGAAATTACTGTATTTAGATCAAAACAGTTCCAGTCTGTCAATCATTTTTACCATAAGACTTCTAACAGAAGGGATTTTATTACTGCTAGTCAATACATGTGGCAGTCTCCAAGGTAGGAGCATAGCACACAGCAAGGTGCATCAGTATCCAAGATATTTCAGCCCTTGTTTAGCATGTTTTCTTCAAGCTCTAAGTTTCCAGAAGTGTGATAACAGAAAGAAGCAGCATTTTCCAGTTCTCAGAGAAGGAACACTGAGGTATGTGTAGGTGAGAGACCCAGGGGAAGGAGGGGTACTTCCTACCTGTGGGAGTGCA
This sequence comes from Catharus ustulatus, assembly GCF_009819885.2. Lineage (NCBI taxonomy): Eukaryota > Metazoa > Chordata > Aves > Passeriformes > Turdidae > Catharus > Catharus ustulatus. Next base: position 16,934,839 of record NC_046225.1, on the reverse strand, counting down.
ATCTTGAACATCAACAAGTCCTCAATCAGAGGCATTTGTAACCCATCATTCCTAATCACTGATTGCTCCTAAGTTACATGGCACACAGAGCTCTTGATAACAAATTATCCCCTTCATCTCCGTGCCAGGAGAAGAAAGACATCACTACATCAGTATATTTACTATAGAAAATACATTTGAAGCCTCCTTACCCAAGTTTGGACAGGATCTGAAAAAAAACCCACCCCACCCCGGAAAAAAAAAACTCCAACACACTGGAGTAACAAAACATTAAAATTTCATGCTGAGAAACTTCCACGGCTATTGAAGTTATATGGTTAGATTCTAATAACTCACGCCTGATGCATGGATTGAGCAGTATACACCCCCAAAGAATACATGTCATAAAGCATACCATGTCAAAAAACTGAAGAGATGAGAGTGAAGAAACAAAACAAGCCTGGCATTCCCACTCCTGGTATTGGAATGCTCAGCATTTGATCTCAAGAACTGGGCAAGGGCCAAAGAAAGACTTGCCTTTCTTTCCAGTTCCATTGCGTTGGAAACCCATCTTTTGCCCCTTAGAATGAAGGCCAACCTTCTGGGTGAGGCAAGAGACTGACACTGAGCTATGGAAATTAAAATTTTAGTCCTGTTGCCGGTTGGATTCGAAGGCACACTCAGCCAGTGACAAAGATACCTCTAAAACAATCAGTAGGGCTGAGGGTCTGTCAGCATTTTGTGAATGTCCCATTTAGTACTTCAGACTTGCTGGTTTGCTCTGTCTGTTTGCACTCAGAGAATACAGAAAATCCAGAAGGAATGTATCAACTTCTAGAAAATATTGTGCTGACTAATGACCCTAATAGAGGGGGGATATGCAGACTTCATTGAACACCTTTTTACTGCAGAAGGGAAGAGGCTGGTATCAAAGAATGCAAAATGATAGGCAGAGGATCTGGGGTCCAAAAGGCCTCCCCCACCTTGAGCCTAAATCAATGAGCTCTTTGTAGGCAGTAAGGGTCAATTAGAGAATGTTAACATTACGATACGGGAGGATTTTGATGAGTGAAGGAGACTGGGGGAAAGTATCAATGCATACCCAGCAGATCCTGTACTTCCAATAAAGCTGGGGAACAAAGTAACAGAGCTTTTAATAGACAGCAGAGCCTCACATTCAATAATAATGAGCAGTAAGGGCCTGTAAGTAGTGTCACAATACTGATGGTTGAAGCAATGGGAAAAAGAACCTTGCAGCCATTCTGGTAACCTACAAAATGTACAACTGAGATATTAAACTGCCTCTTGAGTGTACATGCAAATAATACATGCCAGAACGTCCTTTCCATTGTCAGGATGCAAGTTAAATGCTCAAACAACTTTGTCTTTTAAAAGTCTGTACAAGTTATACCTTGCACAGGAAACAGCACAGAAGGCTTAAATCTGTTTAGTTATGGACCAGACCTAGGATGAACCCGAGATTGACATCCCAGATCCAGTACTGAATGTGGTAATCCCTCTGGGGGATGGGCTTCAGAGAAACCAGGCAAAGCAGGGAACATGAACTCCAAGCAGAGCTCAAGCCAGGAGCACAACCAGTCAGTGTAAATCAATACCCCATTAGACCGGAAGCATGTAAAGAGTTGGAGCCCTTGATAAATGCTGCCATGCAGTATGGACTGCCTGGGGAGCATCAGTCTGAATTAAATACTCCTATTTCACCAGGAAAGAAGCCTCATTCTCAGGAATATGGACTGGCACAGAAGCGAAGAGCCATAAACCAAATAGCTATGAATATATATACACACACATACCCCACCACACAATTCCTTACACCTTGATAGCCTAAGTTCCAGAAACAGATGCTTATTTTACTTGTTTTGGGCTTAAAAGGTACTCTCTTTTTTTATCCCATTAGACAACAAAGAAAAACAATTTTTGCTTTCAAATCCAAGAATCCCATAATGGGAAGAAAGGTGCAGCTGTGCTGTACTGTGCTTCCTTATGAATTGGAAACAGCTCTACTCTGATTGGTAACACATTAGGAAAAATATATTGCCCCTGGAACAACGGCAAGGTTACAATAACAATGCAATTTTGTTGGAATGTGTTAATGAAAGAAGAATCATCTACTGGCAGAAATAACAAAATGTAAAAACAAACAATTTAAAAACTAAACACACAGACAAAAAAAAACCCAAAAACAGAAGAATGGTGAGGAAATCCAAATGAACACATTCTCAGAACTGCTGAAATTATGAGATCCTTCTCAAGAAGTTACATGAAGAAATTAATGTGGGAACACATGTCCAAGAAGTATCAAAGGTTCTGTGGTTTAATTAGGTTTACATACCCTCTGAAGGCCCCAGTCTAGCAAAAAGGTGAAGAGCATGACTGAAAATAAAAACAACAAAATATCTCCAAGTTTTGCCTGGCAATTCAGATCAAATGGGTGGATGTTTTTCTGAATGTCTTGGTGAGACTCAATGAGTCAATGAAAGAGTGAGTCCTTCTGAAGTACTGTAGAGGAAGTCATATCCAGCTAAAACATTGGGCAACTGAAGCAATCAAATGCATGTTAAAGGGGAAGGAATGATAAAAGGCTATCTGCTGTCTATTTTGCCCATTATATCATCTTTACACAGGTACTTCACTCAGTGAGCACCCTTGCCCTTGGCCATGACAGCACACAACTTTCAAGATGGAAACTTTATATTCACTTGGAGAGATGAGCCATGGACCTTACATTGTTCTGGTGGTGACATAGACAGCTGCAGGACCCCTCAAAACTATATTGATGTACCAAAATCTATCACAAAATCAAAAACTGTATGTTTATTGTGTTCTTTTTCAAACACAGGGTATGACTTTTAAGGAACGTTCTGTGGATATGTCCATGAGTCTCAAAAGGCAGAACTTTATGGCAGTTAAGGTTAAAAATCCACAAAGAAGTTCACAGTAACTCTGGGTTGGTTTTGAAACCATGACAACAGTGTACCACAGCACTGGAAGAGTGAAGAGTCCCCAGGAACAGAATATTATAAATCCTTATTTCACTGACAATTATTTGTTCAAATAGACTCAAGCAGAAACTGTAATTGACTATATGATTAAATAATAACTTGGTGTTAGCTGATAGGATGAAAATATAACCTCAAGTTACCCCAGATTACTGTAATGTTAAAAAACACCAGGGAAATTTATGTATGCAAATGATAACACAATGAACCAGACCAAGACCACCACACATGCAGAAAGAATTTTGTTGTATAACTGTGAGCAACCAGACACCTCTTCCTGTATTATTCATTCTTTATTCCCTTTTTGGATAAAAGACTGCCTGCTTCCTCGAAGAGGTGCTGGCAGCATTAGATGTCTGGTACCCTATTCTACAGAATGGTAATTAAATCAAATATCCCAACTCTTTTTGTGGATTGGCACTTGAACACTGGGGTGAAAGAACCCTACTTTAGGGACAGCACTATTAACTAGTTGCCTGTTGCTCTATTCAGTGGCTCCATCAAAGCAAACATCACAGTTGGATGCCTCACTTTGGTTCCAAATCAAAGAAATGCACTGAGAAAAGCACCAGTGGCGTGATCAGGTTGGTCACATTAAAACAGGAGGTCAGAAATAGCAAGGTTTATTTTTCAGAAAGCACTGTGTGATGTTCTTGTTCAACAGGAGCCAAAGATGCTATTTTTTGACTGCTGCCAGGAGCACTGCATGGCTATTTCCACTTCCAGAAACATTTGGAGGATGCACATTTCCTGTATCAAAGCCTACAGCTCTGGGTACCCTACCAGCAACAACTGCTGCAAGAGCTCAGCACATGAAGGACTGAAAAGAGAAAGGTGTCAAGCTTAGCCTAGTCCTGCTGTGATGATTTCACAGTTAAAAATACAAACCAGATACCAACAATTTTTTGCAGGTTTTTTTGCTTCTGAAAAAAAAAGGATCTGCTAAATCAAGAAATTACCTCTGATTCTGTTTTTATATTGAGCTGTTACAAATGCTAAATAGTTATCATGATGCTTTTGATTTTTCTTGAAATATACAGATGCACTCTCATATAATTTCCAAATAGTTTGCAATTCCTGAATCACTTTCCTCCCACCTATTTCAAAGTTTATTATGTTATAGGCTTTATGCCAAGGTCGTCAGTTTGCACACAATGTAGATGTTAGGCTATTTTATTGGAGTCTCTGAATGGAAATGTCTCTTGACTATTGATTTGCAAACTCTTGAAAAATCCATACTTTCTTTAGCAGCTGAAAAACTGAGACAATATGGTTGACACAAACACTTGATGGTGCCAGGTACCCACAACTATTATTGTGGAGAACTGTGCTTCAGTGGTTTTCAGTCTGGACTTCATTCAGCACAAATCCTCTTGTCTCCATGTCTTTCTTCTGTTTGGAAATCCCTGAAACCATTTACTTAAGTGCCTATAGAAATGTAAACAAAGACATGAAATACCTGAACAATTACTGTACCTGACCTTTGGAAAAGTGTTCTCCTAAATTAAAATACACTTGAATGAGGACATCTTGTGGAAAAACATCTAGTAGGGATTAAAAAAATACCCAGGATTAGAGATTCTGTCAAAGTCTTTGGTAAACCATGCTTTGTCCCATTACCCTGCAGCAGGGCTCTCCTTCAGCTTCTCCATCAAATGTCTCACAGAATCCTACAAACAGCATCAGTGCTTGGCCTTTCCATTCCAGTTTGCCACCAGTCACAGCTTGGTATGTGACTGTGCTGACTGTACCTCACCAAAGGGGTGTTTGAAAGGAGCTCATGAAACATGTCAGATTACCAACTCTCCACGTGGATCTCAGAGCACCTGAATGTGCAGCTCCCTTCTGGAGAGGACCAAAGGATGTCAGGACACTCCTGAAAAATTGCATATTCACCAAGACAAGGAGACCCTTAAGTGAAACATGCCACTTCCCAAATGCAGCTGGCAATTCTAGAAGGTAAGAGATGGTTATAGAGTGCTCACCCAGGAGAACAGCCTGACTTACTATCTTCATTTCTTGAGGAAATTCCTCCATCTTTTTTCTACACTCCAACCCTCCTTTGTCCTTTTCTTTCTTTCCTCTCCCTTAGAGAAATTTACCTATCCACTATGCAATCTTACTTTTTATGCAGACAATTTGTGCTTCACAATTTATTTTCTTCTGTGGAATATTCTACAGGGACAAGAACAACAAATAAAAGCTTTGGGGAAAAAAATTCATCTCACTGAGAGCAAGGTAAAAAACTTCCATTCTAGTCCAGAAATCTCTTCCACTACATAGCTGGAAGGGTAGCTAAATAAATAAATAAATAATAATACCATGCATTTGGATGAATGAAAACACAGATGAATGCAATGCCTTTAACACTAATACCAAAATAAATGTTTAAAAAGTAACCCTGCTGAAAAGTCAAGAAAACACAATTATTCTTGTGAATAAGTGATCCTCTATGACATCCGCAGCAATAAGTAGAACAAATCCCTGGATCTAGCTTCAGGCCACTTCTTAGCTGAAGAACTTCTCCAAGCAGAAAGGGATTCAGTTACTACTTGGGTTCTGCTCTGAAACACCCACCTGTATCTACAAACTGACAGAGGCAGCAAACTTCAGTCTCAGGGAACATCCTGATATTTTGGCTGATGCCAGCACTTCAGCTAAACCAGCATGGTAAATGGCAAGAAGTTATGCAAGGAGAAAGCAAAATGTATATCCAAAACCAGCATGTGAGCCTAGGGCCTGGAAGTCAGTCAGCACAGCACCTCCACTGAAGCCTCAACACCCTGAATGTTACACATGGACTACCATTGCTCCGCGGTAGAGGAATGGATTTAAGCACATGCATTAAACATTTTGTTAAGCTTCAGCCTGACCTGCTGAGATGTATAAACAGACAGCTTCCACTCTGTTTAATCCACTTAAAACATGTCTGACACCCTCAATGCTGTTAACTCTGGTCTTCAGTTGCATCACTCAGCTCCAGTGGCTGAGCCAGCGTTCAGGGTCCTACACATATATAATTATCTCTGCTAAGAAAGAGCAAGCACAGGAAAGCCCTGCTGGCCTTGGGAGGGGAGCTGGGGGGAAGTCTGGGGGCCTAGAAAGCAGCCTTTCTCCTGCTGCTGTGTGCATACAATTCCACCACAACCCGTCTGATTACTACACAAAAAACCTTCTATAATGGGTTTACTTTATATCCTTCTCTTTTCCCAGGTATTCTTGTTAAGGAATCTCCATGCTCTTGTAAAACCAGAGCACAATCTGGTTTCTGTCACAGAAATCACAGTGCAGAGATGGATTTGTTTTCTGTTTTGTCTGTGTTACCTCTTAGAGTACACTTTGTATTCCTTCAGATACTTTAATTGGGCTTATAATTAGACCCTGCCTCCCTACCTTTGTGCACCTTTTGCCAGCTTCCTTTTCTAAGTGTGAGATCCTAACAATATTAACATTCTCCTCTGGAACCTCTGGAGATCTTAGCAGTAATTTCATGCACCAATAATGTTTTACTGAAAATAAACAGACCTAAAACATTGGAAACCTGGGAATAATCAAGAAGTCACACGTGTCCCGATACAGAGCCAGGCTGCCTGGTGACCTCGGTAATTACATCACTCATTACCATATCCCCAGCCAGCCACTTTCCCTCTGGGTGATGGAGTGAATACCTGTCCAGCTAAGCAGACTGAAAAGGTGTGACTGACAAATCAATGGAACCTAATGGGATAGAACCCAGGTGCCACAAAGGTTTAGGCTCACTGGAGTGGTTTTGTTGTAGGAACTGATGATCAGATTCCAGGACCTGCAGCAGGAAACTGATTCTTACTGTGGCACAGCTCTAGCATTAAATATTTCAAAGGATCCAAGGCATCTCTTGCATTCCTACTAATCACAGGTCCATAATACCATTCTGGACACAGGCATGTGAGTCTCCTCTACTGCCTAAAATAAGGCAACTATTCCCCTTAAGAGTACTGATGCTTCCATATCCAAATATCTGTCCACAGGCAGCAAAGAAACCTGGATCACGTGCCAAGGAACGTGCAAATGTCAAAATAATTCATTTAAGACACAACAAAATGAAACACCACACATACACACACCACACCATACACCTGAATTTCAATCCTCCAATCACTGACATAATGAAAAACGAGACAGTCTTCTGTCTTGGTACATACAGTAAAATCTCTTTGCAATAGCAAAACACTTCCAGGAATCCCTTACAGCATAGTGGTGGTTCTCCCACAAATTACAAAACTTGGCACAAGTGCACATTAAAAAAAGCACAAGTTAGCTTTTTAGTTTCAAGACCATCTTCCTAATCGCAACGGGAACTTCAAGGGCCCAGAGACCACAGAAACAGGGAAGCAGATTATTCTGTGGTGTTTGGAATCTTTGCTGCTGGCAGGTTTTCAAGAAGTTTTCAAACAAATGTGCACCAAAAAAACCCCACAAATATGTCCTCTCTCAGATAGGAAGAAATGAGTACCTGGTCATTGAGATTCAACCCTGAACAATTTCTTTTGTGATTCCATGCAATTTCCAGAAAAAAAAATTAAAAACCTAGATATGCAATATTTATTTCCCCAAAAATTATTCCTTGTTTTCCTAAAATTCAAATATAAGACATTTCAGACTTAAGCATCCATGTTCTGAGGATTAACGTTCTACTCTAAGGTGGTCTAATGGAGAAAGAAAAGCTACACCAAAGTTCAGTCCTTTCATGGCCTTCTAAGACACAGAGGTTGAATTATGCTCTGGGACTGATCTCTTCTGTTCACTGGCTTACACCAAAATCTAACTGCAAGCACAAAGGATCTCTGTTGGTCTAAGTCAACTGGAAAAGGTTTGCAATGCTAAAAGGCAGAGAACAATACAACACTGTACATCTTCAAGCAAATTACCTTATTCATAAAGCATTTCAATGCAATTCTGTTTCTTTGGTCTTAAACACAACCAAGGTCCCTTGTCTCAATTTCAGTGAGCAGCTATATTTCTGAATTTGCTATTAAACTAAAACAGAGAGAGTTTGTGGTTTTCAAAGGGTTTTTTTTCCCGTGTTTTTAATGGCTTGTTGAAATCCACAGAAGAACAATCGTTTGCTCTCATTATGTTTCAGTCTTCAATTATAGCATGAGAGACAGAGGAGCAATCTTATTTCAAAATTACTTTTTTAATGGGAATAAGTCAATCTCATAATTTATTGAATTCTCAAACTTCAGCTACAATGGCAAACACTGTACATAAGTTAAATCAAGATAACAAATTACAGTAAGCAATATAAAACCACAGAAATGTAATTAGACAGTTTCAACAGTTTTTCTTGTCAGGGCAATGGAAGGCATGCAGATGAATCTGAAATGTATACTGAATTTTGTTGAGTTCAGCCTAAGAACCACCTCATGTGATAGAGTCAGAGACCTCTGGTCCATGCCCTGGGGTCAAGCTGTGACAGACAAGTGCTTCAGGAAAAACTGTTAAAATAGCCCTCAAATCCAAGCCTTTATGGATTCATTCACATTGGCACAAAATGGATTTTATTTCTCCTTCTAGACATCTCAGTTCTATTAAATACCACCATATTGGGTATTAAAGGAAAACCTCCAGTCTGTCATTTTGGCATTAAGGATTCCAAAAAGATGACAACTCAGCTTTGCCAGAGACTTTGCTATAACCCTGAGAAAACTGTTTTATCTTCTTTCTTCCCTCTTTATCACAGAAACTTAGCTTGCATCTTCTTTAGGAAAGAACTCCATCTTAGCAGACAGAGTAAGAGACCCTCAACTTAATTTGATCCTCTAGGCACCACTGTAATTACAAAACAGCAATAATCAGGGGAAATGATCAAATAAATAATGTGAAAAAAACAGATGCATCTTATAAACTATTCAAGTAGCTGTAATTATTAATAACTTCCTAGATTATTGAAATTAAGCCAACAATAAAAATCAAATTTAATTTTGCTACCACTTCCTTCTGTTACCATCACTCTGTAAGACTGAAAACTAAAATTGCACATTTAACCTAAGTGAGGAAACCACCACAGTCAAGTGCTGCCTTTGGACAGAAAACCTTGCACGGGAGCCTTTCCATTGCAATGATTTGTAAAGTCATAATAATATTTCTATGTCCATATTAAATTTTATAGAAGCCATTTTTTATTACCAAATGTAAATTTGGGGCCTCTATTACCTGCCACGCTGTCTTAAAATAATTCCAAGGTTATGCTGTCATCGCCTAACTCTAGAAATTTGTAACCCTAATTCAAGCATTAGGAATATAACATAGAATTTCAGGAAAAGAAACAATGCAGCACTGAGCACAATTTTCTACTACAATAAGCTGAGGAGTGTCTGAGCAGAAAATTCATCTTTCATATTCTACGCATCAGCAGCCCATAAGTGAAGATCGCGCTTCTATCAAACACTCCAATGGTAATGGCTCTTGTGGAGCCACTTCTGACATGTCAGAAGACAACAGCAAGAGTTTTCTGAAGTCCTGAAGCTAATTGCCTGGCTATCTGGAAATTAATGTAACAGAGTGTCCGGTTTAAAGGGACAGTATTGCCAGGAAAAGAAAGAGGTGAGAGTTTTGTTTGGTTTTTTTTTCCCCAAAAAATGGATAGTGAAAAATTCCCTCCCTCCCAGTTTACTATAATTTGGAAATTCAGGAACTCTCAGGTAAAAGGTATGGGTTTGGAATAACAGTTTTTTACTGATAGATCTACAAGACAAAAAACCAACATCAGCTATGAAAAAAAACCCCAAACAATCAGTGACAGAACAGAACGAAACTCAGTCTCAGTCCCTTTTCCCAGTGACAGATGCCCCTCCTTGTCCGCACAGTCCCGATGGAGCAGGGCAGGGCAGCCTGTCAGTCGCGGCTGCTGCAGGAGCAGGGGAGCGAGGCGGCACCGGCATCCCAGGTGGGAGAAGGGTGAGGAAAACACTCTGCTCACCGTGGGCATCCCAGTTCTCAGTTGTTCAGAGGAAGCAGGAAGCTTTAGCAGTCGGAGTGCAGGGCCTGGTCCCACCACGGAGAAAAGCAACCTCCCTCCCCGAGTTTGGGCCGGCGAACCGCGAGTGTCCCCCCACCCGCCGAAGGACAAAGCAGCACTCCACCATCCACCCCCACCCCTCAAACCCCCTCCACAACTGAGCCATCGAGCCAGCCCAGCTATCTCTTTGTCTTGAGCACTTCACAGCTAAAGGGGAGCCGCCCCGGCCAGCTTAACATAATAATAGGAAAAATTTCTAAACCTCCCCCAATCCCCAACACAGAGAAATCTGCTTCTGTTCCCGTTCACTTTGTTCTCAGTGCACCCAGTCTTGGCTTCAGGTCCTCTACCCTCAGCTTCGCTTGTGAGATCAATGACAAAGCAGCACTCCTAGAAGATGCAACTTTCAATCCAGTACGGAATGGTAAGAGAAAGCAGCAATAAAACTACAAAGTTCCTTGCTTGCTAGATATTAAGATAGCAGGGAACTTTCTTGTGCTTTGTGTGCCAAAGTCAGGAACTCCATGGAAAATACTCCACAGATTCATTGTCTGGCAAGCAGCTTCATGTTAGAGTTGAGTTAAAGTTGAGTTAAAGCTCGAGCTTTGCCAAAGCAGGAAAGACCTTGTACTAAGCATTTCCCAGCCCCACAATTCAGGTTTCTGTACGAGGGGACCAAGCACTCGAGACTTCTCTTGTACAGCAGCCTGCCCCACAGGTGAAAAGCGCCGCTCATGAAGCATCCTCACTGCTGTATCACAGAAATACAACTTCCCTTAGTGGGGAGACAGCAAGACACAGCAGAGAACCTGCTGGCAATCATGAGGTTCAGCCAGTAACTCATGAGCAGCATAGCAATGGACTGCAAAGGTCTAAATAGACTCCCATGAAGCAATAGCTTTATTGAATATCCTGGTCGATGGATGCTATGCATTTTTACACAGTGAAACAGCATGATCTGTGTCATGTTCAGAGCTGTCTCTGTGCACAAGTCTGAAAGAGATGGCCCATTTGTACACATTTCTCCAAGAGAGAAACAATTTTAAAACACTAAAAAGAAAACCAGGCGAAAATGTCTGAATTTACAGAAATTACTGAGTCAAGATCATTGTCTGCTACACTGGGGATGGCTCCACTCTTCTTAGCAGCCTAGGTTTCATAACTGTACATAAAACATGCTCAAAATGGACCTCAGAACAGCCTCTCTGCCTCCATCCCAAGGCAGTCAAAGTTTTATTAAGTTGTTTTTCATTATCATGCAGGAACGCTAACTGCAGCAGTGGAAGGGCCAAACCCTGACCACCCACAAAAATACAAGGAAATCTCAATTAAAAAAAACACAGGAAATGAAGCAAGGGAGAAAAGCTCTGCTCAACAAGACAGCTGAGCAGAACCTAGTCACAGTAGTAAGAGAACCTGCAGTCTTACATCAGAAAGGGCCCCCTTTCATGAGTTACACATGAGGACAAGGCTCTGTGCTAACACCATTGTTTCCTACAGCAACAAACACTTAAGGGAAGGTAGCTAACAATGAAAAAAACCCACGCAGTGAACTCTGGGCAGAGAATTGTTAGCAAGTCCAATATTAGTAATTTTAGTATTAAAAAAGAGCAGCACAATTGTATGTCCCATGTTTTGCTTCAGACTGTGACTTTGCTTTAACAGGCTGGCTATGAACCCAAGAAATAGCACACATTGGTGGTACCACCCTTTTCCCAGAGCTGCTTTTCAGTACTGTGAGGAAAATAAAACACAGTGGCATCTATGTCATGGCTCTTTCATTTTTGTCCAGTAGGACCTTGGTGGCATGAAAAAAGAGCATGAAGGCCATGACTTGGGACACTACATTTTTTATAATGTTTGGCAACCATAGAGTTTTGCACGAGCTTTAACAGTGTGAACCTGATTTTCTTAATACTCAGGTTGAACCACCTTGTCCAAAAGCAGCAGATAACTCAAACTTCTGCGTTGCCTAGAGACTGCTGTTTGACACCACAGCAGAGAATAAGAATTTGCACAATCAAACAGAATTGAAATAATAAATTTACATTTTTACTGATTTTAGCTTGTTTGTCTCTCCGATTGTATCTCTGGTGCATGATGAAGATAATAGCAGTGAGGTGCACTCACTGATAATTCACTTAACCAATTATTCACCATTACTGCAGGAAGCAACACTGGAAGCATTTTTTGGAAAACAAAGATGCCTTGCTTTTAGAGTAAGCTACAGTGTGAAGTACAAAAATGTACATTTTGATTTTGACCATGAAGAATATCCAACAGTAAGCTGCGACCAGTCCTACAAGCACTGCTCAGGTTGAGACAGGTATTCCACAGGAAAAACACTAAAGCTCTATCATTCAGCTAAAACCCCACACACAGAAAATGTACATAGAAAAGGACAAAAGATCAACATAAACCCATGCAGAACAAGATATGTTTATAATTAATTAGCATTTGATTTGGGAATTTATCCACTTTTCCATTTCTTTTCCTTCTTAAATAGGTCCTCAGTTTATTAAACATATAGCTAATTCTCTATATAGAAAGACAAAAATCACACATATCCAATGAGAAGTAACAGTTGTCAAGAAGATAAGTCCATAGTGCATGCAACTATCAAGCACCCAGAGGGATGGAAGGGACCCCTAAAAGTTACAGGGCAAACTTCCACCTCAGTTTTTGCCCATGTCACTCCTGATCAATGTCTCTGCCCGAGTGGCAATTAAAGAACAGCCACAGAGACTAAGCAGAAAGTCTAATCCCCTGTCCTTTTCTGTTGGAATGCTTTTTCTTAATATTTTCTTCCAGAAATGTAAACAAATTCCCATGTTATCCATTACAAACCTGGAATGTAGTGGATGAGTTTTCTCATTTCTTTAAAAGGAAAATTATTTCAGATATCTTGATATTCTGATAATCATCACTACCATTAAAGTGGAGGAAATTACCTTGAAATTGTAATATATCCCTCTAGAATCTTGATGTAATATTAAGCAGGCAACAAAATAATAATTTCTGGGGAATGTCCACCCTATTTAAAATGACAGCATTTTCACTATTGTTATAAAAGAAATTTGTACATCAGAGTTTTGCCTCTTATGATTAACGCCATTTATTTTCTGGTCAGCAGAAGATCAGTTATGAAATCTACTTCCATAAGAAAAAGATATATTTATACTAAGAATAAAACAGAGCCATTTCATCTTACAAACACGATGCAGCCAGAAGTTTTTGTTCTGCTTTTAGCCACAAATGGCCCAAAAAAACAACATCTTTAGCTATTTGAAGAGCTCTTTAAATCTCAGAAGACAAATTTTCATTGGAAACGGGCAGGACTAGCCAACTTTCTCATTTGAAGGAATAAAAAAACAATAATGAAAAAAACCTGAAGTGAAGCAGATCATAAATAATCCCCCTGCTTGCTTTGCTTTCACTGCATGCCTCCAGGGGTTTCAACCCAACCTCCAAGGCTCTCTGCAAATTCTACATGAGCCTTGGGGTCCCTACAATGTGTTCCACCTGTCACAGCGGAGGTCAAATTCTGCATTTCCTCCCTGTGCTCTGCAGACCCTGTGGTGACCGTCCCTCTTCTCAGTAGCCTGAAGCCTTCTAGCTTTCTCTCCAAGGAAGATGAGTGTCAACTCTTTTTAAGGGACTAATTCATGCATGCAAGAAAAGGTAAGTTTCTGTATACATTTGTATAAGCAAGCTCTGGGTAAGGGAAACGAAGAGGGGGATTTTCTGGCAGGCTTACTGCAGATCTGAACAAAATAGAGTTAAGCCACTGATCTCTACATCACAAAACCCACCAGTGTTAATTGTAAAACACAGCACCAGTAAAGCCAAGAAAGCTCAGTGAAGATTAAAGGAAACAAATTTTTAAGAAAAGCTATCCATGCTGTCAGTTCTCCAAAGGATCTAATAAACCTTAAGGCAAACAAGCAGTCCAAATTCTATCCCTCTGGAAAAGTTAGAGCAGCACATTCTGGGAATTTTGTCACATATGTCGTAAGAAGGCTAGCAGCATGTCTCAGACTTGACTTATTTCTACACAGAAACGGCAACAGGCCTTGTCAGGCAGAGCTTTTATTCTTGAATCATCACCAAAACTCTCCAGGTCCAACTGAGTGGTCTAGAGCCAGAAGTATTCATTGCTTAGATGAGGTCTTTTCCCTCAAAAGCATATGCCTGGCATATTTAGCCAGACCCCACTCCTCTGGGGAATGGAACAAAAGTATCCTCATCCAAAAGCAAGACAGAAAGACAAGCATTTCCATCTTGAAGTAGCTCTGCTCAGAAATGCATTTGCGTGCAAGGATGAGCTATACATACAGCACATACATAATTATCCTCAATAAGCAAGAATTCAAGAAGCTTGCTTTTATGAAACAAATGTGGAGTGGCATATCCAGCATCTAGGACAGCTGTGGACAGCAGGCCCAGGGCCACAAGGGACAGACAGACACCAACTCTCCATTTTCACCACCCCAATGGTCCAAGTCTGGGCACACTATGCATCCACTTCACCTACAGTAAATCCCACTGGGACAAGGACACTTATCACTGAGACAATAAAGGCCTTTAACAGCTCTAGTAACAACATTTCAAATGACATAGCAACCTTCCAACAGGGCTCTACATGAAAACTGTGAGCTCTTGTAAAATTCCGCATTGGGAACCATGCGGATATCACCTTGTCCCAAAAAGTCTGACCCAGGCAGCCACTGGGGAAGGGAGCATTCACACAAGTTCACTGCCCTCTGAATGGAAGGGCTTCAACAATTTACTGGCCCAAGAAATGCAATACTTAAGTCAAGGACACTTACTTATAGTCTATTTGGAGATCATAGAAAACAGAAACTTCTGTTTCTTTCTTAATATGACCCTTGACCAATTCCCCAACTGCATTTTAAATTTGATAGAGCTCTTCTTTCAATTTGAGGCTTTCAGTTTTTTTTAAAATGAGGCTGTGGTGATTCAAGATTAGCTTACATTAACTGGAAATTCCAGATTAGCTTTCAGTCAAAAATACCGTGGGACTGTGGTTCACAGTTCTCCACTCAGCTTGCAAACATACTCTGGAAATATAAGACCCTAAACAACAGATGATATGGCAAAGCTAGTGGATGCCACATGGTGAGATACAAAGCCGTCAAGGAAAGAAGATGTCTCATAAAAAAATAAACAAAAATGTAGTACCAAAAACTGACTATATTTATTTCATACTCCATAGGATTTGGTCCCATTCCCAAATGTTGCTATACCAATAAAATCCTCCTTCCCTAGGAAGCTGCAGCAACACAAAGGATAGAGGAAATGACACATAAACAATCTGTGTGTTGACAAGAAGGCAATTTTGTAATATGTTGTTATTTATGGCCAACACTTAAGCAGATGGAAGATGCATCAAAATGAGGGATTCATTTGGAACATGCAGGCCAGGCAGAAGTCTCTGCAGGAGATGTGCACCATGGGAAAAAGCATGAGGCACTTCACAGCTAGAACTGCATCACAGTGGTTTTGGTAACATGCTGCAGACCAGGTAAGGATGCAGCAGAGGCTCTCAAATATGTGGAAAAAGGAGAAGAAAGAAGGGAAACCTTATTCAGAAATGCACATATCCAGAGCAGCCCTCTTGCTTCCTGAAGGAAGGAGCATCTCCCATGAGCTGTCTTGCTGGAGGTCTGCCCTTTTGCTATTCCTTCCCCCAGGGCTGGTGACATGCCTCACTTTTATGGGCTCAGGAGCTGAACCACATTCACGGTGGCCAAAGCAGCTCCACATCTTGGCCCTCGCTCTGTGCACTGGCCAGATTTGCATTTGTCACCCCACCACATTCATTACACTGCCCAGAGGCCTTCTGCCTTGGGCACTGCTGGGAGCACAGGGTGATACAATGCAGGAAAGGAATGGACTGGTCAGGGAGAGATTTCCAGCCATAACTCACAGCACAGCATGCAGCTCCCAACAAACCCTCTTATTTTAGCTGCATCACTTCCCATTGCGTTAGCTCACACACAAAAGGGGAAAATAAGTTAACAAGGGAAAAATATTTATGCCTCCTCCTCTCCCTCCTCACTATTTCATTTTAAATCAGTTTGGAAGCCCTGCTGGCATCAGGGCCCTGGTGCTCTGACAGTTTCAGGGAGCTTTCACTATCTGAGAGCCCAACTCTTGTTTTCCTCTCGACTGGCAAGGCCCCTTAGTCATACATATGGGACGCAAGATGAAGCAAAGCAGTTTCAGAATAGCAGCCTCTTTCTAATAACTGATTTAACTTCCAATCAAAGCTGAAGTTTAGGAGTTTCCCACCCACTGAGCATCCCCATGCATGCTAGGGTAATAACCCCCTCACCCGCTGGCAATTCAGCTCCATGCCACATGACTGTGCTCTCCAAGGATTAAGTTTGTGGTTTGGCTTCCAAACCAGTTAAATGCTCTGTATGTGCCTTTTTGCCTCCCTCTGCTGCCTCTGAGCTCATTAGCCAATTTCCCTTGCCTTTGGCAGGGAGGAAGCACCCTCAGAAACATTCATGTTTTTCGCAGGAATTAGCAGGAGAGCAAGTGAAAATACTGTTTAAGACCCTGGCTGGGAAAAGACTGTAGCATGAAGGCTCCCTCTAACCAAGCCCCAGCAAACCTACATGGAATTGCTCCTCAAAATACAAACACATAGGAAATTAGGGTTCATTAGCTCTGCTTCTCCCTGAGCTATTCTATTTTTTCTAGCCTTCCTACAGCTTCATCCAAACTCCATGAGGCTCACCACAAAATCTGCCTGCAACACTTATCAAGGTTCTCTCTGCCTGGCAAAGCACTGAGGTGTCCTGCCTTTCCAGCACCTCACTGCCTGAAGCACGTGGGGATAAGCACATGGGGATAAGCACAGCGTTCCTGCGAAGATGCACATAACAGGGAAAGATTCAGCACAAGGGTCACAGGGACAAAACAAGGGGCAACAGGCAGAGGTTGCATCAAGAGAGGTTCCATCTTGATGCAAGACATTTCTTACAGTGAAACCATCAGCCAGTCACTGGAACAAACTCCCCAAGGATGTGGTAGTGTGTCCAGCACTGGAGGTCTTCAAGGTGCAATTGGACAGCATGCTAGATAGTCTCATCTAGGCTCCCCTTCCCACACAGGGATGGACCAGATGATCTTCCAAGGTCCTTTCCAAACTTTTGTAATTCTCTAATGCCACAAGAAAGGGTCTGTCCATTGCATCAATACCCAACTCCTCACACACCCCCAAACACAGCACATGCTGGGACAGAAATACCATAAAGAGGTTGGGGAAAAAGCCAGGACTAGGGAGGGACTTACTTTCTTTTGGTGATGCAGGTGGCTCAAATGCACAGCAAATTTCAGCTCCAGAGGTAATTTCTAGAGGTCATACCTCAGCTCTATTATGCTAATAGTTCCTAGACAACAGTCTTCATGTGAATATAAAATCAACTACCATGAAAAAGAAGTCTAAAATATTGTTCTGGTTTATCTAGGAATACCTGAAAACTCAAATTAAATTTAGCTAACAGGTATGTCCAGGTAAAAGTAGAAATGGAAGTGTTCAAACAAATCACTTTCAAATTACAGTAATTTCACGATTATAGGCCACACCTGATTATAAACCGCACTTCCGAGTGTCAGCAACTGTCTTGGGTTGTAATACAGGGTGTGATAAAAGGTATCTATTCTATCACCATCTGTTGAGGGTGGGGGCAGTGATCCTTATCTCCACGGCAGATATTCTGCTAATGGGCCATCCATTGAAACCAGGCAGGGCATTTGTTCTTTATCTTTTCACAACCCATCCTTCCTCCAGCGAGTCATTTTCTGCTAATGCCCCATTGAGTCCCACTGTGGGACTGATAAAATTACTGCATCCCATTGGAAGTTGCTCCAGCCAGGGGGAAGAGCCCAACATTTCTTACCAAGATAAAAACAGAGGTTTTGGGACACTAAGGGAGCCCCTTTCTCCACTGGACTTCAGAGGAAAACCGGATTTCTCCACATCACCACTGGACCTCCAGAGGGAAACTGCACCTTCTGCAGGAGCACTGCTCCAACTGAATCACATCTGTCACTGCAGGAGGATGCAGCCACCATTCAATGGGACTGCTACCAACACCCTGCCTGACGGGGTGTCAGGTTGTACTCTGACTTTGTCAGGGCTTGGGGTTTGTTTCTTTGTAGTACTGTATTTCTATTTTAATTTCCCTAGAAAAGAACTGTTATTCCTAATTCCCATATCTTTGCCTGAAAGCCCCTTGATTTCAAAATTATAATAATTTGGAGGGAAGCAGACACCTGCTCTCCAAACTAAAACAGCAACTTTTCGTTCTTTGTCCATATATAAGCCGCACCTGATTATAAGCCGCACTTTGGGTTCGGACCAAAATTTTAGTCAAAATGGTGCAGCTTATAATCATGAAATTACTGTATTTTGATATTTCTTTCCAAAACATTTCTCCTCTGAGAAGTATTTTCTTTTTGGTTTTGGTAAAGTGCCCAATTTTCCCTTTACTTCCACTGACTGAAACAATATTTCACCTAATACTTTTTCCAGGTTTTGATAGGTAAAAAGGCTGCACTTCCTGCTTTACAAAAAATGCAAGAATAAAAATTTATCCATTTAGATCAATGAGTGACTTAGGCTTTTCTTTAGGAGAAATCTGGAATTCTGTGAGAGTTTGTAAAGAGCTGTATAAAAGAAACAATTTTGCATTAAACTCCAGATTAGGCATGGAAAAGTTACAACTTTTGCTTTGTAAAAACGCAAGCAGGACATTTTTAGGTTTGAAGCCTCAGCAGGCTTAGCTTCACTGTAACTGGAGTGAAGTCACTGTCAGTATTGAGACTGCAAGAATACAGATACAGCCAAACGCACGAGTTACAGTAATCGAGCTGAAATGAAAAACTACAATGTTGTGTTAACAGCTAGAGTGGAAAATACAGACATCACAGCTTGTTAAAAAGATTGGTTAAAAAGGTTAGTTAGAAAGCTTGCCAGAGTAGTTTTGGCAGTGAACACACTGATAAGCAGCCTCAAGGTGAATTACAGCAATGCTGCTGATGTCAGAGGGACATTTTGCAGAGAGCACTGCCTGATGGCAGAGCAGGGCACCTCACCTGGGCTGCTTGGAAGAGACAGGAGTAAAACGTGCCTAAGAAGTTAGCACAGAATAGATGGAACAAAATTAAGATTGTTTTTTATTGTTGGGTTGTTGTGGTTTTTTTGGTTTTTTTTTAGAAGTCCCTTTTTCCCTGGGGATGATTATTAAAAGCCTTATTTTGCTAATTATAGAAGGTTAACCTAATTTAAAATCCATGGAATTTAATAGGGATTAAATTTTGTACGCTACCTTGTCTTATTATCCTACACATTTTGATAGCACTGACTGCTTTGGCTTTTGCAAGGATCAGGAACCCAATCACCACCATGTCAGCACCCTGGTTTCAGCCAGCCCACAAAACCCCATTCTTCCTTGGTTTTCCTGCAACAACTCCAGAGGCTCCTGCTTGGAGGGAACAGGGCAAGCCCATGTGGTGCCTGCCCCTCTTCTGAGGAGGGAGCACCCTCAATCTGTGCCTCTGCAGGAGCAGTGGCAGCTGGTGGCCCGCTCAGCCAGGTGATAGGTGCACAGAGCACAGCAGCCACGGGGGCCTGGGGGAGTTTTCCAAAGTGAAAGGAGTCAGTAAGCCTCATTCCCATCCCCTCAAAACAGAATAAATCAATAAATAAATCTTGGCACACAGCCGCCCTAAAAACATACTTTTTACACAACTTCTCACCAACTCTCTACAGGCACCTCCGTGATTTTTCACAGCTGCACTTCCTACCCTGGGAAATCTTGAGCATTGAGATATGGATGGGGAAAACCACAACCACCAAAAAAAAAAGGCTCTAAATCACCTAAATCAATGGGTTAATTACTCACATTGAACCTCCAGGCATTGCAGCAGTTTCCATGTGTGTAAAGCAGCACAAGGGGATACTCATCAACATGTTTAAAAGAAATAAAAATACTTCTTCTAGCTAAACAGCCAGAGAAGCAGACTAACCAACATATTTTAATGCAAACAGGAATTTAGCTGTTTTAGCTATTTTTACCTCAAGGATTTATAACATGTCCTGCCTCCTAAGTACATTTCCTTCTCCAACATAACTATTAGTCAGAATAGTATGAAAAGGTTTACGAAAGCTTTTCAGATGAAAAATCAGAGAGGAGAGAAGGTCATGCTCTACCCCTGCACCCAGCATCTCACATCAGGCATCAAGCTGGGTTGCTTCCTCCCCATCCCCTCTCTTGTTCATCATGCCTGCTGTCCCAATTTTTCACATTTAAAATGCACAAGGCAATTTTTGGAGGCTGAAACCAAGGGCCAGGATGTAGCAAAAGCAGGCTGGTGTAAATCCAGAGGTGTCATGGAGCCGTGGTGATTTACACGAGCTGTGCCAAAGGCTCGCTTTGTCTCCTCTGAAGTGCGGCACTCCTCGCGTGACCATAAAATAAATAACAATAATAAAAATGCTCTGCACACATTCTGACTTGACTAATTGCTTTCTGTCTCCTTCCATTCCTCTCAATGTGGCAGAGGACACAGCTACTCCCCTTACTTGCTTTACTAACCCAAAGAAAACCAAGCTCCAAAAGCCACACATCCTGAGAAACATTAGGAATGTGTTTACACAACAGAGATACCTTGGCAGCAAATGCCAACATCTTTGTGCTGTCTTGAAGGATCCAACAGGGACACAATAGCAGCAAAGGAGGTTTTGGCACATTAGCAAGTATGAACTTCTGAGGGAAACCAGGAAGGTTTTCAGCACTTGCTCTAAATCACCACCTCTTTCTCCTCCACGTCCAGTGCAGAACCAGTTTGTTGTCTCAGACAGCAGTAAGTGCCTTGCTGGCTGGTCACACCAGACCAGCCTCCTTAGTCACCAAAACACATATCCAGCTCACTGGAATAATTTGTACCTTGGCTGTGGGCATCTTGCTGGTGCATCTTCAGTAGCTGCTTTAACTGTAACACACACTCATTGATCATACTTATTTTGTTACAAAGAGCCAAAACAAGACAGAGAAATCATTGGCAGCCCTGTCACACAAGTGCCTCATTACACAATGACAAACGGTGACAGAGGAGTCTGCTAGTTCGCTCACCTCCAGCTGTTGCTCAAGCCTATCCAGGATCAGGAGGAGAGAATTGGTATCTACAGCTCTGGAGGTCTAACTTTGGCCTAGGACATTCACAGTTCCTCTAATCCTTTCCCTTCTTCTGACACAGCCTGTGCTTCCTGACCTGACCTCTTCTGTAAATGCAGACATGAACACAAAGGTGGAAAGAAATCAGTAAAGATCCCTGGGAAGCAGAAGAGGAAAGACAATCCAAGGGCCAGAGATTCACGGACATAAACATTGCAGAGGAAAAGGAAATTGGTAAGAAATGGTGCAAGGAGGGGAAGAAAAAAACCAACCCTTGAAATCCACGCAGATTTATACTGGAATGCAGCTGGGAGATGCAAGGTGGACTGTCAGAAGCTCTGTGCCCTTCTGTTTATCTCTGTGATAGTGCTCTTACCAGTATCAACCCTTAGGTTAGTGGTAAAGAGCTTAGGAGCTCCTCACAGGGAATGTGACACACAGATTAAACCTCCTCAGTGGAGGAGGAGGGGCTGGAGATAAGATAAGAGGAAGAATAGAATCCTGCTGCTTCAACAGGCATGTGTCCCTGTGTGATTTTACCTGCTCAGTGACATGCTGTTAGAGTTCATCTCTGTCTTCCAGAATGGGAAAGTCCATACCTGTGCAACCATGACAACAGCACACAAATACAATTACCTGCACAGTAAAACATTAAGAGACTGATGAAGGCATAAAGTTCTCTATAAGGTTAGCAGAATGGGTCTCTTCAGCCACTGGACCACCAGGATGAAGTTAACCACTGTTCTGTGTTTGGAAAAATTTTAGAGGGTCACTCAAGATTGTTGGGAACAGCTGAATCATTTTTTGATATGTCTAAAAAACAAGCAAACAGAAAAAGAAAAAAAAAACATGAAGTAATACTAAGCTATCACTTCTCTCTAAACTTGGAAATATATTGACATTTTTGGTATTGTCATTATAGCTTCAGACTGGTATGTCTTAACATCTGGAATAACTGCATTTATCCATACACCATCACCTGCTGCCAAAAAAAAGTTACAAAAAATACACTAATGGCACTTAGCTTCATTTGAATACTGCAGGAAAAATAAACGCTACCTTTCCCAAGGTGGGAAACAGCACAATTCAGAGTGCAGTTTTCCCTCTGGCTGCAGGAGGACATCTGGCAGTCATGGTATTAAGGACCTGATGTGATTTACTGATTGCTCAAGCCTGCCAGAAACCAGTGTGAAAGTCCAGCTCTGCATTAGGCAGAGGTATGTGGAGCCAGTCAAATACACCTCAGAGACAGCCTTTCTAGGACTCTTTGTGGGAATAGCTTTGCTAGGCTGTCTGTAAATGCATTATTCTTGCTAACCTTTATATTGCTTTAGCAATCTAGAAGCTCTGAGCAAGATCAGGGCCCCAGTAAATTTTCACACGGTATTCTCAGGCAGAATCCCTGCTGCAAGCCTCTCCACATTTCAGTGGAGTCAAGATACAACTCTGACCCAAGCAGAGAGCAGAAAGCCACACAACACTGCAAGCCTCTAGAGGAGCTCGACATAGAGCACAGGACTGCACATTCTGGGCCCTGATGCACTGCCTGGCAGACCACCTGCCTTCACAAGACCCCTGTAAGGAAGGGGGGTCAATAGAGGGACCCCTGTAACTGCAGCTTTGCAGAAGGGCAGCACTGGACAATACAGGCAATTCTCATGAGAGCACAGAGACAGCAAACACTATCTGCCCCTGACAACTTTCACATCATAAGTGTTTCCCAGCAGGGCAGCTCCAATGCCAACACACACCTTTTGCATTATCTCACCACAGGGTGCTTTACATTTTAGTGTCTCTGCACAGTAAGAGTTACCATGGCTTCCAAGATCCTATATTGCTGTTTTTAAATATCACCATGTCAACTACAACTCTAGAAGGGTTGCTGTGTTCCTCAAGGGGATTGAAAGTCCATGCTTTATGGCACTAATAATGTCTTTTTTCCTGCCATTGGTACACAGTGAAATGCAAATCAGAAATGGCACCATGCACAAAATTGTGCTTTTGGGTTTTCAAGTCACCATGATTATTTTTCTTACCTTGTCATCCTTCCAGATAAACCATGTCACATCCTCCTCTGTAAAGCTGAGCTAGCACACACTGGTAATTTTTTACTACACAAAGCAAAGGTTGTTATTCCTGTGACAATAGAGTGAAAAAAACTAAAGGGTGACTTCCAAATCCATGTAAACTCCTCTCACTCATCCCCATATCACTTCACATTGGAGACACAAGCTTACTAAGAAGGTGCACTTCTTTAAAGCCAAAGAGGGGCTGAAGGAATGCACAGGCTTTACTTGCAGGACCAGGAGATTAAAGCTTGGGAACTCAAGGAAGGATTTTCAAAACAGCTCAGCTCAGCTTTGGAATTACTCTGCTTTTAACACAGCAGTGATAAGATTCCCATTGTCTACAAAGTGGGAAGTGCTATTATTTCACTTGGAGAAAGAGGATCAGCAGCATGTGATTTAAAAATGCCCAGCAGTTTTGAAGTCTTTGGTACCAGGAAAACATGTTTTACCACTTCTTACACAGCCAGCACGTTGGGAAATGTGGATTTGGGAGGGCTGCCTTGTTTTTAATATGAAAGTTCAGAGCCTCACTGAAACACCTGCCTTAAGAAGATGGAATACTGAGCTGACGTCCAACTACTGAGACATCATAAAATCCAGAAAGTCAGCAACTATAACAGGGGACTGTGACAGTTCCCAGCAACTTGCCCTCTTTTTTCCTCAGTCTTCTCTAATTCCTATTGCTATGCTGAAGGAATTTAAAAAAAAAAAAGCAAAAACAAAACAAAACCTTCTATATCAGAACATTGTGACATTATATTTTGTCCTTTACCTTATACTGGGTAGAGACAAACTAAATGAAAAGACTGGGAAAAAATTCCTTAACCTCTGTGTCTTTATGTGATAAAGTCTTTCCTCTACTTTCCTAGGCCAACAACTTCGCAGCCTGAACAAACTCTATCCCTTGTTGAGTGCCAAAAAAAAAAAACAACCAAAAAAACCCAAAAAACCTTGCAGAAAAATTGAGAAAGAGCAACAGAGCACTGTTAGCAGCAAGTGATTTTATACTGTAGCCAACTGCAGGGGTGGGGAAAATCTTTCAATGCAGTGTGGTGAAGAGAAGATCAAACAGAAACTGGTAGGAACAATCTTCTATTCCCAGCTCTGTGCTATTACACAAAGATGGAAAACCTTGATCAGCATAAAAAGATATAATAAATGGAGGAGCTTCTGCTCCTGGGAAAGCTCCAGGTTAGCTGACTTGGGGGAAAGGTAAAAAAATAAGCTTATTTGTTTTGATATGTTAATTCATCTATCCAGTTTCTGTCAAAGATCAAAGACAAGACTCTGGTCCAGAAAGACTAGTGGACAAGGCTTATCAGAGCACAGGAACTGTAAGACAGAATTATTTTAAACCACAAACTTGGGAAGTGTGGTGGGGGAGCAGATCAAAACAGATCAATCTGCATCTGGTGAAGGTGCACTTTTCAATCACTACCACAAGCCACCCAACCGTACCTTCTGCATTTACCGATGGCAAGCACATGGGAAGGGGAAGCACAGGAAGAAGGCAAGGGATCACACAGTTCCCTCCCAAAGGTTGCAGGTGCTTCCATCTGAGCTCAAAAATGAGCTCAGCAAATGAGCTTTACTTATCCTTCTTTCTCCAGAATAGATGAACGTAGGCACACAGCAAAAACACATCTGCAAACAGCCCTAACAGATGCAACAGAGATTCTTTACAGGATCCACTCACACCAACCAATCTGAAAGAGCAGGGCCTGAGCAGACAGGTCTGGCTACCATGTTCTGCCCTTTCAGAAACAGAGGCCACCACAGAGCGTGGTCCATAACTCATGCCAAATAATATCCATGTCCTGTTGTAGTCACAGAAGTGACTTCAGGGTACCTCAAATTCCTGAATGAAAGGTTTGCTTGCTTCCCTGTGTTGTGTTCCCTTGCCATAGCCTTACAGTTTTTTGTTTGCTTAAAAGGAAATGAGCCTAAGGCTGTGCTTGGTTTCTGCATATTTTATTTGATCATGCTGTACTTCAAGTATTATACTCCTTCAGTGACATCAGACCTCAGCAGCTCTGCTGGAGCCCTCTCACACAGAGAGGACAGATTCACTGCCTTCTGTACTTTCAAAGGAATTTTTCCTCTCCTTTCACTGAGAATTATGCAGGAAGCACAGCAGAACCTTCCTATACTCTGCAGAGACCTTTAATTATAAGTTTCTAGTAGGTTTCCAGCTAGTATATTGTATTACCCAATGACAAAGTAAGAACTTGGTGTCCCTTCGCCCTCCCGCTTATGCAAAATCACTTTGAGCACTTAAATTAACACTGTATGTCTGCCCTTCAAGGAGTGCTCCATCTTTAACCTTGAGGTACGTGCATTCCCAGTCTTGTCTGTGCAAGCCTCTTGCTCTCACCCCAAGTGCAGCCCTGCTTAGCTTTCCCCATTAAGATAACTAGGCATTTTTCACATGTGATATGGGATTCTTTTAGCTTGTCCCCAATACTGAGAAAGAGAAGCCTACTGTACCTCATGTTATATGGATTTAGAGACTAAATTTTTGTATTGATCCATTACCACTGGAGATCAAGACCATTCCAGAACAAGGTCAATGTGAATTCATTGCTAAGGTTAAATCTTGATCTTGCCTCCTCCCACCCCCTTTTTTTCTGTCAGACTAGGTTCTTTTAGATACTCCACACATAGGCAGTTGAAATATTTCATTTCAAATGTACTTGTTTGAATATAGTTGGTGCCACATGGGATTTCTGATTTAGTGGAGTAACAGAAAATGTACTGAAAGTGTAATACAAATGTATGTTACACTTACTAAATTACTGCAACTGCAATGCACAGTTCAGTCACAGTTCCAACATGATTCCCACTGCTGATCGCTGTAATATGCCAGCTGGCATGACAACAGGCATCCCTGATCACCAGGAAGAACAAGGTGGGGTGAAGCCATCTCAAATCCATTGCACTCCTCGAAATTATTTTTCTGATTGTCTAGTTTTTTTTGGTGTGTAGGTTGGGCTGAACTACAGATTCACTCCTCCCCCCACCCCTGCAGGTGGTGATCCCCTGCAGGGAGAAAATCTCTTTTAATGAGGTCAGGGAGAAACTCTGGATAAACGGATGCACAATACCTACAGCTTTCAAGCAAGCTGATAGGGAGGTCAAAATGCAGTGAAAAATAAGCAAGGACATGAAGAATAACTTTGGAGAAGGCAGAGGTCTAGGGACAACGGAAAACAAACACAAACCCTGTCTCTTATCTTTTCCAATTTCCAGCTGCAGCAAGAAGCTGCCTTGAAGGCAGAAACAGTCACTCTAACAGCAAACAACAGAGCAGGTAATACTAAGGAACTCCAAGTAAAAGCAAACTTTCAGGAGCTCTTTGCAAGAGCATGCAGCTACAATTGCACTGTGGCAAGCATACATTAATTCGAGATCCTCAACTCATTTGCAGAGGCCAAAGAGACCAAAGAACAAGAATTTAGTAGAGACCTAAAAAATGACACTGCAGAATACAGCAGTTCTATTAAAATCCAAAGTGTTACTATCAGCAATTAAAACTAACAGCTAAGAGCACTGATACCTGTCTTTTAGAGCAAGCTTGATTCATATGCTAGATTCAGATTTATTGAGTCAATTCAGACATGTCCTCCTTTGCATCAAATATAAATCTATACCCACATTTCACCTTACCTGGTGGTGCCAGACAGGGAGCAAAGATTAGTCCAATCCTCTGGAAGTCCACAGGAAACACAAAGCTGGTTAGGAAGCAGAGCTACACATTCCGGAGACTGAGGAGCTCTTACTTTCTGAGACCTCTGCTCTCATCAGTACTGACCTCTCAGCTGAGAGCTGTTCCGGGTTTTCTTCTGCCTTTGACACCCCCAGGTGATCACCATCAAGTTCAGGGGAAAGCAATGTGCAGGGGCAGTGCCCTTGCTGAATCTCAAACATTGTTGCGATCACCAGCTGATCACCATCGAGTTTAGGTGAAAGCAATCTGCAGGGGCAATGCCCTTGCTGAATCCTAACACTTGAGAGGTCTGGAAGGAACCTAGTGTAACTTATTTATAATTCCGGGCAGCCTGAGGGGAGGTGAAAAAATCATAGGAAATAAGCTTTCATCAGTTTTGCTTCTCACACCTTACACATCCACAAATAAGAATTTCGTTGGAAGATCTGATGAGCCTTGTTATCTGGATAACTCTAGGCAAAAGAGCTCTGCTAGAAGTAACCAAATCCTTCAGGGCTCCCCTTGTGTGTTTTTGAGTTGAAATGACCTGAAATTAATTTCCTTTTTCCATTATTGAAAGACTTAATTCTGCATTCAAAGAGGAAATACTGCTGGTTTGGGGATATCTTCCAGGCATTACAACAGGATGAGCTGTGGCCTTTGGGAACGGAGCACACCTGTAAAAGCAGTTTCCCAGCCTCCATGTCCATCCCCACCCACTTCTGCTCACAGCTCCATGGGGAAGGTTCAGACATGCTCAGAAACTCAGAGGAGAGGTGGTTTACTCCCACCTTCCACTTTTAACAGATTAAGTTCATTTGGCTAATTTTGTTTCATGTTGTTTAGTCATTTCATTGTTGCTACTCCTCATGCGGTGAATTTCTTCCTGCAGTTACGCATTAGCAGTGCTTCTTCAGGAAAAGGAAATTTGATCTGTGATCCACAGACTCTGCTGCTCAAAACCAAGCAGCAGTATTACACTCAACACTCAATTGTTCAATTGAAAAATTGGCTATTCCATTAAGAAAAGTTAAATCATGATTTTGGTATAACTGGAACAGAATTATAGCTAAAAAGCTTATCTGTACAAAGAGTGGTAATATTATAGAATTATATTGTTGCCATCAAGGAGTTGAATTTCACACTATGTTGGCTGCTGCATCTGGAGATTAACTGTTTTCTCATTTCATGTATTTTGCAGAGATTCAAGCTACACCTCTTAGGGGTTTTACAAGGAAACAGAAGAAACTTTTATTTCCAGTTTATTAGGAAATATGAGTAAGTCTAGTTTTAACACTAAATGCTACTAAAAAAAATATCAGTTGCTGAGAGCAAATAAAATTGGACTAAAATTCTTGATCAAGAACTAGAATTAAAATTATTCTTGATGCCTGGGCTAGGCCTAAATTGCAGATTGTGAAAAGAGCAGGTAAACCATGTGGAAGAAAGAAAAGTGAGAATAACCATAAGATGAAAGGGAGGATAAAAATGGCATCCTAGCAGCAGATGACAGTCACATACATCACCCTCTTTTTTCCTTCAAGCTGTCCCAATAATACACACAAAAATGACCACAACAGAAACTCAGGATTAGAAACACATGTACCATTGCCTTTGTCACTTTGAACACTGCAGTTTGCAGAGAGCACAACATCAGTGTTTTCTCCTGCCCTCTTGTTACAGAGGCTGCATTGAAGTGTTTTCTGTGGGCTCGGCGCACGGCGCTGCTGCATCAATCAGTGTGACACCCTGTGGGTTAATGCACACCAACTCCCAGGTTAAGCCCTCCCTGTCTCAGTTCCTGATGTCAATATACAACAGAGCCATCTCATTGAATCCAAACTTGAGTTGCTCCACGGGTGGATGAACAGCATAAAGCCCTGTGCCGGGTCTGAGCTCAGCCTCACACTTTTGAAATTCTTTGGGGCTTCCAAAACTCTCTGAGGGATTTATATCTCCAGCTTCCCTGAATGGTTTCAATAATAGCCACCCAGAGACTGAAGTCCAATCCTAAGGCAGCCTATGTTATGCGAGGGCTAATATTTTGGGTAGATTATAGATTTTAACACCAAAAATTTGCCTCACACCTACATGCGTTTGCCAGTTCTACTTAAGTGTACATTAATCAGAGATGATGTGTTAAAACATCATCAATAGTGTGGGGGGTGGGGGGTGAGTGGTGTGTGAATAATTAATACTTATCTTTTAAGACTGAATGATTTTAACTTCAGGGAGAAAAATGCAGCCATAATGGAAAATTTGCCTCCACATGCTGCATTGTGACTACAGTCTGTGAGATCAAGTTGGCCGTTCTCACAATAATTAACTTCCACTCTCATCTGGAGGGAAAAGTAATTGACCTATGGCACAAGAGAAAGAGGGTTCTAGCATACATGCTATTTTATATAGTGAGCACTTAGCAAACCTGTATGGCAACTTTGTGCTTAGCAGTGTAACTATCTCTGTACACCCATGCAAAATAACACAATTATCTTTGGAGGTAAAGGTGAATTGTCAGCTAAACCAAGGGAGTTGCTATTAATTTTTGTGATAAAAAAGCACTTCACCAACATATTTGATTTTTCCATTCAAATTGGAAATTCCTCTTTGGAAACCACTGCTCTCAGTAATCATTTTAATTAATAGTATCCAGAATGCAATAATTTCTATATTCTTAACTTAAATCAACTGAACGCTTACATATTGCATTTCTTTCATAATGTATTAACTTTCTGCTCAGGTGCTCCAAAAGAATTTAAAGATGAGGAGCACTATCCTAGGAAAAGCAAGAGATAATGCTTTAAGGTCAATCTTCAAGCCACAGAGTAGAATGAATTTGGCATCCCCTGGATGTCAATGGAGGCCTGTGTTTTATCTGTATGCAGGAGATGGATGTGTGTTATTTTAAAACTAGATCTCATTACTGATTTTATTAGGATAATTTTGCAGGTTTTTAGAGGAGATGGCTCTTATCCCAGTATTATTATTCAGTGCCTTCTGGTAGCTGATAGAGGGAGCTGTTATCACAAAATGTCAAATGCCAGTAATGCAGAGACAATGTCCATTATCTCTCTCACTTGCACTACAGGACAGAGGTAGATTCAACAAGTTTGGTGCTCAGTCAGATGGGAAAGTGCAGGAAATACTGAAGGTAGCTGCAGGGATGGCAGCAGTGAGACTGGCATTATGAGAGAGAGGTTTTGCAGTGAAGTGGAACATGCTGAACTGATGCTTGGAAACCATGAGAAGTATCATGTTTAATTAGTGTGGCTGTGCAAATGATGTAATGAGGCATTTGAGAATGAATTTGAATAGCAGTTGGATAAAAGATTAGTAATCAGGATGTCTGGCATCCATCAGAGTCCCAAGAGGGCTGCACAAGACACATTCTCATATGCATCAGAAGTGTCCAGATACAGAAATACTCACTGACACAGGATGCTGCAAAGAGATGGTGGAGTAGCCAGTTGTAAGGAAAATCTGGGCAGCTGCAAAGTGGAAAGGTGAGGCTGGGGCAGGACCCCATAGCACCTAGAAATCCAGTAGTCCCTGATACACCAGTAGTTACCAGTGTGACAGAGCCCGACTGTGGACAGCAGCTTATGATGGTAAAATTCAAGACTTCACAGAGTGTCTTATAGCAAATACACAGCAATGAAGTGAGGGATAAAGGATGAGCTGTGCACAGAGGATTTCCTTAATAAGGAAATTGCAAATTGCTGCTCTGCAGAAATTTCAAATTGGTAAAGGTGTCATTATTCATTCACTAGCCAAAAGCAATGGCCAAAAGCTGGCAGACAGCACCATCCCACTGCTCTGCAAGGTCCGCAAGTCAAAACAGATAGTGAGTTATTTGGTGAGGGAGGGAATATCTTTATTAATATTAAATAAATTACACCACACCTCTGTTAGAACTTGGCCGATGGGCAATGACCAGACCT
Organism: Catharus ustulatus; assembly: GCF_009819885.2. Classification (NCBI taxonomy): domain Eukaryota; kingdom Metazoa; phylum Chordata; class Aves; order Passeriformes; family Turdidae; genus Catharus; species Catharus ustulatus. Next base: position 16,903,911 of record NC_046225.1, on the reverse strand, counting down.
AGCTACAGTGATTAAAAGACCTCATTCATATCTAATGATCACACAGAGTAATAATCTCATTGTAAAAGGCAATCAGACACTTGTTCACTCTTCTTATCTCTGCTCCACATTTGTAGTTACTAAGAAAGGATCTGCCTTTGATCATCTTTTCCTGTGCTGCTCTTTAAGCCATTTCATTAAAGGGCCAGAGTTTCCTGGATTAATGGCCATTTGTCATTTCCCCAAATCAATCTTTCCTTGAGTCTGCTAAGACCTTACAAACATTTCCTCAAATGTTTTTTTTTAATTACAATAGCTACTAATGCTGTGCTCAGATGAAGAGGTTTTATTTTAAAAGACAACAAAAAACCAAAAACAAATAAACAAAAACAAAACAAAAAGCTTCTATTTTTTATCTAAAGGTCTGGAAATCTTAACTGAATTTTTATTTTAAAAAAGAAATAAACATATTGATTGACTCCAGTTTTTTCTGCATATCTAAAAAGTCTTAATTCTTTCAACTTTTCAATCTGATTATATTTTTTACTTGCCTGCAGAGCCTGGCTCAGCCCATCTGTCACTGTTGAGCTCTTTACTATTTCTATTTCATTTATATCTACCACATCTGCTTTTAGGCTCAAGCCTGACCAGTAAACTTTTTTTTAAAGAGCCAAATATTTTAATAGAATCAGTGCCATGCTAAAACCTCTTTTTTTTTTTTTTTTTGGAAGGGGAAGACTACCACCTCCCCTGTCTCAGGGAAGCATAGCCATCCTGGTTGTTCATAAAGAAAATTCAGTCCTTCATATCAGTGGAGGGCTGAAGTTCAGTGGCAGAGCTTTTGTTCAGCATTCAGATTTACCTGGGAGCTGGTACTACTGCCATCCTACGGATGAGGGGGATTTTAGTATTTAGCAGGGATATGAATTTTGATTTGGGGTTTGTGGTTTTTTGCTCTACAGAAACAACTTTCCAGTTCTTCAGTGGCAAAAGACAGTGAAGTGCCATTGGTCATCCCCATCCTGTGCCAAGATTGCTTCTCATACAGCCCTAGCACGCTTGCTAAGAGGCATAACAAATTTAATACAAACCACACAGAGACCTCTTACCCTTTTCAATCAATCCATGCAGTCTTAGCCAGCAGGTGTAATTTACTCCACTTTTAGGGTGGTGGTATAGAGATGACAAGAGACTAAACATTCACTAATTGTGTCTCAGCTCTTGGATACTAACACAAGACACATGTCACTAGATTTTCACAGTGCTCTTTAGGCAGGTAATTGCTTTGCACATGGATTTTCAGAGTTGCTAATGTGTTAGTCATTAGGGTGACACCAGAGACCTAACTGAGGCTCTCAAAATGTTAATTCCAGAGCTGCTAGGCTATGACTGGTATCAGCTAAGACTATTAGCAGGCCTTTTTCCTAAGCAATGAGATCTAGGCAAAAACATGCAGGGCCATTCACCAAGCAGCTGAAGCTCCTGCAAGTGACAGGTATTTCTCACTTCTCCAGATCCTGCTTCGTAGTTTGGACGGGGCAGTGACAAAGGTGTAGCCTTGGCTTGAGGTTTCAGGTCATTTCACATTATTCCTGTCCCTAACTGGGGTAAAAGCACACATGCTGCTGCTACCAAGCAGCAGTGGGGCATCACAATTTGACTTGCTCCTGGCAGCCCTCTTTGGTTAGCTTGTGCCACAGAGGAACCCACACACCCATCACATTGAATGTCAATTGGCCCTATTGAACAGTGGGCTGGTCAGAGTTTGCTCCCGCTCAGCCTCAGCACTGTGCAAGCCACAACACTGCACTCTGGATGTCTAATTAGGTCCCTCCATCAAATACAGCTAGAGTTTGTGAATGTGATTGCACTGCTTGGATTTTTACTGTTTTAATAGTAATTCACCTAAGTGACTGCTGCTCAATGGAGAGGTGTACACAGGTCACGCTTCATTCAGCTGGGGCGGTTCAGTTCGATCAGCATTCAATTCCTGCAATGAAACCTTCCACAATTAGGCAGGCCAGGACCTGCAAGATGAAATTGTGATAACAAATGGCATTCTTTTCAAAGGAGGCCTGAAATGCCTGACTGGCAAGACAGAAGGCAGCAGAGAGCTGAGGAACCAAAGCTCACAACAGCCCTTGTTAAACCCACAGTGATGTAGCTACCATGCATCTTATTGAAACAATAAAAGCTGTTTTATATGGATCCAAAAAAACAAGGGATTCAAGGAAATGTTTCTCACAGCTGAGTGGGTATTTCCCAGGACTTGTTGGTTTTATTACCTCATCTGTGTCCTTAGCTATGAGCAAAGTAGTGCTGAAAGCTCCCCATTTAAAACAGGCCATAGCAAACAGAGATTTACCATCTCTCTAAAGCTTGTATAAATTTACTGTGGGCACAAGCTCAACAAAAGCTTATAAAAGAGGTACCTGTGGCTTCCAAATTAAGCCCATTTTCTCTAATTAGCCCCCTTCTTCACAATTTTCCTTTTTCCTCTACTCTTAAAACAGAAAAAAAAAAAGCAATGGTGATACTGTGAAGGCCATAAAATCCATGTGCTTGTACTGAGCAGGGACTTGACATGTTGGAATTTTGCTGGAAGAGAACTACAAACTTCAGCTGCAAAATGGACAAGGGAAATTGAGCGTTCTGGTAGACTTGGACATGGTTGTGAGAATTCTTATCCATTTGCCTAAAATTAATTTCTGCCTGGTTATCTTCTGAAGGAGTTTGTCCTCTCCTTGGAAGTTAATTCACAGCCTAACTGTTCATTGTTTACAAGCCAGTTTCTTTTAACTCCTCCTGCTGACAGAGCAAAACCTCATTTCATCCTTTAATCTGATGAAAGTCTTATTGAAGGCAGCCAGCACGGAAATGGTTTATGGCAAATGCTGTCCTTGCTGTTAGGTTATCATTGCAAAGAGCAGGGACAGGTAATTTGTTTGTTAAGTTAGGCAACTGCAAATAAAAGACCTGTTCTAGGACCAGTCTGTAAGAGAGGAGGCCTAAACTAATAATTTTAATAAATAGACTAAGAGGGGTGAATGGCTTTAAAAATTGGAAATAGTTACAGAGCAAAAAACGTGGTTCACGTACCCTGTGCTGGGCTCAGAATTAAATGTTGACTCTCCACAAGCCCAGTTCACCTAGAACTGCTTTAAACTCTTTCTACAGCATTGGGAGAGTGTGTACAGAGACTACAAAGTGAAAATCCTCATTTATCTTTGGCTCCCTGTTTGGATTCTTCAGGACTAAGAGCATCTCATCTTTCCCACCTCTGTCACACAGGCAAAGGATACCTGCTGCCACTTCCCTAGGGAGCATGAAGCATAAATTAGGCAATCCACAGCCTGTGCCAAGCAGCAGAACTATCCCATCCTTTATGTTCAGGGACTTAAAATTTCAACCAGTTCTCCTGGAAGACCGTAATATTCAGGGATCTGAGAGATAATGGGTGGGGGGGAAGCAATTCCCTCTAAGACATGGACATTCAAAGCCAAAGAGTTTGTAGTTTCTAAATCCAGAATAAAAGGCCTCATAAAAAGTGCTTCAGCTCTTAACAATGGCCCAAGCACTGCATAGGAATTATTCCTGTGTTTTATTCAGCTGAGCAAGAGACATGCTTCTCTGGAGGGGTAGCCAATGCTTTAGACAAATCCTGCTCCTAGGTAAGGATCTCAGAGAGAAAGTTTCTCTTCATCCTCTTGGCTGGCAGAGTTATGTACACTTATATGAGCAATTCCTTTGTGTTGGGTGTGCACTGTTGTTTGCCTCAAAAGAAGGGTGAGCATGGCCATGGCTCCTGGATCTATTAGCACATCAGTTCTTGGCAGCAGTTCTGCTGTCTGGAGAGCTTAGAGCCCTTCCCCTACCCTCCTTCTCCCCACTGGGGCAATAATGCAGCTAAGTACAGTGTGAGTAGCCACCCTTTGGTGACCACATTGCTCTGGCTGAAGCAGGGTGGAAGGGACAGTGGTGTCCAGGTGGGAGAGGCGTTAAACAGGGCAGACTGTGTGCAGCACCTGCAGCAACCCAAGCACACTCTGTCAGCCAACAGCCATTTGTCTCCACAAAGCAGTGAAAAAGCATCGTGCTTTCAAACAGTCCCCTGCCCTGACTTAATTGCAGGAGGGGGAAAATAAGTTCTACCAGAAGGACAGGTAGCTGAATCACTCACAACTTGCAGCCTGCAGGAATGAGCCTGGATAACCAGGGAGGCTCTTTCTGCTTGTAAGTACACATTGATCTATTCACTGCATGCTGAAAAACTTCAGGCTTTTACTCTGTACCAACAAACCAAACAAATGCTATCATTTAGGTTGTAGCAGATATTTACCCACTTCCTGCTTCTCCTCAGAGAAATGAATAGAGTTATGAACACAAAGAAAATATCTGTGAAAAATAATCAGTGTATAAACAAACAATCCATATATAAAATAACAATCAGTGGAGCCCAAGCTGAACTAACTTAACAGAGCAGCCCTGGAAAATCTTCAGTTCTTCATAAAGACATCATATAGAGGTAACACGCTTACAACACAATACTTGATGCCTGTTTGTTTGTTTTATCAAAAAGAGTTACTACCAAATTACTTTGAAATGTTTACACTGCATGTGAAGTTTTTCTCAATTGATTTGTTGTTTGCAAAATATGGTCATCGTTTATCTTCACACAGAGATCTTGATTTTTACCTTTATCCAAAGTTAACAATGCTGACCCAAAAATTAATTCAGTGAAGGCACTTAACAGGACAATAGCAATAAATTCCTTCAAAATAGCTGGAGAAATTAATGACTATTAAGACATGGAAATGGTGGATCAGATAGGTTTTAAGTGATCCTCTAGTAGTTGCTTAGCCTAATTTAAATACAGGAAGAATATCACGTTTCATCAGCTTCCATCTCCAGATTTAAGAGCTTCTCAAGTCCTCATTTATACCTGAAGTGTCACTGGCACATACATTAAAGCTGACAAAATCCATTTACTGCAGCAAGCTGTTCGAGTTCATCTCCTTATTTTCTCCAATCATGTTAATTTGCCTTTAGTGTTCTTTGTTTATAAAAAAAAAGAAACAAACAAGCACTTTGTGTTTATTAGTCTGAAGTTCTTCCACAAACATTTATGTGCATTTAGGAGCTGCACTTGTGAGCATTGCTGGCATTCGGTCCAGTTGTTCTTTAAAATCCCCAGCATCTCTGATCCTCTGGACACTGCTCCTCCCTATCTCCCAAACAAACCAGCAACTTTATAAAAAATCCTGTCCCAAATAAACACCTTTCCTTAAAGGATGCTCAAAGTCTTATGACGCCTGCAGCCATCTGATGTATAAACAGAAAATTAAATGAAAGCTTTTTCTGAGGCTCCTAGGCATTGCTGTTCAAAGAAAGTCAAGCATCCTTTCTCACCCTCCCTCAGCCATGGGAAGTAACTCTGGAGAAGACAGCCCACAACTTTTCCAGCATCCTCATTATAACTCTAATTTTTTTCCCTAAGAAAAGTGGAACTTTTTCTGCTCCTGTCTGGGAAGCAGAGGCAGCAGCAACCTTATGACTTAATTCTTTGGTATCTAGCAAAGCACATGCTCCAAAGAAAGTTCAGCTCTGTTTTCCTGCCCCTGCTTGGATCCCAGATCCCAGGGAACCAGTACCCTAACACGTCTGCCACCTCATTTACATGTGTATGAGTCCAATCAGTTTAGAAATATGTTTTTGGGAAGGACAAGAGAGGGGGGAGTCAGACATAGAAAGAAGTGTCATAGCAGCCACATATCCTCAACACACAGATTTTAAAAAAAAATTTAAAATAAAATCTTTTTCAGTGTATTTCTCATTAGGGAAAGATTATTCTCCCCCAACATAGGCAGAGCTCTCCAAATCCATTTTCTTTTTCAAAGAATTAGTCAGACCAGCCTATCCCAACAGACATATGAAGAAAAACAAGGAAACTTTTAAAATGGTGTCAATTCATCACTGCATCTTAACCCCCTTGCTAGAAAAAGCACAGCACCTTACAACAGCTGAGAAACTGGGCTGTGTCCCTCGCTGTTGTTAATTAGCAACCCTCTGATGATTTATGCTGGCTGTCATCTGCTCCTTCCAGCTGTATTTTCAGTGCTGTTAAGAACACACTCCTGGTAAAAAGCTTCAGAAATTCCCTGTGGTAACATGACCATTTCTCATCCAGGTATCCTATCTGCAGGTATAAATCCCACTGTCTCTGCATCAGCACCTCACAGCCATCCCTGCCATCCCAGTAGCCCCCCAGTCCCTTTGCAAGAGTGTTTTCTTTCTTTTACTCCTTTTTCCCTGTAGTCCTACCTTTGCCCAAACTCACCTGTCTCTTGAAAGGAGCCTGCTCATCTCTCCTCTTTCTTTGCCTCTTCTTCCTTGGGAAGTCAGCAATCAGGTGAACTTGAAAATGGATCATTGCTGGAATTTTTCACCCTCAAAGATCTGTAAAATAGGATAAATATTTTCTTTTAATTTACCTCCTGGTGGTTGTACTTCTATGTGAATGAAATGCTACAAGGCACCTGAACAGTGGGCATCTCTACCAGCCATACCTCACACCATGCATTGCTTTCAGCACACACCTAACTCTAAAAGCCTCATGCTACCTCCTATGTCTTATTATTAGTGCCTGTGGCTTAAAGCAGTGGTGCATTCCTGCCTTCTCTATCACCTCTCTGCTGTGCAGCCTCCATAAAAATCTTGGCTGTCCAAAATGTTCATTTCTGTCTCAGGCCTGAGCTTGCCCCTTGCTCTCACACCACAAGCCTTGCTGGGATCTCTCATTGTCAGACCACATGTGTGAGAACAGTTTGCTTGCAAAAACGATGCTACTAGGGCACAGTTCATCTCACAAGGGGAAAGAAAAATGAAACAAAATCTAAACAAAACCCACTAAACAAAGAGATCTTTTTGGCCTTTAACTCCTTTTCCCCCCCAACACTTTCCTCTTTCCTTTACTTTTTTCATACTGTTTTGGTTTTTTGCCTTTTTTTTTTCCCCTCTGCATTTATTCAGGGCTCTTCTCTTCCTGCTGTCTCCAAAACCTGTTATGCTCAGATCACATGTAGATCTATCTACATGTCTGAAGATAAGCACCAGCAGAAGTGCTCATAAAATCAGCACCCTGACGAGATGAGATCATTTCACACATGCTGTTTGTTTCCTGTTATACTGGGGAATTTGCAGTGGCTGCTGGCCACTATAAATACTGAGGCATCAAGACAGCTTTTTCATATATTTCACTGCAATAGTCATTGCTGCATTTTTGTCCTAAGAGTAATTTGATTTGTTGTAATCGATTTGAAGGGGTTTTCATTCTTAATTAACTGCTGTTATGATGCAATGATGCAATCCTTGTTCACAAACCAGAGGCCAGAAATGAAATTTAGAAGAGAGTAACAGCAGGAGGATGGAGGAGAGCCTTACCTGAAGCAGTGGGCTGAGGAGCCAATTAGCCAGTGTTGATTGGTGTGCTCTCATTAGTGGTATGAGGGGACAAGCTCAATCTTGTCATACTTGTGGCCAGCACCCTGCAAAATTCATTTCTTTGTAAGTCTTGGTAAAAAGGACATACATCAATAAGAGCTCTCCAGTGCTGTTTTGGCAGACCTTGCCTTTTGCTGGTGGTTGGGCAAATCTGCCCATCACTAGCTCATGTAGTGGAAAGCTGAGGCCATGGAACAAACAGACACTCACTGCCACTTCTGCAAACTCCTCACTTGCGTCAGAGCCCCCAGCAGCTCACGGAGCAGGACAGAAACATCTTCCTCCATCAGTCTGTCAGCCAGGCCATGCACTTACCTTTATTACCTGGAATTTATGCTCTTATAGCCCTGCTCTTTTTTTAATTGGTGTTTGTTTGTTTTCATAAGACTATTAAGACCGTTTAAAATTTCTTAGCTGGAGCACTTTTCAGTTGCTAACCTTGATTTAGGAGTGGACTGGAACCAGGAGTAACAAAAATTCTTCCAGAATACATTAATCATGAATGTTGTTTCAGAGATGACTTTTGAAAAGATTGTTGTACAAGTCAGAAGGTTCTCTAAGCTCAGACTTGAGATGAAAAGACTTTATTGGCAGGACTCTAAAATTCTCCTCTGCTTTTGCAATGCTGCTGCAGCTGCTACTGTATTGATACAAGGTGTATTCTGTAAGTCTTTTCCTGGTATTTCTACTTCAATCAGATAACAGTAAATGCAAAATCACCTGTGTATATCACTTGAGGAACTAAACTAGGTATTATTGATCACAAACAGCACCTAGCTCCCCCTTTTTTTTCCCTCCATGGAGGAACCAGTCATGAAAAACAGAGGTTTTAATCAAACCAGAAAAGGTGCATTTGGCAATGATTTTTGTTCTGGTTTTGACACTCTATGATTCAAATACTGTGGGTTCACATTCTTTTCTGCAGAAAAAGCTCTAGGGTAGTTTTTATGATGCACCATGGTCAGGATGTTCATGATGCCACTGACCTCCCTCCCTGCTCAGGAGTCAGGAGTGGCTACAGAGATCAAGCCAGGTAATTGGTGTATCTGATCTTTCCTGTTTAACCCAGAGTTGCAGTTTCTGTAAAGTAAAAGAGAAGTTTATAAATTAATTTCTTTGTGGATTTAAGACACAATATTTCTGTTTCCCACTAGAACATTCTAATACACTGTTTTCCACAGAGGGAAAAAAATAATTTTGCTAAAAAAACCCACAATATTTTTATAATCAGTCCTAATAACTAGCTCTGGGAACAATCTTCCTTTGCCTATAATGAACAATATTATGGAAGGTTTTTTTCCTCTAGTTTCAAACAGATAATGGCAATTTTTTCACAAATCACAGCCTCCAGGACATTATCCATTTTTTATCTTCTATGGGGTTGTCCAGGTGAGAGTTAGACAGGTGTCCTCTGAACCACTAATGGACTTAGAAGGAAGAAGTAGAAACATTAACAAACCATTCAAGCCATGGGTTGTAAGGAGCATAAATGATGCTTTCCTCTTGGAAAAATATCTCTTCTGATCTTGGGTTTCAAAATGTGGTGTGTTTGTGAAGGAGTCACAGAATAAATAAATGCAGACACTCTTGCTCCCTTTCAGACCTGCAAAAATACTGCTAAATTAAGAGGAAACCCTTGATCTCCAATGAGAAGCTGATCCTTTCTTCTTATTGCCTTTTGCCCCTGCAATTCCTTACTAACAGATGGCCACACAGGTGTTAATAATATTCCCAGCATGCCCAATGGCAATACTGAGGAGATCTATATGCTGCTATTTACATTAATTGGCAACATTACCCCAGTGGACAAGCTATTATCTTCCTAAGCTTTAGTTGTCTCTGTCTGAATACTTATCTTTATCCAAGCGGTAAAGTCAAGGTCCCACTCTATTGTTTTCTCCCACAGAGGGTGATTTATTTGATAATGTGGTTTCAAACACAATTTCTTCCTAAATTATCCTATCCATTCCATTATTTCTTTTCTATTATCCTGAAAGTCCAAAAGACTAGGTAAAAAAATTAGATGCCAGATTCACTGTAAGTTTAGGAACTGAGACTGACATCTCTAAATCCCTTTGATGAGATTTTGTGATGTCATTCTGTCTTTCCAATTAACTTGGAGTGGTGTACTGGTGATAAAAAGATTTGGTCAGTATTTGTCTTCAAGATATTGAGTAAATACAAGTCTCTCTACTTCATCTACACTTAGTCTTTGTTGCAGAGGCAATGAATATTTTTTATTTGATAAAGGTCATGGTTACTTTTTTCCATGCCACAAAGACACATTCTGTATGTGTGGAAAGTGTCGTAACTGAAGAAAAAATAAAATAGTCTGGAGCAGGGACTAGTCAAAAATGCTCTTGGGGAAAGCAGTTACATTTATATTATCAGGACAGGCAAGTCTCTTAATGCTGTGATACTGTCATAGCAATTCAAAGCTAAGCCACTTTATAAATATTAAATTCCTAAGGAAATGGAAATTCATGGTGTACTAGTTTCAGAATGTTACTTCCACCTGTCACTTAGATCCTGAATGTACGGTCTCTGAACAGCAAAGGACTTTTCCAATATTAAGATGTAGGTGTCAGGTATTTCCTTGTAGTTATATTTAAGAAGATCATTTTTTTTGTTGCTCTGCTTTTCTCCTGAAGGATATGTGAACTGCTTTCCTCTCAGCATCATCCTCTGCTCACAAGAAGTGATCTGTGGCCCTATTCTGCTGTTGTGCCTCTCAGTTAACATTTAACACTCAAGTATTAGCATAAACGAGTAAAAAACCTCTCCTGGTTATTCAAGGAACAGCTATTTGAGACCAACACTCTTAGTTGACCAGTGCTCAAGGCCGAAAAGCAAACCCATTTTGCCTGGGTAGCATAATAGTGAGCAGGCTGGAGTGTGGATCCTGCAACACTGCACCCTTGGCTGCTTCACTAGACTGCTCAAGACAAGCCTTACAGAACAGGCAGAAAGGCTGGCAAAATTGCAACTGAAGACCTCTGCACAAATACCTACAGTGCCATCCCAGAAAGAGAGTCGTACAGAAACGTCCTTTAGCTGTCCTATGTGTAGAGTTACCCACAGGGGACAGACCTCAGGCTTGCCTGACCTGCCTGAAGAACAGCTCTTAAAAGCCTCATACAGCTTGTGTCTTTCACTAACACAGCCCCAGGTGCACTTAGTTTGTCCCTTTCACATATTCACCCTGAAGGACTTAGTCTATTTGTCTATGTAGTGCTGAGTGAAACTTTGTTCCTGCCTTAAAAGCTGTGAAATAATGCCTCACTGCATCTTGTCGGGGGTGAGGACCTTTCTCAACTTTCAGGCAACATCTTGCAGACTGCCAAGTAGAGATCTGTGTGCTCCACATCTTGTAATAACTTGAAATCTTTGCCTTGAACCCACAGCTTTCTCAAGAGCAGGGTCAGCATACTGAAACAGAAGAGAGCAAAGCCCCAAGCTATCAAGCAGAGTACAAGCAGATTAGGAAGAAATGAAATTCATCAATACAGTGCCCTCTTGGTCAAAAGTTCACTAAGAGAGAAGGGAGCTGTACAATGCACCCATCTCCTTTTAATTGGCTTGAAGCTGCTTCCTACCACGCTCAAGCAGATGTGGTGTCAATGGAAGCCATGCTAAAGCAGAAACTTTTAATTATTTTAAAATAGCCTGCTTCATCTTGAGGAGCTGTGGTTAGGACTTGACAGAGAGAGAGAGAAAACAAAAAAAAAAACCAACAACAAAAAAAAGTGAGAATAGGCTAATATTTTCTGGAGTAAATCTCTGAATTTAATTCCAAAACTCTGTGTCCAGAGTTTATTAGTGTCCAGAGTTTATTAATGCAAAGGTAAGTTGTTCAGCAGCACATAGAAGAAATAAGAAGTCTGTGAACATTTCTGAAACCATGCATATTTGTGGCTGAATCATTGTGTGAGTACGTGGGATTTATTTATGTCTTTAACTCAAAAAATTGTGTCTGTCAAGAGGGAAGAAAACAGGCAACACAGAGCTTATAACAAACCACAAAACTGTGGTTTGTCTGTGGATTGGATATTTGAAACATTAGTTTTAAGGCAGAAGTTAGACTGAAATACTGTCACATATATATGACAACTACTATTCTTGAGCAGACAATCTCTCCTGGATAACTGATGGAAAAACAAACAGTAGCTAAGGCAATTAAACCTGTTGCTCCCTATGAGTCGGTCTGCAGTGGACAACATGGGTTAAATAATTTTCATTACCTTAAATCTTCCCAAGTATTATGTGGGGAAGCAGAGAGGGACATGCACTTTCACTGATGTGCAATTGCTGTTTTCTGAGCCTCTCCTTCCCTCTGAAAAGGGCTGTTCATCATGAGTGAGGGGTTGCTACCACAGGGCAAAGATGTATTGGCACTCTGAGTCCTGGGCAGCCAGGAAGAGTCCAGAAGACACTAAAGTAACTGGAAGAAATTTTAAAAAAATGTTTGAAGACGCAGAAAATAACTTTGTAGTTCTTTTTGCAGCAAGAAGGCAACAGAAAGCTGCTAGTCAGAAAGAAAACCCTCTGCAACAACATCCTATACAGGGAAGAAATGCTTTTAGAAACTTTGTTGATTGAATTTTCTCTTTCAAAGTGCAACAGTTGTAGATCCACATCTGACAAAGCCTAAAAGCTGGAAATAAAAGTCCCAGGATGTGCCTGGGATCTGTTCCTTTAAACCTACACTTCTAGAAGATCCATCTTAGAGATGAGACCATTGTGGAATGGATCACAGGCCCATGATATCTTCACATAGCAAGTATGAAACTTTGCTACAGATAACCCATGTAGTGATGAACATCTGTAGATTTTAGCATGGACTAAAAAGTGTGACAAATGTAGAGCTAATGAGCGTTAAAAGGCAAAACCAACTTTCACTCTACTATGCTGTTAAAAGTTCTTCCACATGCTGATTTGGCACTTCTCTCAAATATTTTATCAACCCAACCTTCTTGGCACTGTGAAATTAAGCCACAACAGATGCCCTCTGGTAAAACACAGCTCCAAGTCCTACATTGTTCTGGTACCTATAAGCAGCAGACTGTAAAAAAAGTGTTTACTCACACTGGTGCTACAGGGCTTTATATCCTTGAGTTCAAAAAGAGATTGAAACTAGCCTGGTGAACTTCGACAGATCCCAACCTACCTTTGTTTTCAGTCTCATAAGGCAAGAGTGAGATCAGAGGAAATACTTGATGCTAATCAAATATTGATGTATTACAATAAAAAAAAAATCTGGCCAAGTATGACAACCTGTTTGTCATGTTTTGCAGGGCTCCTCTTGGTACCTGTGCCCGCTGGGATTTAGTTTAGCACATCAAAGTGTCTGTCAGGATCAGCATTTCTTCATAGTGCTAACAGGATCAGTTGAACACTAACTCCCCTTCAGAGCACATTGCGTGGAGTATCCTACAAAAACATTTCTCATGAAAAAAAAAAGACAAATTTGTGCTGGAAGGAGAAAGGGGAAATAAGAAGAAAAAATAGGAAAAATCCCTGATGGCTAGAACCCAACTAACCTGACAGAATTAACAAGCACTTGCTACACAGTCTCCATAGATTCTTTCTTTTTAGCAGCACGAAGCAGCCCTGCACCTTTCAGACAAGTCTCATATCTGCAAACATCCCCACAACAGACGCCTTCAGGCAAGCCCTTCTGCACTCTGCAGCCCATCCTGTCTATCCAGATGGAGAAGGTGCTCTCCTCCCTAGGGGCTTGCCATCCTGACACCACGTGAAGCTGCCAGCTGTGCTGAGGCACCAGATGGTCTTGGATGGTCTCGAGGTACATGCAGGGATGCTCAAGCCCAGACTTGCAGCCCACATATCTGTCCTTGAAGGACAGCCCTGGTGGCGTGGGGGACACTGGGCCAAGAGCAGCCCTTGCCTAAAGTGTCAAGTGCAGGACATCCTTAAGCACTTACAGAATTAGGGCACTGCTTACCACTAAACATGCTCATAACCATCCTGAAAGCTTAACTGCTCAGTGCTATAAATACCTGCTTTCCCTTGTCCCCTGTGACTGTTGCTGCATCTCTTTAAGGTTCTCAGTTTAGACTAAGCACAGAGAAAAACAGCGAGCTCAAAGGTGCCAAACTGTATAGAAGGGAAAGGCATGTGCAAGAGTGCAAGCTATTCCTGAAAGTCTGACAGACTCACACAATGTTTCCCTTAGTTTAATAATAAATAATCCTAACACTCAAGGCACACGTATTACATTAACAAGCACTGGATGACACAAAAAAAAAGATGCTCTTTTTTTTTGGCTGCTGAGACTTAGTTACACAAACTACTTGCCAGAACTGACAACTAAAAAGAAGATGGGATGCAACTTCCTGGATCTTGTGGGCCTTTCATCTAATTTCTAACTACTGCAGGTACCTCTCCTTTCTCTACTCTCTTTTTTTGACCCATTTAAGTTGATATGGATTCTGGAATTATGTGATAAGAATCACGAGGGTAGATGGAGAGATTGCAGCTCAGTGTGGACCTTCTAACCCAGAAGAGAATTCAATAACATGACCAAGGTGCAGCTGAGGCAAGAAGTCTGAGCAATCAGGATGGCATGAGGTTGTCCAGTGGTCAGGAATGGTCAGGAACCTTCAGAGATCATCAAGCAAGGAGCAAGGCAAACACAAACTCTTGGTAAAGGGAAACAATGGAGAATACAATATAACTGAGTCCAAAATAACATGGAAAAAACGGGTATGAGGAAAAGCAAGCCTTCAGCAGCAGAAAATAAGAATAAAGACAGATCTACAGAAATGCAGCTACAACCAAGTAGTGGATTGAGCAGCCCAGAGAAATTGCTCTTGCCAGGGGAAGTTTTGTCAGACTTTTAGTGGACAAGAGAGGCAACATTTTAGGCTCCCAGGTTCTTTGCTCTCTGAAGCTGTGGAGCTTTGTAGATCAGGACATAAGCAGATGGCTTCCTGGCCCCTTCAGACAGAACATCTGTTATCCATGACAGCAAAATTATTGACCCTCCTGTGACTAGGCTGTGCCACTGGTTGAATTTCAATCCACAGAATCGTCTTGCTGTTACTCTGTTACCCATCACAATGCACTCTCATTCTTGTCCCACATCTTACCGCATTCTTTATGGTCGCAGAGATCCTGGCAGCATCCAGTAGTTGCTGCTCCCAGCTCACCTTCCTTTCCTTTTCCTTTTGGCTTTTCTTCCAGCTCTGGAAATCAGTGCAGCCATTTTCTTTTGCTCCACACATATGGCTTTGCATTTTGTTAGGCAGAAAACCATGCTGGCATTAACGTTGAGTTTGTTTTATTCAGCTGTTTTTCACTCCCATATGTACAAAAGCTGCTTTTAATTCTCACCTCTCATTCTGATGCTTATATATGCCTCTGCTTTTGTGAGTTATACTTGCTTTATGAGCTTCTGCTCTGTCAGAAAGTTGGCAGGTATTTGTTGCATTCCTGTGAGAAATATTTCTCTTATCTTCAGCAAAACTGCCCTGGAGATTTTTATCTGGATTGCAGGAGATTTTTATCTGGATTGCAGGAGATTTTTATCTGGATCATACCTATGGACGTGTTGTCCCTGTGACAGAAATGGGAGAATTTTCACTAGTGCTGGACTGCCTTCTGGGTCTGGATTTCTCCGTTTCAGAAGTTATGAATGATGAAGACTTGCCTCAAACAACAGAGACCATCAGGTGTGGAGGAGAACACTTCAGAGAGGGAGTGAGGGAAGCAGGAATAGTTTTGCCTTCAGAAGTGAATGCTGAGAGTAATATCATACTCTGACACTTTACTGGCCACAGCTGGAAAACATTCTGCTGCTTTTTAAATATGAAAGTCATTGTATAGTTATATTTCATAATCATGCACACCTTACATTTTTAACATTGCCGGGAAGATTGTTTAAATGTCTCAGCACAGGGGGAGTGTTTGCCATAATAATGTCTCCTGAAGAGACATAGCCCACAAAGGATGGTCTTTGCTGCCAACTGTCCTTTTAGCAAATGAATTCCCATCTGTGTGGGGTGAGGGCCATGCTGGAAGAATTTCATAGAAGGATCAGAAGATATTTCTCCACCAGAATTACAGTTAAATAAAACTTGGTGTAAACTCAAACACAGCTCCTCAGTTTTGCAAACTAGTTTGTCATGTTATCATAGTTATACATACACACGGTGCTTTGTATATTTTTTAAACCTTTTAAATTACTGAGAACAAAAATAGTACATTGAAGTAGTCTGATTTTGCAATTAGAGCCTCTAACAGTAATGCTTCCCTACTGATTTCATACCATTTATGCTCAGTTGTACCTTCCATGCTTTTATATAAGAAAGCATGAGCACTATTGTACACTAGATTTAGATAAAGCTTTGAATATAAACCTGACCAGACAGAAAGCTTGTACACATTTCATGGTAGGTCTGAAGGTCTTGAGCCATAGTGTGGAGCATGACCAGACCCCACTGGGTAATTTTTGTAAAAATGGAATCCCGTAGTTTTGGGTTCCCTCACCTTCATACTAAATGAAATTTAAGCTTTTCCTGCATGCAGCCTTATGGCTACAGCACTCATCTAAGTCTTCTTTCTATTCTTTAGTCTGAATCAGGACAATTTTTCTCTTTGGATGACTGCAACTCAAAGGGCAAGGGTCTGAAACTGCTTCTTTTTTTTCCATCCAAAGCTGGTGTGCTAAACCCCAGGAGTTTAAGAAAACAGAAATATGTGGAAACATCACTAAAAGCAATACATAGCTCAAAAAAGTCATGATGTGGCATGACATCATATTCTCACAGCAGCTAACTCAATCAGAAACATTCCTACTGGTCCCTATATGGATAGGCTGAGGGTACCTCCTGTAAGCATCAAGTGTGGTTATTGAATTGCAGACCATGAAATCATTTCTTTGGTACAGCACAGGTGCCACTGCAGCAAATCAGGATTATCGCCATGCAATTCTACCAGTTGTGTATCTAACCCAAGGTGTCCCCCTGTTTCTGTTACTTAAGCCAGAGGGTGAAATGCAGATATTTTGAGGATGGGGTGTGTACTATATTAAGTATGAGCAGCCCACAGACGCTTGCTTGCATCCCTTGGGCGTTCACCCAGTGGCAGATCTGTAGTTTCCATTCGGAGCTGACCCAACTCTGAGAAATTTGCCTGGCCATGACTCTCAGCTGGGTTCCCCATTTCAGTCAAAAGCAGCTACACTCTAAAAGTCATCCAAGTTTGTCAGGAAAAAGACTCCACATTCTGCCTTAAAATAAGTCACACAGATGGAAAAATACAGCCCAGGTCTTTCATCATTTGTTCACGTTGTACAGACAGGAGTCCTTAGCATGCTGAAGCAGAGCTTGGAGTACCACGGTTTTACAAAGTCAGAGTAAATTAGAAAGAAAATGGATAAAATCCCCTCATAGTTCACTGTTAAAGAATAATCATACAGCATCTGCCTTCATGTCTATAGCTGCATTACAATGAAGGACACAATCAGGCTCTCAAACATACATTGCTAGCTTGGCTTATCATCTCCTACCTCTCAAACTGATCCTTCTGCCTCTATTAAGTAGTTTTCCATTGACATTTTCTGTTCTTTTTCAATACACCAGGAGCTTTTGATGACATTGGCTGTTACAGGACTTTCAAAACTCCATCTTTTTTAATATGAGGACAATCTGACTTTCTAATATCTTTTCTTCTGCATTTATCCTTACATGGTGCAGGTTTTTTGAAAGGACTGGATTTCTCTTAATGGATTTCTCTGGAGTTCCAGCCTCCTTCTGTAAAGCCCAGAAAGCACAGGTTGTGGGGAAGAGGAAGGTATTGCTGAATATGAGTCTTTTTTTAAATTTACCTTCTCTTAGGGTGGGGAAGTGAGGTGAACTCTGATACTGCTGAAATATTTTTAAAACCTCAGGGATACAAAACTTTGCATTTAATGATATTTTTAATGGGACCTTTTACTGTAACCTCTCCTTCTAATTTAACCCTCATTTTACCTCACATATTTATTTTATCAAGATGGTTTGTCTTTAACAACACCTATTATGAGGAAGGTTGTTAACCTGTTATAGATCATTTGAGTCATTAAACCCATCCTCACCTGCTTTTAATAATATTGCCACTCTGAAATTGGTAGTAAGTCATTCTAGACTTCCCTGATATTTTCTTCTGTGATAATGCTGTTACAAAACTGCCTGGCTGCTTTCAAGCAGTCAAAATTTACATGTTGGATCACAAAAACAGAAGGCAGAGTTTCCATAAGAATGCCGCCCCATTCCTCTTTACATCTCTAATGGCACTAAAAGAAAAATACGCAGAGGTTTTCCAAGGCTGTAGCTCTTCATGCCCATGTGCTCTGCCCACAAGAACAGTCCCTTGCTCTTGTTGAGCTGAGGTGTTGCTGGCAGCAGGGGTCAGCTGGCACTCGGGAAGGACAGCGTGGCCTGCAGCTTGCACACCGTGCGCCTCCGAAGGGCTGTGCCGCTGAAACACCCAGGTCATGGCATTTGCTGCAATGGGAAATGCAGTCCCCACATGCTGCTTTAAGGTCACAATCAGCAGAGAAGAATCACAGCTCCTTTAGCCAGTGATGATTCCCTCTCTGTACTCTTGCTAGCTCTGTCCTGGGCTGTGACACACATCTGTGATTTAAGGCTGCTGTTTACTACTTTGCTAATTGTCAGCACTTGGCATAGGCCTTGTGTGTGTGCAGCATTACCAACATCTATTTGGATGGTGTTACAGAATAGGGTACAGCATGGTCAGTAGCACTTCAAAGCCCTTTTTCCTCTTAGCCACCTCAAAAACACTGGTTTCACCTGAACAAGAGTGGGCTACAGAGCATTGGAGCAGGCTGCCCAGAGAGGTTCTGGAGTCCCCCTCACTGGAGATATTCAAGAACAATCTGGACACAATCCAGAGCACAATGCTCTACGGAAATCTGCTTGAGCAGGGAGGTTGGACCAGATGATCTCCAGTGGTCCCTTCCAACCTTAAATCAACCTCAGAATCAGTAAAGTATTGACAAGTAGGAATCAAAAGACTTTGATTCAGAAATGTGGGACGACTAGTAAGGAATGCCTAAATATTGCTATATGTTTAAATACACTCCTGAAGCTGAGCCCAAACATTTGCAGATAGAATCTGAGCTGATTAGTACCCATAACCATGTTAGATTTTTACTGAGCCCATAATAAGCTCCTCCTTAAGGCTGTGGCAAGGGACTACCATACACTCACTTCTTATTCAAACACTTAGGAAATTATTTTGATTCCAGAACTAATTAACTGGACTATATCTTAATCATTCCTACTAGTATCATACAGACGTAAGCAAACTATCATATGATTCCCTACCAGCCAGATATAATTTCAATTTCAACGTAACTAAATAATTGCAGTACCAATTAGTTAAAATGTAAGTAGGAAAAAACATTGGATGGAGACATCTTAATTTAAATATAATCCATTAAGTAAAAACTGCTATTCTAATTAGTGATAATGTAGCACAATTAGGAAATAAAATTTGATTGGTACATTGGAATTTAAACTTAATTAGTAACTGCTATCCTAATTAGTAAATGCAATACGGTTCGAGCAGCGTTTTATTGGGGGAGAAATGCATGTACAGTAGAGGTGGTGGTGAGGAAAGAGGCGTTGGGAGAGCTGAGGCGGGGACTGTGGAGCACTGGAGTTCAGCCAGTGCCAAGCCCAAAGTCCTGCTTCTGAACCAACGCTGACCTCAGAGCAGAGGAATTCAATCTCACTCAAAGCTGATGGGAAGGATGGTTTGCTGTCACCTTTGGGCAATCTCTCCCTGCAGTTAATTACTTCCACTGCCCAGATGGCGGGTTTCACTTTGACATCTACAGTTTTCTTTTTCCAGATCTGGACTGGTAAATTTTGATAAACCAGGGGAAAAAAAGATGTGGTAGTTAACTGAATTGAAGAGCTCAGCATTTTGAATCAGGAAAATGCAAAGTTGTCCTAGACATAAAGGCACTACAATGCCATGGGTCTGCACTCTTATAACAGGGGGGATACTGGAGGAAGGAGCTTGAGACCTAGCAGGATCTACAGCCTTCTTACAAAGATAATTATACCATTTCTTTCAATGGGAGAAAGGAGGTTGGGAAAAAAAAAAAAAAGTTTTGGCTGTTGTTTCCATTGAATTCACCACAATTTCAACCTCTTTTTTCTGGAAAATATTTCACCTAAGCCCCCTATTATGTACACATACTTAGCACCATTCCCCATTGTACTACTTGGCATTTATTGACACTGAATTCTTTATGCTGTTTTGTCAGCTGGTCACTTAATGTCTTCAACATTTCAATGGCAAGTTTAGATTTGCGTTTCTGGACTAGCATGAAAATACCAGGAAATTTTATTGCTTCCTAATCACTCCTTTTGCAATCACCAATGACTATGCTGAACATACCAGATCCTAGGAGCATTGTATAGACTGCCATTAACTCTTCACTTCATTCCTTATCTTTTAAGAGAGAAAAAAATGAAAATAATAAAAATAAAAAAAATAATAAATGAACTACAATTAATGCATAGGAACAAGATATACAAATTAACTAATCTTTTCTCTCATCCCCTGATATCTTTAAAGGACAGGTTAGAGAATCTCTGTCAAAAGATTTTAAAAATATGGTACTTTGTATTGATTGTATTCTTGTTATTAATACACACATTGCAGACAGCTTCAATAGATTTGTATGGTAATGGTTACTTCTTATAAAAACTGCATAGTTGTTTTTTCCTTACTGGATCAATTTATCCAACTAGTCATTCCATTCTTAATTACAGTTTGCACCAGATGCTCCAAGATAATACTTCAAAAATACTTGTTATATTTACTACTTTCCATCCCTGTGGTACCAAGAGCTATCTGAAGAGAACATGAAAAGAAAAGAGCTGGTAGGTCAACACTTTCATACTTACATTTCTTGACACCTCTTGTGTGAATATTAGTCAGCTTTTGCAATTGGTTATTATTCTTCCTGCTAATTTATTTGGAAACCTTTTATATCAGTAATTTGAATTAGATTGTCAGAAAAGCACCCCAGAAAGAGATGTTGCAATATGAAAAATCTTCCTCACTTTACTCAAAATGAATTTTTTTAATTCCTTTTTATTACATAGTCTGATCCTCTCTGGGTGTCTCTGACTGTGCCTCAATCATTTATTATCCCTACAGTACTGACAGCAACATCCCTTTTTCTGATGTATGTGGGAGGTGGAAAGTGCATTTAGCAGGCTCAGCTCCACACCCACCCCCTCTCCCCCCTTTTTTTTCCCCCCAAGGCTCTTCTCCTTAGGGTTTAGCATTTAACTTTCCAGAATTTGGGCCTGTCTTTTTGTGTATGTACATGAGTGTTGAAACACCATTTCTGGCTTTCCTTGGCAGTTTTTTTTACTGCACTGTTTGACTATAATCCCTTTAATTTTTTTTTCCTCATGGGTAACACACAGTTACTCTGAGCTTCTACTTAAAGCATTTATGCTATAATCCAAGAATTTGACCCCTTTGACTGTTCCTTTTATGTATTTATTCCTGTCTGGTTTCCTAGATGGCTAGAGAGTAAGCTTTTTCATTCTTCCACATTCTCTTTTAATTCTCCCCTTTGAAGTTAAAAATGAAGCAGCACATTTTCTGTTCCTGAATGCAAAGGTGGAGAAGCAAAACACCAGCATGCACCTGCCAAGTACAGTGTGGATGTTTTCTTTGCTCCATGTCTTCATAAATGGGTTGCACAAATATCAATCAGGAATTTTATCAGGATGGCAGGGTTGGCTTTGAAGTGAGGGTAAGGACTACTTAACCATGAATGTTTCCCTGAAATGTTGTTTTTCTGCAATTTTACAAAATATATGAGGGCAATAAACACCAGAGGAGAAAGAAAAGCCTCTCAGGCTGAGGGTTAAGCCTGGTACAAGAGCAAATACATTCACCTCAGTCATGAATAAATTAGGACTGGCAATTTAGAAATGTTTCACGTTTGTCAATAACAGATTTCCAACCAGAAGAGTAGGTTAGGAAAATGCTAACTAGTTTT
Source organism: Catharus ustulatus (assembly GCF_009819885.2). NCBI lineage: Eukaryota > Metazoa > Chordata > Aves > Passeriformes > Turdidae > Catharus > Catharus ustulatus. The sequence goes on along the minus strand of NC_046225.1, from coordinate 16,882,367 downwards.
AATAGATGGATTCCTAAATCTTTGGGTAAGATCATAAGACTCCCTTTCTGTGACAACAAGGGCTTAATTTGCTAACTGAAAGAGATCTTTCCTAGGTGGTTCAGGACATTTTTGTGCCTTTTTCTGTTAGAGGATCCTCCTCTCTGAAAAGTTTAGTTTAATCATCCCTTAGAGAAAGCTGTTCCATACCATTGATAATCCTTCTTGCCTTGCTTTGGAGGTTGCCCAGATCTGCTATATCATTTTTGAGCAAGACAAACAAATTTCATGCTGCACTCAAGATGTAAAAACACCATGTATTTAAACAGCAGCCTGGGGGGATTTTCTATTCACTTTTCCTAATAATTTTTAGCATAACTGCTAACGAGGACCAAGCAGATGTTGAAGCTCTAAAACCTCTTTTCTTACTGGCAGCAGTTACTTTAGAGCCCACAACTACATGTGTAAAGTTTTGAAGGTTTTTTTACCCCATGCTGTTGTTTCCAATGTGTTTTTCACATCCTGCAGAAAATAAAGGCTTTGAGTCACCCCAACTGGCAAATTGTCATCTGCAGCATATCAGTCCCTCCCTAACACAGACCAGAAGCCATTCACAGACAAACAGCTGCACCCACCCAGTGCTCCAGACAGCTTATCAACCCAGATTTGGGATATTTTCCTACTGCAGTACCCTCTCAGTTTTCCATTCAGGAAAGTCACACAAGCATCTGTTTGCTACCACTCTAGTTAGCCAAATATTTAAGCACAAAGCTACCATTACACACCTAACAAATCCTTTTATTTTCACCAGGATTTCTGCATTTGTTTGAATTTAAGTGTAAACTTTGGCATTTTGCTGAGTGGAGATGCCTTCTTGAACAAAGCTTTTATCAAATTAATTAACCAAACAAACCAAGGATATTTCCTAAATCCTAGGCTTTCACCTACTGGAAATGGGTTGAGTGTGTGCATAGCTTAAGAAGTAAACAGACGTGGGAGTTGTCCATCAGAATTATTTTCTGCCAGCAAACACAAACACTGCCTTATTTGTCCTATGTGTGAATTGAATTGCATTATTTGTGCCTCACCTGAGTCAAGCTTCACTGAGCAAAAGATGCAGACCAAGGTCTGGCAGAGAAAGGCAGGAACAGCAGCCCACCAGGCACACTCATTGCCATTACCAAATTTGAATGGAGATAAAACATCAGCATTTCTCTGGAGAACGCCTCTCTGACCTTGGCTTACTGCCACAGGAGTCCCTTGAGGTGTGTGCACATCCCATGAATTGCACTTAGGGTTTTTTAAAAATGTAATTATTGAGCTTTAGATTCCCTCTGATAAGTCAGTAATAAAGGCTGAATGCTGCCCTGCAGTTCTGCCTGCCCTTTGGTTGGGAGGAGCAAGAGCCATTTAATCTGCCAGTTTGTGTTTTAACAGGGAAGGGTTTCCTTCTGGTCTTATTGCACTGGCCAGGACATGGAAAACTGCACTCTGCTTTGGGACCTGCTGTAGTTTGGAGCAGGCAGAGAGGGCCTTCCTGCAGGATTTGTGAGTGCTGGCACCACAGTACAATGGCAGCAGGCATAGATAACACAGAAATCTTAGCAAAGGAGAAGATGTTGCTGTGACTGGCACCTGGAAGCCTGCACTGGTTTACATATGTGTGTATTTGAACCAGCATCAATTGTTTTACCAGTTTTGCACAGTATTGTTATTTCCAAAATCCTCTCCAAACTCCTTTTTTTACCGTGCATTTTTATAGCCTCCAGTACAACAGGGTTTGAGCCCCTGACCTCAGCTCTTAGGTAAAAACAGTGATTCAAAGGCTGAATGGGAGCCAACAGGTCCCTGCCAAGCAGGTAATGCTTTTCTGCAGGCTGCCTGGGAGAGCAGGTAAGTGGGAGTAGGGGGCTCTCTTAGAGTCACATCATGAACTAATGCTCAAGGAAAGAACATTACCTGCCTGCTCTGGGCTGTACAAATTGCATTTCTGCTCCATCTGCATGAGCAGAAATTAGAGTTTCCCTGATACAATGGACCTGAAATAAGCAGAGCACTCACAGTGAAGGGTTTGTACCATTAGGCCCTAGTGGATAAGTAGTATTTGTTCCTAGAAAATTATGGTCATGCCCTCTAAATGCCCTTTACTGTAATACATTTTGATTAAGCATTCTGATGAATCCCTCGATGAAGAGTCAGCCTGCCCTCATGCCACACTAAAACTGTGGAACAGCTCGGCTAATTTCAAAAAATTAACCAGCTAGACACTGGGGTACCCTGTGCTCAGGAGAGATTCAGGGCTCAGGCAGGCTTCATTTCCCTCAGAGCTACCTGCCTCACCACAGGAGAGGGTGATTCATCCCATCCTAAAATAGGTATGTAAACCAGGGATTTGCATCACGCTCTGGTGATGCTCCTCTCTCCTCCTCAGCTCCTGATGACTCTCCTGGGAGCCCAGATATTCAGCACTGACCGGCCCTGGGGCCAGTTGGCTGAAATAATTTAAGATAAGTGCTAAGCAATAAGCTTTTTCCCACTCCAAGTAGCCAACCATCTTAATTAAAGAGCAGATTTTCAGAAGAGAGGTTTGTGGCTGTCAGGTCTGCTCCTCTGTGCAAGACAAGTGCCATCCTTCCTTACAGGCAGGGCTTGCAAGAAATTGCATTTCAGACAAAATTTCCTATCCTTGTCTCTGAAGAGCCACAAGGGGATGTTCTCATTTCAACATACAACGGAGTGTGGCTTTGGCATGTTCTGTGCAGAGTGCATTTGACATTTTAATTGATGCCATTTGTTAATTAAGAAGGATAAATGATGACAGGGAGAGAGGAGGAGATCTTATAAAGAATGAATAATAACCTTGTTCAAAAGCAGGTAATGAGACACTGGGTTAAAATTATGTAAGCACTTGCAAAAATGTCTAAATGTTTTTCAGAAATCAGGTGCTGCCCATCTTTTCCTTATCACAGAAATGTCAGGGAGTGAAATTCATCATCTACTTACAACATGGGCTCTTTACTGAAGGATTTTCTAGCAGAAATAGCTGTGCATCCCTGAGTAAAGCAAGAGCTGGTCTCCTGCCATGGTGTGGACTGGAGCTCACCATTGTCTCTGCTTGCCACTACCACAGCTACCATCAAGGCAGAGGACAAGGTCACACCAGTGCCAGACTGGGCTGCTGGCCCCCAGTTTTGCACAGAAAGATTCCAGGCAGCAGCAACTTCCCTCAGCAGTGAGGAAGAAAACAGTGGAGTTGGTAGCATGATGCTCGGCACTGATCCCCTTTTCAGACGCACCAGCAGCTGTGCCTGGGTCCTGTTTTCCCTAAATGCTGTCTGTGTGTTATGCAAAGCCCTTTAATAGAGGAGAACAGAGCAGAGTCTGTTAGCCAGGCTCTGCAGAAAAGCAGATCCAAAAAAGCCTTGGGTCTAGCTCCTTTCTGTGCAGATGCACATTTGAGCAGAGACAAAAGGAAAGACCAAGCAGAGGCTGGAGACACAGAAAAAGCAATTTTCATCCGCTGATGTAGGGAGTAGAGAGAAAGGCTGTCACATCCAAATTTCCAGTGTCAGTCCCTGGAAACAGAAAACTCCCAAGCTTGGTGTTTTGGACTGAGAAGGGCTTTTGACATCTATCAAGAGATGGATTTCATCTAGACTTTTCTGTCCAGTTTGAAGTGGCATTTCTGTCTCCTGCTCCTCTGCCCACCCCAGCAGAAGCACTGATACCAATGTCAGCATCTGTGCAGAGTATACCATGTGTCCCTATATCTGATAGACACCAGGAAAACTGTACAGGTATGGCAGCTATTTACTGTGGTCTGTAACAAGTATATTGTGTGTGTCTCCTAGGATGAAAGGTGAAATCGTTTACAGAGGGTTTCCATGTCCAGGACCTCAGCAGCCAAGCTGCAATTTTGGAGGAGCCAGCAGAGCACCCAAAAGAGGCTGAGTGCCTATTCTGACTCCCCTACAGAATCTGGGTTACACTTGAGCCTGTCTCCTGCCTTCTCCAGCTCTCCATTTACTTCAGGGGGGGTGAGAAGGCAGCAGTGAGCATTACAGCAACCTTGTCTGGACTCTGAGATAAGCACCAGCATTGGGGCAGTGTCAGGAATTTCCACACAAAGGTACACTGCAAAATTGCTAGAAAAGTTAATTTTCAACTTCCATTAAAAAAAAAAAAAAAAAAAAAAATCTGTGAAAAGCTTGGGGAGCTGATTAATACCAGCTCCAGACTGGTGCAGGCTGATTGTTTGTGGGTTTTTTCCTATTTGTTTTAGGTTGTTTACTCAAAGTACTCATTTGTTTACCTTGCTGTTTTCCACTCCTTGCATCTGTTCATTTGTTTAAGTATGAGCCTCTGTGTTTTCCACTTCTGTTTCCTCTCATTACAGTGGAGCATCTGCTTAGCACTTAAAAAAATAAATCAAAAATAATCTTATACCATGGAGAAGAAAGTTTTCATGAACTATGAGTGAAGAATGATTGTTGTCTGCATAATCCCTTTTATTATCACTATTTATTTAGACTTCAGTCTGACAATAATCTGGATGACCTTGACAAATATATCTGGGGGGAAAAAAGGTAGCAATCACGACCTAAGAACATCTGAGACAATCAGCCCTCCCTGAAAATCAAGGCAACAAGACTATTGTCTTTCCCTCCCTCTGCCAGTCATTTTAAATCCAGTCTTGAGATGGGGATACAAAAGTTTACATTTTTCCCTGCTAGCAAGAAACCCCAAGAGAAGATGAACCTGGCTAGATGCGACCTGGCTGCAAAACCTCTGCAGAAAGCTCAGATGGGCACGTTTGTGCAGTGTGTCACAAGAAATGCAGCATTGCTGTCACCTTCACCAGCCCCTCAAACCTGGCCAAAACTCTCCTCTCTTCTTTTAACCAGCAGCTGCTGAGGGTTCTCAGTCCTGTGCACTCTTCCCTCCCTACAGGAGGGGAGCTGGGGAAAGCATCCCCACTCCCCTTTGCCTCCCTGCCTGCACAGGCAACCTCAGCCCTCCCTGGCTCTTCACCACGAGGAATGTCATTTGACCAAGTGACATTTAGAGGAAATTGTCTTGCTGATTAAAGGAAACATGCAGTATCTGTGGAAAAGATATCAAGAGCACGTAAGGGGGTGACGTGAGGCTGAGTGTCCTCTTGCTGACTAACAGCTGCAGGCAAGAGTAATTCATTAATGTCATCAAGTCACACAAAATTCCATTACAACGCTGGGGAGTTTTGCACAAGTGATTAAACCAAACAGCAGGTACATGAGCCTCTGTCAGGTTTTCCAGCAACTGCCTGAATTGCCTCTAGGTTCAATTTTAGGTCTAAGAGGTGATCCTGTTACTTGCAATCCGTCACAAGTGAGCTCCCTTTCCCAGCTCTCCTTGGTGCTACTACCATCCAATAAATCTTTAAAAAAGCAAGCAAACAAACAAACTAAAAACAACCCAAAGAAACCACCCACAGCAACAACATTTGGACATCACTACATTAGGAAACCCCAGTGCCTATGATGAAATATTCAGATAAAAAGCATCTGGACTGAGGGTGGACCAAAACCTCTTGAATCAAAATAAATTCTCCAAATTCCTGTCTGTTTATGCAAATATTTCTTTCTCCCCTCACCAGACACAAGAAAAGGAAGAGTTTCTACAAAACAAGATAATACTTACTGCATAAAAGTACTGTTCTTCTAATTAGCAAGGTATTCATGGCAGTGAGTGGAAGAAAGCTTTTTCCCTTGCCCTATTCTGCTGTAAAGATGTGCTATCATTTAGAACATCACTTAATTAAATACTAGAAACGAGGACACTTTGGAATTGAATAATTCTTTTCTCAAACAATTTTTTATAGTGTTCAAATATTGGTCAGAAAAAAAATAAAAAACTAGCCTTGTCACAGTCATCTGGTACTTAATTGGTTTTTTATTTAGTTCAGTATTAAAGCATGAACTTTGAAGAAAAAATTAATTCACTGCTCTCCAGTGTGGACAACCAGCAATGAGTGACTGTGTGGAAAGAAAGAAAACAACTCCAAGTCTTTTTAAAACCCAAGATCTGATCTTGGTATCACCTCTCATCTTTTACAAAACTCCAGCTGACACAGGAAGTACATCTTTTCTCTGTCAGCATTAAAAAGTAAACCAAGGGTAGGATTTTTCAAAAGCACTTACTTCTTGCTGCTCTCTTGATTCCCATTGAAACCCCTGGCAAAATTCTTCACTCCCTGCCCAGAGACCAGGGTGTGCCAAGCACATCTGAGCACCTCACATACATAAAAATCAATGAACACTTATTTGTACCATCTAGATCGTGTCAGGTCAAAGATGTGGAGACCCAAAGGTCATTTTGACCAGCCAAATCCACTGGGGGGACTCCTCCCTTCGAGTTCCCTCTTTAGCCCCACAGCAGAGCTCTTCTCTTGGTGCTGTGTTTTTTGGGAAGCAGGAGAGATCCTGCTGGTGCTGCCTTTTCCCTCCAGCTTTGCTCCACTTTAGACAGTTATGCGACAGGATAATCAGGATTCCCTGTGGCAGGAGAAGGGAGTGGTGGGATCACTTTGGCCTGTCCTAGTGCACAGGGCAACACCAACCTCCATGCCAGGGCTGGGCAGAGCGAGGAATCAATTGCAGGGGTTGGCAGGGAATCTGGGGGCTGGCCCGAGGGGCCATCACTGCACTTCTTTTGACAGCAGGAACAGGCACAAGCCAGATCAGTTGGAAAGCGATAACAAGACTTGCATTGACTCCAGGAACAGAGGGCTTAATACAAGGGATAAAGGACAAAGACCATCTCAGGCATCCAGGGAAGCTTGATTTTACAGAGCAGCTGCTGTTCCCATCCTCCCCTTGCAACAGGGGGATAGATCTTACACAGACTTATCACAGAGATGCTGGTCCCCATCCCTGCTCCTGCATCACTGATGTCCTGCCAGGCCAGGGTGACTGAAGTCCCATGTGTGAGACTCTAACTGGAAAAAACTCTGACAGCACATGCCTCTACCAATGAGTTTTTAGGAGAAAGGCAGCTTGGTAGGGATTTTGGCCCAGTGGTAAAACCAGGCAAGTCACATTTTCTGCATTGCAATCATTAAAAACTACACACTATCTTGTTTTATTTGTCTGGTTATACAGTCACTAGCATGGACTGGGGACAGCACTCTCCCTGGTGAGAGAGAGTAAGGGAGAGAACAGGGATCAAAAAGATGCTGCAGAATCCGTGGAGAGTTAACACACAAGGAGACTGCAGTCTCTTCATTATCACCAAATAAGAGCAGTTTTGAAACACATGAAACACTTTGCTGCACCATCTGTTTTGTCCAGCTAAATTCTCACATTAATCATCTTTATTCCTTGTGAGTAATTCCCTTATGGGAAATCTACTGAGCATGTTTAAATTTATTAAAACTATCACATTTTATTAAGACTCCATACCCAGTGTCTTCTGCCTTACACACCTGATTAAGGGGAGAGAAAACCAGCTGTAATCACAAAATGGTTTCTCTCATCTCTCTATCTCCCAGTGTTTTTCATGGCAGTAGTGGATATTGGTTGCAATGACATTTCTTGCATGCCCACTGCAGTGTGCCAAGCACCATGTTTCTCTAGAAACCATGTGCCAAAACTTTTAGAAGAACTGCAGATGTGGTTACATCTGGTTTAAAGAGGAAAGCTCGCACCTGCTCTCCCCTCTAAGCTAAAGTACTCTTCCTAATTTTTAACACAGATTTACCAGCCAGCCTAGGTAAGCATCAGCCACATGATCAACTCTGGATCACATTTCCCAAGACATCAAAAAACACTTTTTGCCTTCATTACTCTGTGCAGGTAACCAAAGGGAGACAAAGAACAAAGCTGGCATCAGGAGGAACCAGGGAACATGTGATATGTGGCAAGACTTTGTATTCCAGAGGTCTTCAAGATGCTCATGTCCGATAGGACAAGGAAATACTGAAATGGTTTCCATTAAGTTTGTGTTGCAGCTGCATCAAAAGACAGGGAATTTTTAACAACAGAAGAGTGACTCATTTTTCTGGTGTGAATCATCACACTATCTCAGTTTCCTCACTTATGTTAGGAATACCAAACCACTTTTTTCTTATCAGTAATGGAAATTACTTAATGTGTATAAAGGGCAGCCCAGGGCCCTTCCTCTTAAGCCTGTCAAACCCACAAGTGCTGTCAGAGGAGGAGCTGTGCTATCCCATCAGTCACACTGGCAACACAAATCCATCTCACAGGGACAAGAACTGCTTCACCTCACCCTTGGTCATGGCTCTTTCTGCCCACTTTGCACCAAGACCAGTGACCTCTGTGAGCTGCCATGTCCCAAGTCCCCAGCTTTTGTCCTCCCCAGACCACAGCCCAGAGCTGTTTCACCTCATGCACACTCCAGTAAAGCTATCTCAGCTTGGTTTGCATGGCACAGAGAAATAGGAAACTTGAGCACAGCCAGTTTTTTCCAGCCAAAAGCAAACACAGAGGCAATTATCCCTGCAAAACTCTCTTTGCAAGCTTAACACACTCCATCCAGGCAACCTCTTTAATCTGTACTGGCTAGTGACTCCCTGCTGAATAAGCTTACTTCCCCCTGAGGGGCTTGCCAGCCTAACTCAACTCATGTGCCTAAACTGGCAAAACCCACTGAAGTGTAAACAGTCTGTCCAGGGTGTTCAGAGACCCATCCCTGGATAATTGGCTTCCACAATGACGGATACACACACAAACACAAAACACAGGAAAGCTTCCCCTCAGGTTTGCTCAGAGTACATACAGCTTTTCACCTGTGATGAATAATAAAGAGCTTGTCCTTTTATTTCCCTGCCCATGAATTAAATAGGTAAGGAAAAAAGGGGGATCTGGATGAGTGCCATGGGCTAAAGGATAAAAATGCCATGCACACCCACACAGAGCAGGGACATGCAGAAGTGCCATATGGAGAGTAAACAAGCTGTAGTGACCTTCTCGGGCTTTATCAAGTATTCATGGAAGCAGGCTCATGGGGATACAAAACTAATAATAATGAACCCACCAGCATCCTGGCATGTTCTGGCTCTCCGTTCTGGCAGCGTTGCCTCCCCATTTGTGTGCCAGATGCCGGTCAGCCCAGCCTGCCTGGTGGCCTTCAGGTCTTTGCTATTACTTGGAGCCAAAGCAAAGCAGGGTGCAGCCATGTAGGGGATTTCTTTGTATCCAGGTCTTTTTAAATAGAAAAGAGCAGTGTCAGACCTTCAAAGAGACCTGGTAATCCACGGACTTCACTGATCTAGAAGGTGAAGTCTAGCACCTTGCAACACTGGTGTCAAATTTTATATTCTTGTGCCCTTAACACAGATCTTGGGGTTCTCTTCCAGCCTCTGAGGAGTGCTAGTCATGAGTGTCTTTAGGCACTCTCTGGAGATCAGGGATGGCACATGTTACCAAGTTAGTGACCTCAGATGTGAAAGGAGTCACCTTATTAGAAGCCAGCCATTCAACCATAGCAAGTTACATTTCTTGAAGGATTTCAGCCTTGAATTTTCATTTCACAATGTATTTCAAAGGAAAAATGGGACCTCCTAAAGAGATAGCTGGAAAACTGAACTATGCAAGATAGGATAATTTTTCTAAAGGACAATGATCTATTTAAAAGCAACACAAATACACTGAGTGGAAGCAATCCAAGTTATGTTGATGTGACTACTTAAGAAAGTTAAATGCAGGCAAGTCTTTGCATCATCAGTGCTTTCAGTTTCAATCTCTCAGAAGTAAAGAGAAAAAATGGCAATGTTGTCATTTCTTCAAAGACAGTGGCAGTATCTTGATTTTGGTATTCTTTGCTTCTCTTTGAACTGTTTCTTTTCTCCCCTAAATGCTTCAGATCTCAAAAAAGTTATTTTAAAATAACAGATGCAATTGCCCAGAGGTGAAAGAGAAAGGAGACAAAGAAAACCTGTATAAAGACTGAGGGCAAAGATGGCTGGACAGCATCTATATAAATGACCTGGTCACGGATAAAAACAGAATTGGAAGTTTTTGAGGGCTTATATGTTGCAGAAAGCAACTTAGGCCAATTGCAGTAACTACCTGAAGGTGAACATTACAGCCATTTCAAAGAGGTTTGGTGAGCTCAGAAAATATTTGCAGCTATGTAGGAGTAGAGCCAAAGCCTTCTGGAGCTGCCATCCCCCCAGCCTTGCCCCACTGGGCAGCAGGGGTTTTCCAGGGTGAACAAAACAAATCAGAGCTGCTGCTTTGATTTCCCCCCCTATACTTTCAAACGACTCTTGTATCTCTCATTTTCTCAGGCTATAAAGTGTCCCTGTGATAAGTTAAACAGTTTTACACTGAGATCTATACCTTGGGCTTGGGTGGCTGGGGGTAGGGTGGGGGTAGGGTGAATATGTGTCATGGGATAAGCTGCATTTCTCCTGTACTTTTAACAACCTCTCTCATGCTTAGCCCATTAATCCAATATATATGGACACACTTCTTATATTTCAGGCACCTGAACAGGTCCTGCTGCTAATTAAAAAACCCAAACAAAATTAAGAAACGGGGATAAAAGCAGATTTTTTTTTTCCTTTGCCCTCATGTGAAATTGCCTCAAGAAAACCACATCATTTGTGTTTTATTGGTGAATGAATTGGTATTAATGTGCTGGGAAATGCTGAGTGAAGGAGGCCAAAGAGGCAAAACAAAACTCAACTCTTCAACTACCTGGGTGGGGAAAGCTTGAGGAGAGAGGCAAAGAGAAGATGGTAGGAATGGATGGAGATCTGTGAGGTTCCAGGGATGAATGGGAATGTGAGGGCAAGGAGGCAGCCATGCACAAGAGGCAGTGCAATAACAGTATTGATTATGACACAGTTTTAACCCTTGAGGTGTTTTGCTCTTACTTACTAACACAAGAGTTTTTCCATATGAGCAGGCACAGGTATTCAGGCACACATCCTAACTCTAGCCCAGCATCCACACCTTACCAGCAGCACTCTCTGCCTATGGATCAGCACTCATGTTCTAACAACATCATGCTACAATTCCTTATTTTGTCCAAACCAGGTCCCCTCTCCCTGCACCAGGAGCTCCTAAGCACAGAGTTGTGTCCCATCTGACCCATGGGAACACGACACACTTCAGTTTTAATTCAATCCAACATTTCTGCTTGCTTTGGTGTTCTTTGCTCAATGTCACAGCAAGAGCAGCTTCCTGATTGCCTTGCTACATGTTTATAATTAATTTCTCTCAGGAGGATTACAGCCAATATTATTACCAAACGCATTTCCTAAGTATTGAAGCAGGATTGGTTCCAAAAAATACATGTGATTTATTTTCTCCCTAGGGAGCAGACATTTGTAAGTAGCAGATTACTGACATGCCACAACCAGAAAGCAAAACATAATAGCAATTAATACAGCATTGTGAAGGAAAGCCTGCCTGCTGCAGAGACCTCTCAACTGCAGCAAGCTGACAGCACCCGTGTCACAAAATCTGTCACAGGACTCAAAATACCAAGAAAGATTAGGAATAAGAGTGTGGGATTCAAACTCCTTGCAGCAGATATTATCCTTTTATTCTGTTTTTAAGCAGCACTTGGGCAGGAAGAGGTCCTGCCCTACAATGGGTGCTACAAGCACTAGCACTAGGGATGAGGGGTAACACACGCCCATACTAAAGCACTGTGGGCGTTTCAGAGGAACCCAGGCCTTTTGATGGGATAGCTTTCAGAATAAATTTCAATTTTTTTTTTATTTTTATTTTTCAAACCTTCTTTTTTTCAGAGAGAAAAAGAAGAGAGATCTTTTGGTTTTTTCTTAAAAATTCATGAAGTTCCCTTTCTTCCCCTGCTTTCCATATTCTTTTTGCTTAAAATTCCCCTCAAATGTGTGACATCGTAACATCAGCTGAGATTGTCCTTGGGCAAAAGTAGCTTTTCCTAGGAAAATTGGTTCCTGGAGAATATACCTTTGACCAGCCCTGAAGGAATAAAACAAGTGGCCATGGCATGGTTTTAAATCATCACTGTCTTAACACAAATCATAGGAGAATGTGTCATGGTCCTACTCAGTTCAATGGCCATTTAGCCCCATGCCTCCCTGATGAGCCACTCTGTGAAAGGAGTGGAGGGGTCTTGCTTAATCAAAAAAAACACTTACAGCCTTGCCAACCCAAGCCATAGGAGCTTGCCAGAGGCATCTCTGCACAAACAGAGAGAACCAGAGCACTGCAGCAAAGCTTCAGCTCACCTGGTGAGCAGCCAGGTGTCCCCTTCAGCACAGCCCCAGGTACTGTGCCAGGCTTTGCAGTGGGGGTCCTCCAGGAGCCAGTTTGTGCTCAGCTCATCTTCTCCCCCAGGGCTGCCTTTGTGCACAGGCACTGCAGGCTGAGAAGGGCACTGCAAGGTGCCAGTGGCTGACCTGGTGGACCTGAGCCCTGTAACTCTCCAGTCTCTCTCCCTCATTAGCTCCAAAGACAACACAAGGACTGTGACAGAGCACTGGGGCGAACCTGCCACCCTGAAACCCAGAGTTGCAAAAAGCCAACTTAACCAGGGCTGGCAAGCCCCTGCTTGTGGATGATTTGAAAATCAATTTCCAATTGCCCCTGCAGGTATTACCTCAGTTGTTTCCCCGACAAAAATCTTGAGATCTTGGGCAAGACAACTGCTTTCACTGAAAAATTACCAGTGGAGATTTCCAGCTCTTCCCAGCAACACATGGCCAGCAGGGCTGAAAAGGAATGAGGAGGATCTGCCATAGAATGGAAAGATCCTTTCATCCCTCTCTAATTTATTCATCCACCTGTCAAAACAGCACTTAAAACTCTACTATGTGAAGAGGGTAGTTTGCAAATGTTGGTGGAACATTTTGCAAGCCACAGAAAGGAGAGAGAATCAAATGTTTTGAAGTGTGATCTTTCCCTATTCCATTGCGTCTTTTACAATTGTTTCTGTGGGCAAGCATGGGGCTGATGATAATTGGAGCTGTGCTTGTAGAAATTCTGGACATTGTTGAGATCTTTTCACAGATATTCCAGTTATTGCAGCATGAAAACTTTCCCTTAAAGAAAGTGTTTCTGCCTGCAAAAACAACTTTCTGAATCCTGAAATAACCATGATAATAGATACAGAAACTTTCCACCGATGCTTTCCAGCATGATGACCTACGAGGTTTTTAGAACCTAATTAATAACGTTAAAGTGTCAACAGCCTTAACCTTTTCAGTACCTGACACTGAACATCCCACCCGTGCTGGCAGCCTGTGGTTGCCACAGTTGCCTTTGATGAGCCATGCATTTGAAAGGATGGCATGCTACAATTAACTCTGCGGGTCTGGAGTGTGAAAAAAGTGCTGGGATGGCAGGAAAAAGTGAACTCTTCACCTCCAAATTATACTAGAGGGACTGATCATGGTAACGCCAATTTAAAAATACAACGGCAAGCTTGTTCTTCCCCTTTCCTGACTCAAAAGTCCACTTTGCTTCACAGTGTCTTTATTTTGATAGCAATGAACTTGGAGCCTGGCTCTCAGCCAGGTTTGTGAGCTTTTCCTAGATATATATATATATTTTTTTTTTTTTAAGGTAAACTTTACTCAGTAATGAAAGCAGATCCTTGATATACCCATGACAACAACACAGCTTTTTTTATATAGTACCAACTACCATCAAATTATGGCTATTTAACCTGAAGAACTGGCTTCTGGTCTTAACTCCCAGAGTACTAGCTGGGAAGACACCATTGTGTTCAAGTCTGGTTCTTCATCTTCTCCCATTTCCTTTTAAATTGGGACAGTGGGTCAGGTGGACCTATTGCTTCACACTTTAGGACCATTCTTCCACTTTTCAAGACAGGACAAAGGTCACTGGACTTTTGATTTGGATTAAAACATTTTTCCAGATGCCTCAAAGTTTACCTTATCTTTTCCTCAGTTTAACTAACTGAGAAGATTTTCCAGTTTGTGATGTCTTGGGTTATGGCACGGGTGTGCATTCATTTTGCATCACACAGCAGTTGCTGCAGCTTATCAGAAGGGTACAAATGTAAATGTTTCCCTGTGTAATCTGTAAAGTAGAGGGAACTTGAAATCCTTAGGGACAATTAAAAAAGGAAAAGATTTGTTAATTACTCGACTGCTTGCCTGAAAGCCTTAGAAAGATGACTTTCTATGTTGCTTGTGAAGGCAGAGCAAGAGGGTTTTGCTTGCTTCCCCAGCACTGTAACCCTGAATGTCTCCCAGCAGCAACAGCACAGTTTTATATTGAAATTTGAATTCATGAATAGCTCATGTTTAAAACAGCATGTTGGTCCTCCTGGGCAAGGTTTCAAAAATAACACATTTTGGGTTGTCTGAATTATCGGTCTTTGACGCCAATATTTTGGAATCATATATTTGAGTTTCCTTCCTACAGTGTAAAAGCAGCCCCCTGGCTAGCAGGACCCCTAAGCTTTGGGTCTTCCTACCTCCTGTCTACACTTGTAGATTCCTAAAGACTGCAGAGACATGTGGGAATACTTAAGGGGAGGTAAGTTTTTAAAGGGTGCCTCTGGTGGATGAGAGTGCAGTTCTCCACCCTTCAAGTGGTAAAGCTATTTTTGCACTGTGCTCCTCTGACTTAGGTTCATAATTCCTGTGGTTTGTTTTGTTTGTGGTTTTTTGGGTTTTCTTTCACCCTTTGGCAAATATTTACAAGGACAGGAGAATGATGCATGTTCTGCGGGTATGTCTGAGACACCTGCATTCTCTTTGAAATTGGCTGGCCTCATTAATGCTTTTAACACCCAGTTTATTCCCTCATTTATAAGTGAAGGCCCACTTCCCATGTATTCTCTAGAGATAAATATTATTTTATTAATTTCTAGTCAATTTTATCTACTGATGCCTAAAACTTACTCTAATTAGTCTCAGCTTTAATAAGGAAATGAGGGAAAATTCAGCATGTTAAGACAAATGAAGCTGGATCAGTTGCAGTCTATACCAAGCATATACATTACTCCATATAGACCTATCTCATAGTCATAATTGGCTAATCTGATTGCTTGAGTCCAATTATTTTAAATACTCCTGGCAATCAATAGAGATTCATCCCTATAAACCTATTTGACCCCTTTCCTCAGTGAGGCATGATTACACACATAACAGCCCTCTATTAACCTTTGACAGAGGCAGGAATTAGGGATCAAGTCTGACATACAAATGGTGGAAAGTTGCCAGGCAGTCTCAAAAAATCCATCTTCAGAATGAACCCAACACTGTTGCTTTCTAAGAGAATAGAAATGCACCTCACAAGGTGGATACTAAAAGATAAGAGAGGCTTCATTGATCTTTCATTTCTCCCTGCTGCACCACTGTTAATTGCAAATGATAAGAGGAAGAGCATCCAACGTAAGCAAAGCTTTTCAATATTAACCTCAATAAGTGAATTAAGCAGCAATACTTCGCATAAAATTAGAGATCACTAATGGGTCAAGAAATGCAATTCATTCTTGCTCTGGGCAATCTGGACTCTCTGATGATAGACCTCTGCAACTTACTGTGAGCCTGGTAATTGCTGCCCATTACTGCAATAATCAGAGTCTGACCTCAGGGAAGAGCCATACCACAATCTTGGGACGAGCCACACCAAAATCCTACTGCATTTCAGTGGCATCAGGGCAGCCACCTCCACCAGCAGTCCCATCCTTTGAAACATCCCAGTCAACAATTCATCCTATGCTCTTGAATATGACTAAGTAATTTAAACTGCTTCCAGAAGAGCAAGGGGTTAAAAGCATCCCAAGGCTATCCTGTTGAAATAATGATAAATCTGGAGCAGTGTTAATTAACAACTGTGAGAGATTCTTTTCCTATTAGCAGTAAAAAAACCCATGACTATTCACAGGCAGCTGTATTTCAGCAGTAAAGGTGTAATTGATATTGAAAATTTCCAGTTAGCTTCTGAATCTCTTAGGCATTGCAAAGCTCAAGGGAAAGAGTAATTCTCTTTCTACAGGGGAAGGCATCAAGAGCAGCTGTGCAGAGGTCAATGAAATAAAACTAGTTGAGAAAGAGATGCAAAGCCTAGAGTACTAAATATAATCTTATTCCCTATCCCAGTGCAACTTGGTTTTGAATCACAGGGAATTTGTCAAACCTGATTCAAAGGTCCAGTGATGCCAATAAAACAACCTTAACAGAGGCCAATGTATCACGCTTCGAAAAAAAAAACAGAAACACCCAGAACCTGTGAAAGTGCTCAAAAAAAAAAAAAAAAAAACAAAAAACTTCCACTAACCTCTAATTCCCAAAAAAAAAGAACATACCTGCAAAAATGTATTGCAAAGTAGGAAAACTCCATCATAGTCTCTCCCATGTTCACTGTGTTGAGCACTGACTCACCCGGGGTCTCTGGGGGCTGTTGTAGAGCCCAGGCCTGGGTGCAGTGTGAAGAAACAGGGATGTGCCTGGCCTCAGCAGAAGGGGAGCTCTAATCAATGGGTGTTGAAAATCACTGGAGCTGCCAAAGCAGTGCTCCTAACAGCTGAAGGCTTCTGCTGGTGCCTCTTCTCTATACGGCCATGAGGAAGGCAAAGGAAGACTGGAAAGTTTTTCTAATTAGATTGGTGGTGACACCTGTAGAAGGATGCCAGTGACCCACATGGGGCAAGTCTGCACTGATTTTGTGCTTGATTTGGCTGCCAGAGGTGAAAACCAGCTGCAACACACACTTTCATGAGTTTTACATTTTGATGGTACCTGTAAAGTGGCATGTTATGGCACTGAGCCAGTAAGGTCAGTTCTGTGAGGAGAAACCATAGGAGAAATAGTAACCTCCAAGGGAAAAAAAATTAAAATTAACAGCATCTACCTCACATTTGAGTTCATACTCTAATATTTGGGTTAAGCTGTGAACAGCAGATGAACAGTAACTCGATCCAAATTATTTTCCTCATCTTGCACACAGATTAGATACTTACAGCTCTGCCCTAAAGCCAGCTTGATAGCTCACATACTTGTTGATGTGCAGTGAGCTTGCTCTGTCCTTTCCAGTGCCCTAACCAAGCCTGACAGCTTTTGATAGTTCTCCTCACATCACCCTGTAAAGTAAAGGAAAGCTATTACTCCTTCCTTGCGCAGGTGAGAAATTCATGCAAAAAAAGACTAAATTCAAAAAAAGAGATAAAAGGGTAGGCCATCAAGTATTTTTAAATTGATGGGAGTTAGACACCTAAATAAGTGGGTGAATTTGGACATTAAAGAGTCATCTACTGACAGGCTGTAATTCCTACTAATGTACAGATTTTAAGGTCTATCTCCCCACTTGCTCTACTTTTTTTTTTTATATCCTGCAGTTCTGGGTTTGCCTTGTGTCCTAAAAGCCATATTATGGGTCCTTCAGCCCATAGCCAACACCCCCACTTCGCTCTACTGCTTGTAGCAATGAGCCTACAAAGAGTGCACTGCTGTGTTTTAATGATGTTGCACTCCTGGAGCAATTGTCTGGGACCATGGGAGTTCTGGGATACCCTGGAATAGTTCCTGCCATTTCCAAGCCATTCAGGAGAATAATAAATCTCTGCAGACTAGGGAAATTCTAGATTTTTTTTTTCTGTGCAAACACAAGGGATTTAGAGGTGCTCCATTTCACTTTTTAATTCTGCAGATATTTTGCTTCCTTACTGCTGTTGTTTAGAACGTTCAACACTGTGCTTTAAGTATACTTACTGTTGTGCTTGCAGACCCTTGCAATAAAACTGATGGTGCCCTCAAAAAACATCATCTAAAAGTTTATTTCCAGCAGTACTTTAAAAAGAAGACAGCAGGGTAACAATTCTAGAATTCTGCTGTGAAATAATTACACGTTTTATATCTTTTATCTTCCTCTGACACTGATCTTGTGGGCTTCAACATGGTGGGGTTCTCTACAATTGTGTGGCATGAATATACAAGTGCCATTTCTCTCCAGCTCCAGCTATCTATGACCCACAAAACATTGGACACTTCCATTTGAGGTGGTCACAGAAGTATCCTTGCTGATGTTCAGAGAATGTGTTGTTCACTACAGCAAGCTCTGCAGGAAATCAAAAAACTGTTTTACATCCACCTGTCTAGTGCTGTTTTGTGTATATGACTAAATCCCCTATTAACTTCTTATCTCCAGTGTCCCAGTTTCATCTCCCCCTATTAAATTGTCTCCCTGCCAGTCAGTTATGATTTCAGAAAAGTCTTTCAAAATGGTATTTTTTTCCTTTGGAAATCAATCCTCTCACAACAGATCAAGTGGGGAAAGCAGGCACAGGATGGTGGGAAGTCTCAAGGGAAAAAGAACTGAAAGAACATGTTAAAAAGAAGTTGCTTATGAAATTCATTCATTTCATACCTGACTGCTTCTCTTCCAATAAATAATTGCACTATGCCAGAGACAGGAAAAGTTCTCATTAGATCTCTTGGCTCTTCAAAACATAAAACCTTCACAGCACAGACATGATTCACAAAGGGCTTTAAGACAACACAAACACCTTGGCACAATGGGATGCTTGGCACCATGGATGGAAGCACATGTAGAAATCATGACAAAAGCTTCCCAGAACTGTGTCCCCACCTCCAAAGTAGATAGCAAATCCCTTCTGCAAGATGTCTGTTCCTCCCCCCTGTTTGCACTCTCTCCCCCACTGCCTCTCTTGGAAAGGACTGCAATTCATTGTGTGTTGGCAAGACAAAAGGTGCCTCAGGAAACTGCTCTTTCACACACACTTGTGGTGTTTTACCTCTCCCAGTCCTGCACATTTGGTTGCATTTTGCAGCTTCCAAGAAATTCAGAGAGAAAGGCTCAGTACCTCATCTCTCTAAATAATACAGACATTGTTTTAAGGCATTTTTCTTTCAAACTGTTTTGCTTTTTCCTTGTGTTGTGTCCCTTATCCTGTCACCAAGCTGGTAAACTCTTTTCCAGCTCATAGGTGTAGTCAGATTCAAGTACTGGGCAGCAATGCCCCAGGATGTACACTCATTATTCCATGTTTTTTGCAGCCTGTGGCACTGTGCAACTGCAAATAGGGTGACCCAAGTTGTCTAGGGCATTTCACATACAATTAATCTCCCCATCCATCTTTAAGGACTTTCCTCCTCCTCTTAGCCTTTATGTGTATGCCTAAACATGGGCAATGACTGATAAGGGTAATTTCTGATTTGCACTGGTGTAAGGGAAAAGAAAATCAAGCTCAAAATCCAGTAGGTGCTTTGGGCTCTTCTGACAGGTACTAAGTGCACAGCAATTTTATTAGTGAGTCAGCGACACACCTCTAACCAGCTTTCCACTAAGTGGTTGTTTTAGGATGTTTTGACCCACGAAAAAATGTCATATAATTAGGAAAATGATCAACTGAAATGCAGGCACAGGTGTGTCTGCTTGTTATTCACCCATGCTGCGTGATATTTAGATGGGAAACAGCAGATGTGTGTGTGGAGCAGCCTGCAACAGCCCCAGCATCACCATGGAGGAAAATGCTCTTCTCAGGAATTGCACACAGAGGTGGGCTGGTCCCACCCTCTGCAGAGCCATTCCTTCTCTCCTAGGGATCCAGAGCCCCAAGGAGGGCACCTTAACTTCTCTTCTTTCATTTCATATTGGATACAAGTCAGACCAGACTAATCTTTCCTGCACATTGAAAAACAGTGTCTTGGGTCCTTTCTAGCATGTGCCCATGACATTTCAGGGCAATGGGCCTGTGGCATGCTTACCTCACCCTGCCCATGCTGAAATCCATCCTGCAGTTACGCTGTGACTGCTGCCTTGGCCCTCTCACTTGGGAATGACTGACCACTCTGCTCATGGCACTGGAGAAATGCTTCTGGAGCTCCTCCTGCACCCAGAAGGATGGGCTCTCAGAGCTGGGAGCAATCCTCTATGATAACTAGTGTAACAATAAACCAAACTAATTTTAATCAAACTGTATAAACTACACTAGGGAGCTGCTTGGAGCATATGACTTCTGGCCCACAGTTTCACCAGTCCCTTCCTGCTTCCTTCTCAATTTCTTACACCACAAAATTAATTTCTTTGGAAAGAGGAAAGAATTGCCCTTTATACTGTGTTTTAAATATGATCCTGTGATTAAAAAGCAGATCTTATTTACTTTCAGATCCCAGCAGGATTGAAAGCTATACATTTTCCTGTGCTTTGTCCCTGTGTAAGTACCCCAAAAGATTCTATTTAATCTTGTAAAGAAGTACTAAAAATGGGTGAAGGCCTCTGACACAAGGATGTAAGGTGATGTTACTTTTCAAACCTGCTACTATGAGGGAAAATGAAGGTACTAAAGCAAGATTCAGCAGCAGCTCCAGGATGTCCCTGACATGGCCAGTGCAACTTCTCCCCACTCAAGGATTCTCCATTCACTTCAGGATGAGAGCATCACTTCCAAATAGCCCTTCTGTGAGGAGAAGGCATTTATTTCAGAGCTGCTTTTGTCTCTTGCCTGCACAGAGTAGAGAGGCAGTGCTCTGTTAGGGGCCACTAAACACAAAGAGGAGGGATGGCTGCAGCTTGAACAAAAGACACAAACCAGGAGGTGGCAGATGCACCAGCTTCCCTTCTGGACTGTGTCCTTCTAACTGTGGCATCTGTTGTCAGCGGGCATCATCAGAAGCTGAGAGGAGAAGTAACATAGAAGAGACTTCATTTCTGCTCACTGTCACATATTTGAAAGGAAAATTGGGTCTGTCTCTCTCATCTCCACTACCAGCAGGATTTCTGTTGAGCTGGCTATGAATTTCATACTGCTTGTTTGACATGTTCCTTGCCAGCATCTAAGAGTCCCTTGGTCTCTCCTTTAACTCTTTGAAAAATAAAAAAATCAATCATTCAGATGCAGCAGTTCTTACTTTGGACCTACCTACTTGGTTGATGTCCTGGAGCCATAAAGGGCAACACAGTGATCAGACAACAGCAAAGCTGAGGATCAGGTCTGAGATCCACCTTCAGCCACACATATCACCTTTGATGTCCCACAAATGTTCTCCCCAGAGGCATCTTTTTTTCTCTCCAGAGCACTTCCAAGATGCTTCACCAGCTTCCATAGAGACTACAGTGCTCAGCCCCTTTGGGGAATCACTCTCTGTCAATGACATTTCTCTTCACTTATTCATATTCAGAAGCTGGTTAAAAGGGCAGAAACACTGAATTGGGGAACAGGGAGCTGGAAGATCTGCCTTCCTGGTCTCAAGTCCTGCAGTGTCTGGACATCAAAGGAAATGACAAGGGGAAGAAGGGCAGGCCAAGCTTTGTACTTGCCTCCTGAGCAGCAGCAGCTCCCATGCACTCCTCCAATTTACCTCACTCACCACCAGCCTTGATTTCTCCATGACTTCTTTCCAAATCTGTCTTCACATCAGTGTGTTACTCACTGAGCCACTTTAAATGAGCAATTCTGCAGCTTATACCTGCAGAAATCTCTAAAGAAAACTTTGATCCAAATTTAAAGGTCATTTTATTTGTATGAATGCAGAAAACTTTCAAAGTAGCACCTGGAATCTTCAGTAAGGGTGTATAACATTTCTAGTGAGAGCTACATTGGATCCACACAGGTTACACTTCACTGCAGTTCAAAACACCTCTGTGAAAAAAATGACAATCTCAGAAACAAGCTGTTGAGTGGACATCAGGGAGAACACTTGTTCAGGAAAGAATAGACCAAGCCTGTAAAACCTGGACCCTGATGCTTCCTGTCAGAATTGCAAATGTAATTGGAAGCTGTCAGCTCCCAGGTAACAGTGGCAAATTAAGGTGATGAACCAAGGTAAGAAAGTGAGGTTATAAATGGAGACACACTTTGCTGTCGGCAGGCTGACACAGTCGTATGTGAAGGCTGCATTGCAGAGACCTATTTATAACAACGCTCATTTGGAATAGTGCTTAATGCTACGCCAGGTAGATTTAGGTTTAAGAAAAATAGAAAAAGAAAATGGGAGAG